>NW_028291657.1:1889708-2204659 GCF_059453375.1 Lepisosteus platostomus | reverse complement strand
GTTCTGGCTACTAGTTAGGCTTGGTCATTCAGTCATCTGCTTCATGAAATAGGAAGCTAAGAGATCTGTGTTTTAGTTTTACTTTTTGTTTTTGTTCTATAGAATAAGAAATGGTTCATTAATATTAGTAATAGAGTAGCTGTTTCTCTAAACAGTGTGTGTCAGTTTGCACTGCAGGTGTGCCAGGTAGAGACCATTTAAGAACCAAAAAAATGCTGTCATTTACTGCCGTGGCTAATTTCTGTTAACCTTGTCTCTCACTCACTTTGATGAGCAAAATGTTCATACATAAAGCATACATTTCTGATTGGTCAGAAGAAGCTTCTTAACATATAAGGTATAAAGAAAGTCAGAAAGTTAGGCACTTAGGTCAGCCGTAGGCAGTTAACCAAGACCATAATCCGATAAGAAGCTATTCCGTTTCATGTTGCTAAATCACATGTAGGATACATGAGTTACACCTCCACTTAAGAGACCTTAAAGAGACCTTGGCCAGCCAGGAGTGTAGAAAACCCTAAAACAGTTCTTGAGGACCTAATTGTTAACTCTTAACAGGCAAAGGTTCCTTCAGTCCTATGAGAAATATTTTAGAATTGAACTAAAGTGTGTTTCCGATACAGGAGCATATGTCTGTCAGGGCCTATTGGAGAGGCCCTGCATGAGAACCCCTGGCTGCAGTTCCACATCCCCCTGAAAGTAAATAGAGCCATAAGCACGGAGCTAAGGACACTGCTCCAGGACATGGTGGCTGTCGATCCTGACCAGCGACCAGAAGCCATCCAGCTGAAGAAGCAAGTCAGGCAAGCCATGGCACGAGAGAAAACATCTTTGTAGTGACTGATAGCAAGATGTCCGTGACCAAGGGCAATTTGTCTAAGTAAAGTCTGATTTCATTCTTATGTCCCGAAAGGCCACTGCCTTTGTGCTGTAGATTTCTGATTTAGACGGTCATTTCTATGGACAACTTTGACTTTTCTGTGGGTCCAATGAAAATAAGTTTTTTAACTTATTCTTTGTTACAGTTTTCGAAAGTTTAAAGACATTCACTGAGTTGACGATAAAGGAAAAGTTTCATCTTTCACCTCTTCGAAGATAGGCCGGTCAGAGGTACAATATATGTCTTCATATTTTCATCCTCCATGTTTGTAACTACACGTTTCACAGTGTTGAGCTAAGACACAAAAACACCTACAAGTGGCAGTTCCAAATGTATCAAATGTATAAACCTGGGCTGAAAAAGTGTGTACAGTATATACTCTGTGTAGGTCTGATAAAAGTATTCGAGTCAAAGTGTCATATGGATACAAATTCTCATGATTTTGTATTGTGTGTTTTTTCTCTGTTCTGCTTTATTGAAAGAAATCAGATGCTCTTCCTGAAACTTACCTTAGCTGATTCTTCAGGTAAACCAGACAGACTTCTGAAATTCTCAAATATTATCAAATCTTGTTGGTGCAGAGGTGGTGGAGCCCATTACCAACAGACTCACAGCTGAAATTGCTGTGAAGAGGGCTTCTACCAAATATTAACATGTGGGTGAAAATGTATACAATTGTAATATTTCCTTTTTTCCCATTGAAAGTATAACATATGTGGTGTGAGAAAGAGGTCCTCATTTAATTGCATGAAACTCTGGCACTGGCGCAACAAACTGAACAAAGTTCAAGGGGGTATACGCTTTCTGTAGACACTTTATTTCCTCTTTTTCCATACTCTAAGCAATGATTTGGGAAACCTGTGGGACACTGGAGGTCATTATACATAAGCCTCTTTCTGCACCTTTTAAGCCATTGAAACCTAGTTGCCTTGTTACAAGGTCTAATATTACAGTAGGTGTGGTTTTCGTCTCCTAATTTCTGAGAATGATCAAATTGGGGAATAAATTGTAGGGAATACCACTCTTGCACTTCTAAGAAAAGACTATCTCAAATGAAACTCGCTATAGAAAGACATCTTGTTGAAAAATTCTTTATTTTTTGTAATTTCTTTGTAAACAAGACAAATTGTTTTAAATGTATGCAATACGACGACATGAAAAACAACACTGAAAGTTTTCATTGAAATACTGGACGAGATTGTGCATATTCAATGGATTTCTCCTGGTGCTTTTTTTCATCAGTCTTTTCATATTCTTGTTCTCTACTCAGGTGTCTCCTGTTCCTTTGGTGATGTCTGCTGTACACACATGGCATCATACACTTGAGCAAAGTGTGATACCACCGTTTGTTCTTCTCCTAAAATAAAGATGAACATTGACAAAAGTCAGAAGCACTCTTTTCTTTGACAGACGAACAAAACAATGCAAGAATAACCATACTCTCTGTTCCTTACCCATTTCTACCTACCTGTTTGACCACTTTGTCTGCTTCAGTCAGGACAGGGTGCTGGGGCTGACTCTGAGCAATCTGAGAAGAGCTCTCTGTTATCATCTCCCCTACAGTGGCTACATTGTACTCTGTTTGAAATCCAAGTATCGCCTCCGGTAAGTTCCTCGGTCCTTTTTGGGACTTGAAAGGGTAGAATCATTTTGTGACTATATTTCATTGTCATGCACTGATATGTTCTGGTTTGTGTTCGATTACTGCAGGAGTTCAAGTACTTTCTTTTTGTTCTAGATTGGCAGTTTTTGTGATGGTAGGAACTTGTCATATTCTCAACTTATTTTGTCTATGAGACTCTGAATGCTCTGTAAACATACTATTTTAGCAATTCTTAGAAATCTGAAAGCAGTGTTACCTGTATCATTTTTTGTCTTGGTAGTAGTATTGCAGCTCCAACATCAGCACTTAAATAATGGTTTGTGATGTTACTTGTCCTTGGAGTTAGTATACTCCTGAGAAGTCAAGAGAAATCTTACGTAAGCATTAATTATGTTTCACTTTTGAAAGCAAAGTACGTGTCAAGTACTTTGAAAGCATTTGTTGATACTTTTAAGCACTTTCGTTGATTATTATTATCCTTCAATTAGTTATTACAAGTCCAACATTCTCTACATGATCTCACTCCATATTCAGAATGTGGGAATACAGTTGTTTTAAGGAAATGGCACTGAATAGATAGTAGCTGCACTCTACAAAGATGAATTTGCTAATTAATCAGTCAGAGACACAGGTTATACTTCAGTAGTCTTAGATCATTTAATGATGATTATTGTACTTTATAACTAGCAAAATCCCCATATCCTGTTCATTGCCCCTTTTTCAGTCATGTGGATTGACTTATGCCTGAAGTGGTTAATTCTCACCTTGACATCTCATAGAACAACTGGATCTCTACCAAGGGTGAATGTGTCCTTCCTCTTAATGTCTAAAAGAAAAGGTTAAAATTCATTGAAGCAAAATGCAACAACCCAAACTGTTGGGGAGGTCGTTTCCAGAGTTATTTCATATGACAGTGCTTGGAGTGAAACTACATGACCATGGTGAAGAAGTAAAAACACTTTACCTTGTTCCTCCTGACTGATGTCCTTATGCGTGTTTTGCACAGTTGAGCGTTTTGTGTCTTGTCGTCTGTGTAGGCAACAGCCCTCTTCCCTGGGATAGAACTAGATGATATTTAGACACGTTAATTTGACTTCTCCATTGCTCACATTGATGTGGATATGATTATAATGCTCTGTTTTGTGGGCTTCCCAAGAAAACAATAAATCCCTTACTACTTGTTCGAAATGCAGTAGCACAGATCCTAACAAATACAAGAAAGAGAATATCATTCCTGTTTTGAAAAAACTTCACTGGTCACCTGTATTATCTAGGATAAATTTGAAAGTTCTTTTACTTGTTTTTAAAGCTTTAAGCGACTTAGCACGTCTGTACCTTACTGAATGTCTGTCTTTATATGTTCCTATACGTGACCTGAGATCTGCACATACTGGCCTACTGCAAATACCACATGTGAAATGCAGAAAGACTGGAGAGGCTGCTTTTCGTTGTTATGCTTCTTAATTATGAAACTCACTTCCACTTTTTATTAGGCAGTCAAGCTCGGTACATTGTTTTAAAAAACATTTGAAAATTTTGCTTTTAGTTAAAGTGGTTCTTTGTTCTTTCTATTTATGTTTTTTTATCAGTTCTCTTTAATTGTTCTTATTTTATTACGACTTTCCTAATTTGTATTTATTTAATTGACATGTATGTTGCTTTACTGTATTGCTGTATTTTCCTTTACAACTGAAAGTATATCTCTCAATTTTAATATTTTATTTTTACGCTTGGTTTTTAAAGCACCAAAACACTATTTGTATGAAAGGTGCTCTATAAATAAAGTTTATTATTATTCTTTTTAATATTATTATTATACTTTGTTACATTTCTGGTTAGGACAAAGATTCTAGTAGAGGTGGCCTCTTTTACCCCGTTCCAAAAAATTGGAAAACTACCTTCAGAATACACTGACAATGACCATCTACTGTCTCCTCTAAGTGTGTATTGTCATCATGCATATCTTGTGTATTATTTATTGTAGTTGGTTCTGTCATTCTGTAAAGAAGCCACCTTTCAAGGCACTATATAAAATAATGTTTGTTATTATTATTTACATTTTTCATCGTAAAATCTGGCGAAGAGTCTTAAGAGAATATCAAAGAACACGTTGCTCTTACCTTTCCATTCCAAGAAATGCCCTCAGCTCGGATTGCAGAGATTGACCTCTCTGTCTCAAATTCTGAGAAACATAGACTCGATTGAAAAATGACCATTTCCTAAGATTCACATAACATCACCAGTCAACATTTGCCACTTGACATCAATAGAAACCATAGAGTACATGACATTTCCAATCAGTTTTCTTTCAAGGTACAATAGCAATCGCCTTGCCAGAAGAGTTATACTGCGGTAGATAAATATTACAAATGTCAGATACACGCAGAGTTGTTTGGATTACTATGAAAAGATTGTCAAATATATTTATGTTCATTATATTTCTTGGAGTGACAGAGCTAAAGAGAAAAAAATACTTACCTTTATCTCTGCAGACAGGATCGCAAGGGATTCCCTTATACTGGGTTCCTATATAACAAATAATACATTATTCAAAAAACATGATATTTCTCTGTCCATTGGCAGCATGATTGTTTATCATTACAGTTTTAGTTAGCTTTAATTTTGTAAACCCCAAGTAAACATAGTTTGTGCCTTTCTCTGAACTTTTTGGCATTTCAATTCAGTTGTTTGTAAGCTTATTTTACAGTTGCTAGGTTGATGAAGTTCCTGAACTGTGCAGTATTTCTTTTGGGTTTGGTGCGAATCATATTCTAGCGGTTGGGGGGAAAAAGCACAGGTGCCATCCCACCATTAAACCCTGAAACTTACCTTAACCGATTCTTCAACTAAACCAGACATGTTAACTAAGTGTTACAGTATGTTTCAAAGTGTGTATTTTAGCAAACACAACTGAAGTTCTGTTGTCTCCTTGGAGACACCTGGAACTGGTGTGATGCTGGTTCTATGACATCATTCGTTCTAAATGTAAATGCAGGTATTGGCACAACATAGTAAATTGATGTAAAGTTATGGATCCATTTATGATTTTCACTCAGTTTGAAAGAGTTCCTGTCGTGTGGTTAAACTTTGTGTTACGGAGGGTTAACTGGGGTTCTGGCTATTAGTTAGGCTTGGTCATTCAGTTATCTGGTTCATGAAATAGGAAGCTAAGAGATCTGTGTTTTAGTTTTACTGTTTGTTTTTGTTCCATAGAATAAGAAATGTTTCATTAATATTAGTAATAGAGTAGCTGTTTCTCTAAACAGTGTGTGTCAGTTTGCACTGCAGGTGTGCCAGGTAGAGACCATTTAAGAACGAAAAAATATGCTGTCATTTACTGCCGTGGCTAATTTCTGTTAACCTTGTCTCTCACTCAATTTGATGAGCAAAATGTTCATACATAAAGCATAACAGACAAAGGTTCCTTCAGTCCTATGAGAAATATTTTAGAATTGAACTAAAGTGTGTTTCCGATACAGGAGCATATGTCTGTCAGGGCCTGTTGGAGAGGCCCTGCGTGAGAACCCCTGGCTGCAGTTCCACATTCCCCTGAAAGTAAATAGAGCCATAAGCATGGAGCTAAGGACACTGCTCCAGGACATGCTGGCTGTCGATCCTGACCAGTGACCAGAAGCCATCCAGCTGAAGAAGCAAGTCAGGCAAGCCATGGCACGAGAGAAAACATCTTTGTAGTGACTGATAGCAAGATGTCCGTGACTAAGGGCAATTCTTGTGAGCTAAGTCTGATTTCATTTTTATGTCCCGAAAGGCCACTGCCTTTGTGCTGTAGATTTCTGATTTAGACGGGCATTTCTATGGACAACTTTGACTTTTCTGTGGGTCCAATGAAAATATTTTTTTTTACTTATTCTTTGCTACAGTTTTCGAAAGTTTAAAGACATTCACTGAGTTGACGATAAAGGAAAAGTTTCATCTTTCACCTCTTGGAAGGTAGGCCGGTCAGAGGTACAATATATGTCTTCATGTCTTCATCCTCCATGTTTGTAACTACAGGTTTCACAGTGTTGAGCTAAGACACAAAAACACCTACATGTGGCAGTTCCAAATGTATCAAATGTATAAACCTGGGCTGAAAAAGTGTGTACAGTATATACTCTGTGTAGGTCTGATAAAAGTATTCGAGTCAAAGTGTCATATGGATACAAATTCTCATGATTTTGTATTGTGTGTTTTTTCTCTGTTCTGCTTTATTGAAAGGAATCAGATGCTCTTCCTGAAACTTACCTTAGCTGATTCTTCAGCTAAACCAGACAGACTTCTGAAATTCTCAAATATTATCAAATCTTGTTGGTGCAGAGGTGGTGGAGCCCATTACCAACAGACTCACAGCTGAAATTGCTGTGAAAAGGGCTTCTACCAAATATTAACATGTGGGTGAAAATGTATACAATTGTAATATTTCCTTTTTTCCCATTAAAAGTATAACATATGTGGTGTGAGAAAGAGGTCCTCATTTAATTGCATGAAACTCTGGCACTGGCGCAACAAACTGATCAAAGTTCAAGGGGGTATACGCTTTCTGTAGACACTTTATTTCCTCTTTTTCCATACTCTAAGAAATGATTTGGGAAACCTGTGGGACACTGGAGGTCATTATACATGAGCCTCTTTCTGCACCTTTAAAGCCATTGAAACCTAGTTGCCTTGTTACAAAGTCTAATATTACAGTAGGTGTGGTTTCCGTCTCCTAATTTCTGAGAATGATCAAACTGGGGAATAAATTGTAGGGAATACCACTCTTGCACTTCTAAGAGAAGACTATCTCAAATGAATCTCGCTATAGAAAGACTTCTTGTTGAAAAATTCTTTATTTTTTGTAATTTCTAAAGAAAAAACATTCATCAAGTCCTTCACAAATGTTTTGTTTGTGACTTTCTCTGTTGTTCCCTTTCACACTCAACTGAACTATGTGTTATGTCTTGTAAACGTAATCAAACATTTCACTTAGGTGTGTGGGTTAACACAAACCCATATTGTATGAAACATTCAGTTTTTCATTCCCGTTTTTTCTAACAATTGCATCCATGCTAGGACTACAGTAAACAACACTTTTTACGAAAGTAAATGAAATTGTTCATTAAACAAGACAAATTGTTTTAAATGTATGCAATACGACGACACTAAAAACAACACTGAAACTTTTTATTGAAATACTGTACGAGATTGTGCATATTCAATGGATTTCTCCTGGTGCTTTTTTTCATCAGTCTTTTCATATTCTTGTTCTCTACTCAGGTGTCTCCTGTTCCTTTGGTGATGTCTGCTGTACACACATGGCATCATACACTTGAGCAAAGTGTGATACCACCGTTTGTTCTTCTCCTAAAATAAAGATGAACATTGACAAAAGTCAGAAGCACTCTTTTCTTTGACAGACGAACAAACAATGCAAGAATAACCATACTCTCTGTTCCTTACTCATTTCTACCTACCTGTTTGACCACTTTGTCTGCTTCAGTCAGGACAGGGTGCTGGGGCTGACTCTGAGCAATCTGAGAAGAGCTCTCTGTGATCTTGCAGGGTGATATAGCCAGCAGCCATATCACCCTGCAGCCAGCAGCCATATCACCCTGCATCTCACAACTGGCAGCCCACTGAAGCTAAGCAGGTGTGAGCCTGGTCAGTACCTGGATGGGAGACCTCCTGGGAAAAACTTGGTTGCTGCTGGAAGAGGTGTTAGTGGGGCCAGCAGGGGGCGCTCACCCTGTGGTCCATGTGGGTCCTAATGCCCCAGTATAGTGATGGGGACACTATACTGTAAACAGGCGCCGTCCTTCGGATGAGACGTAAAACCGAGGTCCTGACTCTCTGTGGTCATTAAAAATCCCAGGGTGCTTCTCGAAAAGAGTAGGGGTGTAAACCCGGTGTCCTGGCCAAAATTCCAATTGGCCCTTACCAATCATGGCCTCCTAATACTCCCCCTCTATGAATTGGCTACATTACTCTGCTCTCCTCCCCACTGATAGCTGATGTGTGGTGAGTGTTCTGGCGCACTATGGCTGCCGTCGCATCATCCAGGTGGATGCTACACATTGGTGGTGGTGGAGGGGAGTCCCCATTACCTGAAAAGCGCTTTGAGTGGAGTGTCCAGAAAAGCGCTATATAAGTGTAAGCAATTATTATTAATTATTATTATTATTATCTTCTCCCCTACAGTGGCTACATTGTACTCTGTTTGAAATCCAGGTATCGCCTCCGGTAAGTTCCTCGGTCCTTTTTGGGACTTGAAAGGGTAGAATCATTTTGTGACTACATTTCATTGTCATGCACTGATATGTTCTGGTTTGTGTTCGATTACTGCAGGGGTTCAAGTACTTTCTTTTTGTTCTAGATTGGCAGTGTTTGAGATGGTAGGAACTTGTCATATTCTCAACTTATTTTCTCTATGAGACTCTGAATGCTCTGTAAACATACTATTTTAGCAATTCTTAGAAATCTGAAAGCAGTGTTACCTGTATCATTTTTTGTCTTGGTAGTAGTATTGCAGCTCCAACATCAGCACTTAAATAATGGTTTGTGATGTTACTTGTCCTTTGAGTTAGTATACTCCTGAGAAGTCAAGAGAAATCTTACGTAAGCATTAATTATGTTTCACTTTTGAAAGCAAAGTACGTGTCAAGTACTTTGAAGGCATTTGTTGATACTTTTAAGCACTTTCGTTGATTATTATTATCCTTCAATTAGTTATTACAAGTCCAACATTCTTACATGATCTCACTCCATATTCAGAATGTGGGAATACAGTTGTTTTAAGGAAATGCCACTGAATAGATAGTAGCTGCACTCTACAAAGATGAATTTGCTAATTAATCAGTCAGAGACACAGCTTATACTTCAGAAGTTTTAGATCATTTAATGATGATTATTGTACTTTATAACTAGCAAAATCCCCATATCCTGTTCATTGCCCCTTTTTCAGTCATGTGGATTGACTTATGCCTGAAGTGGTTAATTCTCACCTTGACATCTCATAGAACAACTGAATGTCTACCAAGGGTGAATGTGTCCTTCCTCTTAATGTCTAAAAGAAAAGGTTAAAATTCATTGAAGCAAAATGCAACAACCCAAAATGTTGGGGAAGTCGTTTCCACAGTTATTTCATATGACAGTGCTTGGAGTGAAACTACATGACCATGGTGAAGAAGTAAAAACACTTTACCTTGTTCCTCCTGACTGATGTCCTTATGCGTGTTTTGCACAGTTGAGCGTTTTGTGTCTTGTCGTCTGTGTAGGCAACAGCCCTCTTCCCTGGGATAGAACTAGATGATATTTAGACACGTTAATTTGACTTCTCCATTGCTCACATTGATGTGGATATGATTATAATGCTCGGTTTTGTGGGCTTCCCAAGAAAACAATAAATCCCTTACTACTTGTTCGAAATGCAGTAGCACAGATCCTAACAAATACAAGAAAGAGAATATCATTCCTGTTTTGAAAAAACTTCACTGGTCACCTGTATTATCTAGGATAAATTTGAAAGTTCTTTTACTTGTTTTTAAAGCTTTAAGCGACCTAGCACGTCTGTACCTTACTGAATGTCTGTCTTCATATGTTCCTATTCGTGACCTGAGATCTGCACATACTGGCCTACTGCAAATACCACATGTGAAATGCAGAAAGAGTGGAGAGGCTGCTTTTTGTTTTTATGCTTCTAAATTATGAAACTCACTTCCACTTTTTATTAGGCAGTCAAGCTCGGTACATTGTTTTAAAAAACATTTGAAAATGTTGCTATTAGTTAAAGTGGTTCTTTGTTCTTTCTATTTATGTTTCTTGTTTTAGTTCTCTTTAATTGTTCTTATTTTATTACGACTTTCCTAATTTGTATTTATTTAATTGACATGTATGTTGCTTTACTGTATTGCTGTATTTTCCTTTACAACTGAAAGTATATCTCTCAATTTTAATATTTTATTTTTACGCTTGGTTTTTAAAGCACCAAAACACTATTTGTATGAAAGGTGCTCTATAAATAAAGTTTATTATTATTCTTTTTAATATTATTATTATACTTTGTTACATTTTTGGTTAGGACAAAGATTCTAGTAGAGGTGGCCTCTTTTACCCTGTTCCAAAAAATTGGAAAACTACCTTCAAAATGCACTGACAATGACCATCTACTGTCTCCTCTAACTGTGTATTGTCATCATGCATATCTTGTGTATTATTTATTGTAGTCGGTTCTGTCATTCTGTAAAGAAGCCACCTTTCAAGGCACTATATAAAATAATGTTTGTTATTATTATTTACATTTTTCATCGTAAAATCTGGCGAAGAGTCTTAAGAGAATATCAAAGAACACGTTGCTCTTACCTTTCCATTCCAAGAAATACCCTCAGCTCGGATTGCAGAGATTGACCTCTCTGTCTCAAATTCTGAGAAACATAGACTCGATTGAAAAATGACCATTTCCTAAGATTCACATAACATCACCAGTCAACATTTGCCACTTGACATCAATAGAAACCATAGAGTACATGACATTTCCAATCAGTTTTCTTTCAAGGTACAATAGCAATCGCCTTGCCAGAAGAGTTATACTGCGGTAGATAAATATTACAAATGTCAGATACACGCAGAGTTGTTTGGATTACTGTGAAAAGATTGTCAAATATATTTATGTTCATTATATTTCTTGGAGTGACAGAGCTAAAGAGAAAAAAATACTTACCTTTATCTCTGCAGACAGGATCGCAAGGGATTCCCTTATACTGGGTTCCTATATAACAAATAATACATTATTCAAAAAACCTGATATTTCTCTGTCCATTGGCAGCATGATTGTTTATCATTACAGTTTTAGTTAGCTTTAATTTTGGAAACCCCAAGTAAACATAGTTTGTGCCTTTCTCTGAACTTTTTGGCATTTCAATTCAGTTGTTTGTAAGCTTATTTTACAGTTGCTAGGTTGATGAAGTTCCTGAACTGTGCAGTATTTCTTTTGGGTTTGGTGCGAATCATATTCTAGCGGTTGGGGGAAAAAAGCACAGGTGCCATCCCACCATTAAACCCTGAAACTTACCTTAGCTGATTCTTCAACTAAACCAGACATGTTAAGTAAGTGTTACAGTATGTTTCAAAGTGTGTATTTTAGCAAACACAACTGAAGTTCTGTTGTCTCCTTGGAGACACCTGGAACTGGTGTGATGCTGGTTCTATGACATCATTCGTTCTAAATGTAAATGCAGGTATTGGCACAACATAGTAAATTGATGTAAAGTTATGGATCCATTTATGATTTTCACTCAGTTTGAAAGAGTTCCTGTCGTGTGTTTAAACTTTGTCTTACGTAGGGTTAACTGGGGTTCTGGCTATTAGTTAGGCTTGGTCATTCAGTCATCTGGTTCATGAAATAGGAAGCTAAGAGATCTGTGTTTTAGTTTTACTGTTTGTTTTTGTTCCATAGAATAAGAAATGTTTCATTAATATGAGTAATAGAGTAGCTGTTTCTCTAAACAGTGTGTGTCAGTTTGCACTGCAGGTGTGCCAGGTAGAGACCATATAAGAACGAAAAAATATGCTGTCATTTACTGCCGTGGCTAATTTCTGTTAACCTTGTCTCTCACTCACTTTGATGAGCAAAATGTTCATACATAAAGCATACATTTCTGATTGGTCAGAAGAAGCTTCTTAACATATAAGATATAAAGAAAGTCAGAAAGTTAGGCACTTAGGTCAGCCTTAGGCAGTTAACCAAGACCATAATACGATAAGAAGCTATTCCCTTTCATGTTGCTAAATCACATGTAGGATACATGAGTTACACCTCCACTTAAGAGACCTTAAAGAGACCTTGGCCAGCCAGGAGTGTGGAAAACCGTAAAACAGTTCTTGAGGACCTAATTGTTAACTCTTAACAGGCAAAGGTTCCTTCAGTCCTATGAGAAATATTTTAGAATTGAACTAAAGTGTGTTTCCGATACAGGAGCATATGTCTGTCAGGGCCTGTTGGAGAGGCCCTGCGTGAGAACCCCTGGCTGCAGTTCCACATCCCCCTGAAAGTAAATAGAGCCATAAGCATGGAGCTAAGGACACTGCTCCAGGACATGCTGGCTGTCGATCCTGACCAGTGACCAGAAGCCATCCAGCTGAAGAAGCAAGTCAGGCAAGCCATGGCACGAGAGAAAACATCTTTGTAGTGACTGATAGCAAGATGTCCGTGACTAAGGGCAATTCTTGTGAGCTAAGTCTGATTTCATTTTTATGTCCCGAAAGGCCACTGCCTTTGTGCTGTAGATTTCTGATTTAGACGGGCATTTCTATGGACAACTTTGACTTTTCTGTGGGTCCAATGAAAATATTTTTTTTTACTTATTCTTTGCTACAGTTTTCGAAAGTTTAAAGACATTCACTGAGTTGACGATAAAGGAAAAGTTTCATCTTTCACCTCTTCGAAGGTAGGCCGGTCAGAGGTACAATATATGTCTTCATGTCTTCATCCTCCATGTTTGTAACTACAGGTTTCACAGTGTTGAGCTAAGACACAAAAACACCTACAAGTGGCAGTTCCAAATGTATCAAATGTATAAACCTGGGCTGAAAAAGTGTGTACAGTATATACTCTGTGTAGGTCTGATAAAAGTATTCGAGTCAAAGTGTCACATGGATACAAATTCTCATGATTTTGTATTGTGTGGTTTTTCTCTGTTCTGCTTTATTGAAAGAAATCAGATGCTCTTCCTGAAATTTACCTTAGCTGATTCTTCAGGTAAACCAGACAGACTTCTGAAATTCTCAAATATTATCAAATCTTGTTGGTGCAGAGGTGGTGGAGCCCATTACCAACAGACTCACAGCTGAAATTGCTGTGAAAAGGGCTTCTACCAAATATTAACATGTGGGTGAAAATGTATACAATTGTAATATTTCCTTTTTTCCCATTGAAAGTATAACATATGTGGTGTGAGAAAGAGGTCCTCATTTAATTGCATGAAACTCTGGCACTGGCGCAACAAACTGATCAAAGTTCAATGGGGTATACGCTTTCTGTAGACACTTTATTTCCTCTTTTTCCATACTCTAAGAAATGATTTGGGAAACCTGTGGGACACTGGAGGTCATTATACATGAGCCTCTTTCTGCACCTTTTAAGCCATTGAAACCTAGTTGCCTTGTTACAAGGTCTAATATTACAGTAGGTGTGGTTTCCGTCTCCTAATTTCTGAGAATGATCAAATTGGGGAATAAGTTGTAGGGAATACCACTCTTGCACTTCTAAGAAAAGACTATCTCAAATGAAACTCGCTATAGAAAGACATCTTGTTGAAAAATTCTTTATTTTTTGTCATTTCTAAAGAAAAAACATTCATCAAGTCCTTCACAAATGTTTTGTTTGTGACTTTCTCTGTTGTTCCCTTTCACACTCAACTGAACTATGTGTTATGTCTTGTAAACGTAATCAAACATTTCACTTAGGTGTGTGGGTTAACACAAACCCATATTGTATGAAACATTCAGTTTTTCATTCCCGTTTTTTCTAACAATTGCATCCATGCTAGGACTACAGTAAACAACACTTTTTACTAAAGTAAATGAAATTGTTCATTAAACAAGACAGATTGTTTTAAATGTATGCAATACGACGACACTAAAAACAACACTGAAACTTTTCATTGAAATACTGGACGAGATTGTGCATATTCAATGGATTTCTCCTGGTGCTTTTTTTCATCAGTCTTTTCATATTCTTGTTCTCTGCTCAGGTGTCTCCTGTTCCTTTGGTGATGTCTGCTGTACACACATGGTATCATACACTTGAGCAAAGTGTGATACCACCGTTTGTTCTTCTCCTAAAATAAAGATGAACATTGACAAAAGTCAGAATCACTCTTTTCTTTGATAGACGAACAAAACAATGCAAGAATAACCATACTCTCTGTTCCTTACTCATTTCTACCTACCTGTTTGACCACTTTGTCTGCTTCAGTCAGGACAGGGTGCTGGGGCTGACTCTGAGCAATCTGAGAAGAGCTCTCTGTGATCTTCTCCCCTACAGTGGCTACATTGTACTCTGTTTG
This sequence comes from Lepisosteus platostomus, assembly GCF_059453375.1. Lineage (NCBI taxonomy): Eukaryota > Metazoa > Chordata > Actinopteri > Semionotiformes > Lepisosteidae > Lepisosteus > Lepisosteus platostomus. The sequence goes on along the minus strand of NW_028291657.1, from coordinate 2,190,138 downwards.
AAATCCAGGTATCGCCTCCGGTAAGTTCCTCGGTCCTTTTTGGGACTTGAAAGGGTAGAATCATTTTGTGACTACATTTCCTTGTCATGCACTGATATGTTCTGGTTTGTGTTCGATTACTGCAGGCGTTCAAGTACTTTCTTTTTGTTCTAGATTGGCAGTGTTTGAGATGGTAGGAACTTGTCATATTCTCAACTCTGAATGCTCTGTAAACATACTATTTTAGCAATTCTTAGAAATCTGAAAGCAGTGTTACCTGTATCATTTTTTGTCTTGGTAGTAGTATTGCAGCTCCAACATCAGCACTTAAATAATGGTTTGTGATGTTACTTGTCCTTGGAGTTAGTATACTCCTGAGAAGTCAAGAGAAATCTTCCGTAAGCATTAATTATGTTTCACTTTTGAAAGCAAAGTACGTGTCAAGTGTTTTGAAGGCATTTGTTGATACTTTTAAGCACTTTCGTTGATTATTATTATCCTTCAATTAGTTATTACAAGTCCAACATTCTTACATGATCTCACTCCATATTCAGAATGTGGGAATACAGTTGTTTTAAGGAAATGCCACTGAATAGATAGTAGCTGCACTCTACAAAGATGAATTTGCTAATTAATCAGTCAGGGACACAGCTTATACTTCAGTAGTCTTAGATCATGTAATGATGATTATTGTACTTTATAACTAGCAAAATCCCCATATCCTGTTCATTGCCCCTTTTTCAGTCATGTGGATTGACTTATGCCTGAAGTGGTTAATTCTCACCTTGACATCTCATAGAACAACTGAATCTCTACCAAGGGTGAATGTGTCCTTCCTCTTAATGTCTAAAAGAAAAGGTTAAAATTCATTGAAGCAAAATGCAACAACCCAAAATGTTGGGGAGGTCGTTTCCACAGTTATTTCATATGACAGTGCTTGGAGTGAAACTACATGACCATGGTGAAGAAGTAAAAACACTTTACCCTGTTCCTCCTGACTGATGTCCTTATGCGTGTTTTGCACAGTTGAGCGTTTTGTGTCTTGTCGTCTGTGTAGGCAACAGCCCTCTTCCCTGGGATAGAACTAGATGATATTTAGACACGTTAATTTGACTTCTCCATTGCTCACATTGATGTGGATATGATTTTATTGCTCTGTTTTGTGAGCTTCCCAAGAAAACAATAAATCCCTTACTACTTGTTCGAAATGCAGTAGCACAGATCCTAACAAATACAAGAAAGAGAATATCATTCCTGTTTTGAAAAAACTTCACTGGTCACCTGTATTATCTAGGATAAATTTGAAAGTTCTTTTACTTGTTTTTAAAGCTTTAAGCGACCTAGCACGTCTGTACCTTACTGAATGTCTGTCTTCATATGTTCCTATACGTGACCTGAGATCTGCACATACTGGCTACTGCAAATACCACATGTGAAATGCAGAAAGAGTGGAGAGGCTGCTTTTTGTTTTTATGCTTCTAAATTATGAAACCCACTTCCACTTTTTATTAGGCAGTCAAGCTCGGTACATTGTTTTAAAAAACATTTGAAAATGTTGCTTTTAGTTAAAGTGGTTCTTTGTTCTTTCTATTTCTGTTTCTTTTTTTAGTTCTCTTTAATTGTTCTTATTTTATTACGGCTTTCCTAATTTTTATTTCTTTAATTGACATGTATGTTGCTTTACTGTATTGCTGTATTTTCCTTTACAACTGAAAGTATATCTCTCAATTTTAATATTGTATTTTTACGCTTGGTTTTTAAAGCACCAAAGCACTATTTGTATGAAAGGTGCTCTATAAATAAAGTTTATTATTATTCTTTTTAATATTATTATTATACTTTGTTACATTTTTGGTTAGGACAAAGATTCTAGTAGAGGTGGCCTCTTTTACCCCGTTCCAAAAAATTGGAAAACTACCTTCAGAGTACACTGACAATGACCATCTACTATCTCCTCTAACTGTGTATTGTCATCATGCATATCTTGTGTATTATTTATTGTAGTTGGTTTTGTCATTCTGTAAAGAAGCCACCTTTCAAGGCACTATATCAAATAATGTTTGTTATTATTATTTACATTTTTCATCGTAAAATCTGGCGAGTGGTCTTAAGAGAATATCAAAGAACTCTTACCAAAGTTGCTCTTACCTTTCCATTCCAAGAAATGCCCTCAGCTCGGATTGCAGAGATTGACCTCTCTGTCTCAAATTCATAGAAACATAGACTCGATTGAAAAATGACCATTTCCTAAGATTCACATAACATCACCAGTCAACATTTGCCACTTGACATTGAAGAATGATGTGAAGACAGGGGTTTGAATTTAATCCTTTCTGTAGGGGGTTTAGACTTCTAAGCCACAAGCTGGGGTTTATGGCAGGAAAGGGGATTAACTGATAAGGACTGCAGATGCAAGCTAGGAACCCCCCTGGGTGTAATGTTAAACTGACCATTTGCCCAGAACATCGTAAACTGGCCAAATACCATGAACCCCCCTCTTTACCATCAGACCGAGTGACGTCAGAAACGGAGAAGAAAACACTATATAACCCAAAAGTTTGTAACAGTATGGCGAACAATACTTTGGTTTTGTTGTTTCTTGCGGGAAACAAGACTTCGGCTTTATTGTTCCTTGCATGCAATAAACTCATTTGTTTTACTTCATCTCGGGATCAAGAACCTTATCTCTTCTGTTACACCAGTCCCCTACAAGTCTGATGTGCCCTACCGCTGAGCAATTTCCATATGAGAATAGCCAGAGTGGAAACCCTCAGCTGGTGCCCTGTGAACTGTGTCACAGGAAGTTTGCTGTAGAGAGGTTGGAGAAACACAGCAAGATCTGCAAGAAGCTTCAGAATTCAAAGAGGAAGGTTTTTGACTCTTTCAAGCACAGGGCCAAGGGAACAGAACTGGAGACATACATCCATAAGAAGAAGGTTAGACCGCCAATCGTGGTAAGGGCTATCCTTAAACTCTTTCCAAGGTTCCCTTGTTTTCTCCTAGAGTCAGACTCAGCTTATAAATCAATGTAAACAATAAATAAGTGTTTTATGAAGTACTCTTCTGAAAAACTGCCGCAAAGGCACATTTGCCAGACAGAATAAATGGGTCTTAGTGACTTCTGAATTCTGTTGTAAAAATCTACATGAGATATCAAGCAAATAGCACTCACGGGAAACAAAACCATAACTAAATTGTACTCTCTACCCAATGACATGAAAGGTAGGCCCAGAAAGCTAAGTTATTACTGTATTGATATTTTCTTGCCTTGTGAATGGTTTGCGACCAGACTGTGTACGCAGTGCTAGTCTGGACTTTTTCTGGAAGCTGTTTCATTGGTTTCATTTCCTGTTCCCAGCTGAGAAAGAACAACTGGAGGCAGAAGCACGAGGATTTCATTCGGAGCATCAAATAGGCCAGGGAGGTGCAGCAGGTGATCACGCAAGGAGGGAAGGTTGTGAACCTGCCCCAGCCCCCCGCGAATCCAAACCCCAACTACGTGCCCTGCCCTCACTGCGGCCGGCGCTTTGCCCCCAGGCCGGCACAGAGGCACATCCCCAAGTGTCAGCACATCAGGAGCCGCCCTCCTCCTCCTCCTCACAGATGAAAACTGATGTGAAGAAGAGTAAAAGAGTCATGATCTTGGCTCACGACTCACGTCTTGCTTTTTCTTTTTAGAAATATATTTAGCACAGTTCATCCGTATGATGATAAAAAAAATGTTACCTTGTTTTAATAAAATGATTTTTTTTTGGTGGACTGGTGTTTGCGTAACTGTGGTTATTTCAGTTTTTTTCCCTTGCGAAAATGTGTGTCGACCGTGAAAATAAATTTCAAGCTGTTCTTATCATTCATACACCTTGACCTCCTAAAAATAATTGTTCAACCTGGAACGTACAATTAGCAGGCAATAGAACAGGTCACATTGGCCTTGGAACCATCAAAAAGTAGTATTCACACATTCTCTGCATCAATTTTCCTTTAAAACAACTTAAAAAGCAAGGTAAAGTGTGATTGATTTTTTTAATGAAAGTTATTTGATTTAATTTATTTAATTTTCATAATATTTGAAATATGTTGGGATTAATGTGACTCAATATTATCTGCAGCTCTTACACTCCAGGCACCTGATAAAGTGGAACGCAGTGTCTTTGCCTTACATGGCGCTCAGCTCTTCCTCAATCCCAGCAGAAGCAGCAGCCTCCGGGTCCTGCCTCATGCACAGCTTAAAATGCAACACCGAGTAATACAACAAACAACAGGGAAAACCATTCACGATCAGACACATAATAATAATAATAATAATAATAAACTTTATTTTATATAGCGCCTTTAAAGGTGGCTTCTCAAAGCGCTTTACAGGATGACAATAACAATAAATAAGAAGACTACAACAATAAATAAGAAAATTTCACAAGACAGGACACAATTATTATTACAACAATACAACAATAACAATAGAGGAGACCGTGGAAGATGGTATTAAGAAGAGCAGAGGGGTGAAGAATGGAACCAGTTAAGTAAAGGCTTTTCTGAAAAGGAGGGTTTTGAGTCTGGATTTGAAGGAGTTTAGAGAAGGTGACTCTCTAATATCCTTGGGCAAGGAGTTCCAGAGCTTGGGGGCATAGCAGGAGAAGGCCCTGTCGCCCATACAATGTAGAGGGGCTTGGGGGACAGTAAGGAGGGCAGAATTTGAAGAGCGGAGGTTGCGAGGTGGGGAGTAGGGCGATAAAAGTTCAGACAGGTATTGAGGTGCCAAGCCATGTAAAGCCTTGTAGGTGAGCATGAGGATTTTAAAGTCTACGCGGAATTTGACCGGAAGCCAGTGCAAGGACTCCAGGATAGGAGTAATGTGAACACTTGCACTAGATCTGGTCAGGATTCTGGCTGCTGAATTTTGGACATACTGCAGCTTGTTCAGAGTAGATTTAGATACCCCAGGGAGCAGAGCATTGCAGTAGTCAATTCGAGAGAATACAAATATGTTGATCAGCTTTTCAGCCACAGTTAATGATAGCATAGGGCGTAGTCTTGCGATATTTCTAAGGTGAAAGAAAGATGTTTTGACAGTATGCTGTACATGTGGGTCGAATGTTAAGCCAGAATCGAATATAACCCCAAGGTTTTTCAATTTTGATTGGAGCTCAAGTACAGAGCCATCTACAGACAGGGTTACAGGACTGGCTTTACGAAGTTGATGGGGGGTACCAATAAGCATGACTTCAGTCTTGTCACAGTTAAGATGAAGGAAGTTTTGAGTCATCCAAATTTTTATGTCAGAGATGCAATTAGATAGAATAGAGACAGCCACATCAGTGTCAGGTTTGGTATGGATGTATATTTGAGTATCGTCAGCGTAGAAATGAAAGCTGAGGCCATGTGATCTTAAAAGCTGACCAAGTGGGAACATGTAAATGCTGAAGAGCAAGGGGCCCAGTATTGAGCCCTGAGGGACACCAGACTTGACAAGACCAATTTCAGACCTGTACCCATTGAGAGAGACAAAGTGACAGCGATCAGTGAGGTAAGACTTAAACCATTTGAGGGCAGTGTCAGAGACTCCAAACACAGTCTCGAGACGAGAAAGCAAGATGTTATGGTCAACAGTGTCAAAGGCAGCACTGAGATCAAGAAGGATGAGTATGGAAAGAGAACCAGAATCAGAAGCTATTAGGAGATCGTTGGTGACTTTGACTAGGGCGGTTTCTGTGCTGTGAAGTTGACGGAAGCCAGATTGGAGGGGTTCGAAAAGGTTGTTTGTCATGAGGTGGTTATGTAACTGAAGTGTGACAGCACGTTCTAGAATTTTAGAGAGAAAGGGTAAGTTGGAGATGGGGCGAAAGTTGTTAAGATTGTCGAGAGCCATGTTAGGCTTCTTTGGCACTGGGGTAATAGCAGCAGTTTTGAGGACCGTTGGTACAATGCCGGTGCTCAAGGATTCATGTATTATATTGAGGACAATGGGACAGAGAGAAGAGAAACAGGACTGGAATAAAGTGGTGGGAATGGGATCTAAAATAGATGTGGTGGGTTTCATGCGCGTAACTAGTTTGTTTAGGGATGCTGAGTCAAGAAGAGAGAAGCTGGAGAGACGGGAACCAGAGAAGTTGGATGAGGAGGGAGGAGGTGTGGAAATTATATCCGTAATGTGGTGGGGCAGTTTGGCTTGAGCAGTCTGTTGATGGTGGAGAAAAGATGTCTGGGATTGTTTTGGTGATTTTCAATGATGTGAGAGAAGTAGGTGGATCTAGCAGACTCTATAGTAACCTTATAATCAGATAAGTAATCTCTCCAGGCCTGATAATGTACATTTAGGCCGGAAAGACGCCACCTACGCTCAAGTTTGCGAGAGGCTGCCTTCATGAAGCGCAGATGGTCATTGTACCAGGGGGCAGGGCGAGAGAAGGAGATGGTTCGAGTTTTTAAAGGAGCAAAGGTGTCGAGGGTAGATAAAAGAGCATTGTCAAGTAACTGTATTTTGTCCTCTAGAGGGTCAGAGGAAGAGAAACAGGATAAGGAGGACAGAACAGAATTTGCAAACCTTGGGTGATCAATTGATCGCCAGTTGCGGAAATTTACAGAGCGTGAGGGGGAAGTGTTAGAAACAGGTAATTCCAGATTGAAGAGAATGGCTAAGTGGTCAGAGAGGCCTAGATCAAGGGGGGAGCAGTGGGAGACAAAGGAGTCATTTGCAATAATTAGATCTAAGGTGTGTCCTTTGTTATGTGTAGGGGTACAAACAAACTGAGCAAGGTCAAAGCATCCCAAAAGAGAAAGGAAGTCTTTAGCCAGACTGGAGGAAGTTGAATCAATGTGTATATTAAAGTCCCCTAGAATAAGGATCCTTTTAAATGTAAGGGATAAGAATGAGAGAAAATCAGCAAACTCACCTAAGAAGACTCCACTGGGTTTGGGTGGTCTGTAAACTGTGGCAATAATAGTAGATTGGGGGATAGAAACATTTAAAACAAGACACTCAAAAGAAGAGGGAGGAGGTATAGCTATAGGACTTAGACTGTAAAGAAGGTTGTAAATAACAATGATGCCCCCGCCTCTGCCTGAAAGACGCGGAAGGTCAAAGAAACCATATCCAGGAGGAACTAGTTGGTTGAACAGGAGTCCATCGTTTTGTTTGTGCCATGTTTCGGTTAAGCACAGAAGGTCCAGTTGTTTGTCTTTGATAATGTCACATAAAAGAAGAGCCTTGCTGTTAACGGAGCGGGTGTTGAGTAGCGCTGATCTGGCCAGTCTCGGTGATGCAGGGGGAAGCGGAGTGCGGTCCAGGTGCGGTAGTGAGAGGAGATTTTTTAGATCGGCGCCGGTACGTGATGGACTTACAGACGTGCGGCGAAAGGCAGGGATAGAGACTCCGCAGGCAGACGAAGGTAGAGAACGGTGTCCTGTGCTGCGATGGATGTAGCGAGTCGGTCGTAAAATCCCAGTAAAACGGCAGTAGTCGAATGTGTCTTTGACCAGGAAGTAGCTTTGTTTTAGTTGAAGAAGTTGCAGTGCAGTGTACCTCAGAGACATGATTGATGAAACGAGACGGGAAAGAAATCCAGAGAAGGCGGTAGCAAGAGGTGAAGGTCATCAGTTGAGTAAGTTCACAATGCAGTGGAAGTCGCACTTGTAACGTGAAGCGGATGAAAATAGATAAACTAGAAATCAGTGCAATCGAGGAGAAAAAGGGAAAAAAAAAACATAAATAAGTAGATAGAAATGAAAAACTGGTGAGAGGAGCGGCAGCCAAATGCACATCCGTTGATTGCTGGCTCTCAGTAAAGGGACATTGCTGTGGTCCACGCATGAATCTGTTTTCTAAGTGCCTTATCCAATACAGTGTTGAGGCCAGTTTTCCCAGAAGCCATCTAAAGGGGAACACACAATAACTTGTAAAACCTCCAATTTACATCACAAAATAGACTACATTTCAAGGTTAAAGAATTACCATGTTCTGCGATTCAGAACGAGGCAGCAAAACTTCCTGTAATCTGATGTGGCCCTGTGACATTGTAAAGGAGCAGGCTTGTGAATACATCTCGTTTAATCCAATGGAAATATTGCTCTCAACTTTTTTACGTTTTTGCCAATAAATAATATTACATTGTTAACTCTGCATAAAGAACCTTGGAATGGAACGTTTTTTGCAGTGAAATGTTTGCTGCATAACCTATACCCTTTCTCTCCTACATCACATTGCATTAGTCATTACAGTGATTAGTGAGCAGGAAGGGCTGCATCACATCGCAATTTGTGTGGAACTGGAATGCGAGTTTGTTACAACATGGCGTAACTTACAGCACTTTCACAAAATTCATGATTTTGTGCTCAATTTTGAGTTTGTAAAGTTTTTCTATAATGTCAATGATTTTATTTTGTGACTGAAATTAAATACTTTTGTGTCTGCAAAATTGGGACTGTAGTTCCACCTTAACCTACTAGTACTGTATGTCTTTGGACTGTGGGAAGAAACTGGAGCACCTGGAAGAAATCCACACAAATGAAGGGAGAACATACAATTCCATCCAGACTGCACCCCAGGAATTGAACCCAGGACCCCAGCTCTGTGAACCACAGTGCCACCTCATTGCTATAGTCACTATAATTAATGTCAAAACACATTTGCAAATGAGCAGCCTGGGATCCAAAAGGATAAAGACAAGGATCCAAACAAAGCACTATCCCAAAGCTTGGCTTTGTACAGTATATCATACAGGGCTTGATGCAGAAGGCAGATAATCTAAGTCCATGCAATAATTGCTAAGGGAAAGTGACTTTGTTTTTGGAGGGAAGTCACTCAACATGGAGCTGTGTTAGTGAAATGATTGTTCTGATGTACGGCTGATGTCCAAACACTGAAAACATGATTGTGTATGCAATCGCACTCCCGAGCTCAATTGGGTATGGTTAAAATAACTTTTTATAGTTTATCACATTCAAAGTGTGTGTACTTGATGAAAGTGTAACACGCATTTGGAGGAGTTATTCAGGATTTTCTTTCATTCAACTATTTCAAGACCCATTATTTTCAGATGTTGTAGTATACGTGAATAATGAAAGGCCTTCATATTACACAATGAAGGAATGACTTCGCAGGTGTGAAGAATAAAAGATTAATTCAGCTCACTTTGGGAAGTTTCACAATGGCCCTCCTTATAGAAATGTGGGTTTGATTAAAGGAGTGAAGAAAAAGCACTGAATAATATTTGCTTCTGTAAACGTAATCATCTCAAAATATGGTTGAAGAAATTGAAGAAGGTTAAACATAATCCAAAACGTATAAGGTCAATTTAAGTACAACCAGAATTCTAGTGTTTATGCAATGCATCTGTGGGTTGATATGAAATATGGCCGTACTTAAACTAAACGAGGTTATCGAGAGCATATTCCGAATACGGCTTTGGCCAGTTGTACTGTGGACTGCGAGGACCGTATCTTATCCTGAACTGGCTGTGCGAATACCGTCCTCTGCTGGCAGAAGGAATAGATTACAACGGTACTGTATTGGCGATTAGTCCTATTGCTAGAATATTGAAACAACAAGGAGTCCGCGGAGTCAAGCAATGCTGAATAAACAAGTACCTGAAATTCAATAGGATTTTGTGTATTGATTACAAATAGGTGTGGAATTCTCATGTACAGTGGTATTCATGGATTCCTTACACAAGCAGCAGTTGTTATGATGCTTTCGTAATCTGAATATAAATCTGATATCTACTTAAAACTGTAATTATTGAATAGATTTATGTCTTTGAAATGCTTCATTAACTGGGCAGTTTCCATGTTTGGAAATGTTTTTATTTTGATTGCTGATTGCTAGATACTGTATGTTTAATAGGCATGCTGTTAATATTTTCTACAAGAGCCAAATAAGACAGTTATGCTGTAGTAAGTTCTATATAAGTTATATAACATAAGTTATATTTTGTTCTGAGGTCAATTCAAATCTCATACTAAATAACTGGTGTCCTTTTATCTGAGAAACACTACCTGATTGATCACCTGATGCCTAGAAATTAGCATGCACAGTAGCCCAGCGTTTAGCATTGCTAGCTCACAGTGCTGAGGCCCTGGGTACACTTCTGGACCTGGGGTGCTATCTGTATGGAGCTTGTATGTTCTCCCCATGTTTGCCTGAGTTTGCTTTGGGTGCTCCGGCTTCCTCCCACAGTTCAAAGAACTACTGGTAGGTTAATTGGCTTCTGGGATAATTGGTGAGTGTCTGTGTCTTCCCTGCATTGGACTACCATCCAGTCCCAGGTATCTCCTGCTTATTACTTTCTGAGGCTCTGGCTCCCCCGTGCCCCGCGACCCCCTGACCCCCTGACCCTGAATTGGATGAAGCGGTTAGAAAATGGGTGGTTTCTGTTATGCTCTGGTCATGCTCTGCCATAGCAACAACTTGTAAAAAATGCAGATGCTAGGATTTAACTCAAAGAAGGAGCTCAGAGCACTGTGTTGGCATCTCTGTACAGGTGTCCGGTTTGTTTTAGAACATGTGATAAAATCTTATTTACTAACTTCTAGACTTTTTACCCCCCATATCAGTCTGCAGGTGCACAGTGGTCTGTGGACACCCTCCTTGCTCTGTCGTAAAAGAGGAAATAAAAAGCAACTGGTTTTGACTTTAAAGCACTGAGACTGTGGAACTCACAGAACTCTCTTGTCAGAAAGGCAGCTTCTAACAGCTTTTAAGTGAAGACTAAGAACACTTTTCTATTTTATTAAAATAGATTATATATGTTTTGTTTAAATATATGTTATAAATGTTAAAACGACAGCTCGTATAAGCTTGTATTTTTACCTTTCCATCATTTTTATAATTGCTTTGAGTTGCTTTTACCATGATAAACAGTACAAAATATGAGGTGTTGAACTTGTCTAAAGTTTTAAAGCGCTTTATGACGTAAAGTGTGATGACAGTCCTTGGCGGTCTATGTAACAATTCTTCTTGAAGTAGGTCATCGGGCCAACAGTATACAAACATTACAGCTCAAGTGCTTTTGTATCTGAACGCTTTTAGGTAAGTTATTTAGCAGCTGCGGTATTAATAATGATTTTAATGGCAAATTCAATTGCAGGTAAAATAAAAATGGCGGATAACTTTCTTTCTAGCTTCGTGAAGCGGTCGCGCTATATTATACATATATACCATAATAAGAAACATAATATGTACAGTAGAATTTTTCACTTTAAGCTGGCATTATCCAGACCTGGGTCAGGGCCCGGACCCGGACCGTGCAGTGTGGTCCGTCGGCCTTCTAAAGATGTTTAGGAGATCGAGGCGCCCTTGGATTTGATTAGAAACTTGCATAATTTCTTAACTTGACCCCATTATCTTAAAAAAAACGGCCAGGCCCAGACCAAAGCATGAAGGCTGCGAGGATCGGGGGACTCTCATTTTTGGTCACAGCGTACAGTAGTAGATCAGTAACCTCTGTTTATCGTGATAACCTTTAATTATTTTCCAGTACTTTTTTAAATGATAAAACACATTGTCTCGCCAGTTTTGCTAAAGATACGGTTTTAGTGTTTACGCATAAATTTGTAAGCCGTAGGTTTAAATCTCGTGTTCTTATTTTCTGCATTTTCATCGTAAGGGAAGGCGCCCGTTTGCGATTTACGCGCTGAACATTGTAAGCAGAAGAGCCTTAAGGCACAGCCTCGCCTTAACACCATCGTTTGCATTGTCATTGTCATCCAGAAAAGCAGTCGTAAGAAAATGAATCTGTGGCGGCTCCGAACATTAAAAAAACTATATCTAGACTGCAAATACATCCCAATCTTACTATCAACACGTTTTAAGAGCCCTCTCCTTTCCACCGGTATACAAGCTAAGAGAGAAATATTGGAAATCCCATCTGAAGTAGCCCTCGTCTCACCTTCGGAGCTGTGAGCGATGGGGATCATAATTAAAAGGGGCACAGTTACTTTGAAAATGTGTATGTGATACTTAAATTTAAATAAAATAAAAAGATAAATTATATAACACAGACTGCTATCTATGTCCATGTGTTTAAGACGTATGAATCGGTTTTAAAACAGGCACACCCCTTTACTTCTCACAAATCCAACTGGAGTCTCAGTCCGTCGTCGCGATGTATGAGGAGCTCAGATGTAGGCTAAGTGATTGCAATTTACTTATTTAAAAGAACCACTTCAAATCAAAAGGGAGCCATTTTGTAATGGTAGTTATCATATTATACAGTATACGTAATTGTAGATATACAGTACATAAAGGGTATGAATAGGTGTGAGCTTTTACTGTATATTTAATATTTTATCTGACCCATTTGTAGAAACCACCTACTCAGATTTAGTTAAGTGGTCTGCCACCATAAAGACAGAAAAATATAATGACATCCTGTTACATTAACTGTAAAATAAACGCCATAACTGCGGCCATATGAAAATTTGGATAAAGATTATACAAACATCCTAAGGAGCTCTATGACATATGAGCGTCGTAATAATGGTTGGTGACCTGACGTAACAGTGCTCCCTGAATTACGTGATCTGTATTTACCCAAATACAGATATATCACATAGGGAGATGCAGTCAAACATTGCATTGCTATCGTCGTGGTGAACTATTTCTCCGCTGTTTGAGACTTGTTTGGTAAGTGTCATCAAATATTCTTGTCAATTTGTAGCGAAATTGATATACTGTATCATAATCCTTCAGCTATCTATAATGTAGTGAAACGGCTAATTAATATTGATAAATTCCCTTATTCACAGTGACTTTTGCTCAAACCCCTGTTGCATAATGGGTTAATTTTATATAAAAAACATTTATATCATAGATATAATACAAGCTTTGAAATGAAATAGTACATTTCCAGGTTTCAGTTAAACATTTTTAAAAAAGCTCATGACTTTAAGCATTCTGAACATTGAGAATGTTATTTGGGAAACAAATGTTTATTATAATGTTTATGTTTAGGATCTGTCTCCTACTGAGTCAGCATGCAGCATTCAACACCATTAGGTTTAATATTAAAAAGTTGTGTATTTCCTGAATTGTTTTTTTTATTCTTTTCTATTAGACCATACCCTGCCCGCCTCCCAAGATACAGCTTCTGAAGGACACCTTCCAAGAAAAACTGATGCAGGAAAAGGAGAAAAAAATGATCGCCATATACAATCGACGGCAGGAGGCGGCTCTACAGAAGATGAGAAAATCTTTCCAATATGTCAAATACGCTGCGGAGAAGAAGACGGGGAACAGCTATCGCTTCCAAACCCAACAGGGCCCCGAGAAGAACATTGTGGGGTATGATCCGTCTTACCCCCTGAAGCCTATGGGTAACAGGAAAGTCTCCGGCCCTGGTGAGGTTCGGGCTGTGGACCGCCCGGAAGCACAGAGTGATTCCTTGTTTGCCCCCACCCCGCCTCAGGATGGTCATGAGAGGCCCTGCGAGAGGCCGGGCAGGAGGGACTCAAGAGTACACAAACCTAAGGACAGGACTGTCCTCCCCATGGTGGCGACCCCTCCAGGGCAATGCCCTTCTCATGCCAATGGGAAGGAGCACTTTCAGTTGCAAGAGGAGCTACGAAAAGTGGCCGAGGCAGAGGCCGCGCTGAAGGAGGAGCATCGCCGGAGGGAGGCCAGTCTGCAGGATGTGATACGCCGGAAGGAGGCCATGATGAAGGACGAGATTCGCCAGAAGGAGGCCATGATGCAGGCGAAGCTCTTTAGAGCTCAGGAGGAGCTGAGGATGGTTCAGAGAGAGATGGAAGACTCCAGAGAGGTGGCCGGAAGGGAAAATAGAGGACTCCTGACCCGAAGGAAGACACTCCAGGCGAGGCAGAGCGAGCTTCGCCCCAGAGGACCGTGGGCCAACCACCGCTCTAAGGCCGTGCCTCTTCTGACCTGCAGAATGGAGAAGCAAAAAGCCTTCACTCCAAGGAAAGCCCTTCCTTTCAAAGGAGACAACCTTGATTATGGTTCTCCGATGTAAGACGGCGGATGCGCAGAATCGCACTTTCCCTCTGCGCTTTCCCATCAGGAGAGACGTAAAGTGAGCCCTTGCAGCCGTGGGCTAGAAGACGTCCTCTGTGGAAGGAGAAAGTACCTCAAGAAAGCAAGGCTCCCTGAAAGTGACGTGTCAGCGGCACAGGCCGCGCAGGCCCACTTCAGAAATAACACCGCATGTCTGGATGAACAAACTCTGTCAGTGGAAAACAGATATTTGTCCCGTACAAGTCTGATGTGCCCTACCGCTGAGCAATTTCCATATGAGAATAGCCAGAGTGGAAACCCTCAGCTGGTGCCCTGTGAACTGTGTCACAGGAAGTTTGCTGTAGAGAGGTTGGAGAAACACAGCAAGATCTGCAAGAAGCTTCAGAATTCAAAGAGGAAGGTTTTTGACTCTTTCAAGCACAGGGCCAAGGGAACAGAACTGGAGACATACATCCATAAGAAGAAGGTTAGACCGCCAATCGTGGTAAGGGCTATCCTTAAACTCTTTCCAAGCTTCCCTTGTTTTCTCCTAGAGTCAGACTCAGCTTATAAATCAATGTAAACAATAAATAAGTGTTTTATGAAGTACTCTTCTGAAAAACTGCCGCAAAGGCACATTTGGCAGACAGAATAAATGGGTCTTAGTGACTTCTGAATTCTGTTGTAAAAATCTACATGAGATATCAAGCAAATAGCACTCACGGGAAACAAAACCATAACTAAATTGTACTCTCTACCCAATGACATGAAAGGTAGGCCCAGAAAGCTAAGTTATTACTGTATTGATATTTTCTTGCCTTGTGAATGGTTTGCGACCAGACTGTGTACGCAGTGCTAGTCTGGACTTTTTCTGGAAGCTGTTTCATTGGTTTCATTTCCTGTTCCCAGCTGAGAAAGAACAACTGGAGGCAGAAGCACGAGGATTTCATTCGGAGCATCAAATAGGCCAGGGAGGTGCAGCAGGTGATCACGCAAGGAGGGAAGGTTGTGAACCTGCCCCAGCCCCCCGCGAATCCAAACCCCAACTACGTGCCCTGCCCTCACTGCGGCCGGCGCTTTGCCCCCAGGCCGGCACAGAGGCACATCCCCAAGTGTCAGCACATCAGGAGCCGCCCTCCTCCTCCTCCTCACAGATGAAAACTGATGTGAAGAAGAGTAAAAGAGTCATGATCTTGGCTCACGACTCACGTCCTGCTTTTTCTTTTTAGAAATATATTTAGCACAGTTCATCCGTATGATGATAAAAAAAATGTTACCTTGTTTTAATAAAATGATTTTTTTTTGGTGGACTGGTGTTTGCGTAACTGTGGTTATTTCAGTTTTTTTCCCTTGCGAAAATGTGTGTCGACCGTGAAAATAAATTTCAAGCTGTTCTTATCATTCATACACCTTGACCTCCTAAAAATAATTGTTCAACCTGGAACGTACAATTAGCAGGCAATAGAACAGGTCACATTGGCCTTGGAACCATCAAAAAGTAGTATTCACACATTCTCTGCATCAATTTTCCTTTAAAACAACTTAAAAAGCAAGGTAAAGTGTGATTGATTTTTTTAATGAAAGTTATTTGATTTAATTTATTTAATTTTCATAATATTTGAAATATGTTGGGATTAATGTGACTCAATATTATCTGCAGCTCTTACACTCCAGGCACCTGATAAAGTGGAACGCAGTGTCTTTGCCTTACATGGCGCTCAGCTCTTCCTCAATCCCAGCAGAAGCAGCAGCCTCCGGGTCCTGCCTCATGCACAGCTTAAAATGCAACACCGAGTAATACAACAAACAACAGGGAAAACCATTCACGATCAGACACATCCGTTGATTGCTGGCTCTCAGTAAAGGGACATTGCTGTGGTCCACGCATGAATCTGTTTTCTAAGTGCCTTATCCAATACAGTGTTGAGGCCAGTTTTCCCAGAAGCCATCTAAAGGGGAACACACAATAACTTGTAAAACCTCCAATTTACATCACAAAATAGACTACATTTCAAGGTTAAAGAATTACCATGTTCTGCGATTCAGAACGAGGCAGCAAAACTTCCTGTAATCTGATGTGGCCCTGTGACATTGTAAAGGAGCAGGCTTGTGAATACATCTCGTTTAATCCAATGGAAATATTGCTCTCAACTTTTTTACGTTTTTGCCAATAAATAATATTACATTGTTAACTCTGCATAAAGAACCTTGGAATGGAACGTTTTTTGCAGTGAAATGTTTGCTGCATAACCTATACCCTTTCTCTCCTACATCACATTGCATTAGTCATTACAGTGATTAGTGAGCAGGAAGGGCTGCATCACATCGCAATTTGTGTGGAACTGGAATGCGAGTTTGTTACAACATGGCGTAACTTACAGCACTTTCACAAAATTCATGATTTTGTGCTCAATTTTGAGTTTGTAAAGTTTTTCTATAATGTCAATGATTTTATTTTGTGACTGAAATTAAATACTTTTGTGTCTGCAAAATTGGGACTGTAGTTCCACCTTAACCTACTAGTACTGTATGTCTTTGGACTGTGAAGAAACTGGAGCACCTGGAAGAAATCCACACAAATGAAGGGAGAACATACAATTCCATCCAGACTGCACCCCAGGAATTGAACCCAGGACCCCAGCTCTGTGAACCACAGTGCCACCTCATTGCTATAGTCACTATAATTAATGTCAAAACTCATTTGCAAATGAGCAGCCTGGGATCCAAAAGGATCAAGACAAGGATCCAAACAAAGCACTATCCCAAAGCTTGGCTTTGTACAGTATATCATACAGGGCTTGATGCAGAAGGCAGATAATCTAAGTCCATGCAATAATTGCTAAGGGAAAGTGACTTTGTTTTTGGAGGGAAGTCACTCAACATGGAGCTGTGTTAGTGAAATGATTGTTCTGATGTACGGCTGATGTCCAAACACTGAAAACATGATTGTGTATGCAATCGCACTCCCGAGCTCCATTGGGTATGGTTAAAATAACTTTTTATAGTTTATCACATTCAAAGTGTGTGTACTTGATGAAAGTGTAACACGCATTTGGAGGAGTTATTCAGGATTTTCTTTCATTCAACTATTTCAAGACCCATTATTTTCAGATGTTGTAGTATACGTGAATAATGAAAGGCCTTCATATTACACAATGAAGGAATGACTTCGCAGGTGTGAAGAATAAAAGATTAATTCAGCTCACTTTGGGAAGTTTCACAATGGCCCTCCTTATAGAAATGTGGGTTTGATTAAAGGAGTGAAGAAAAAGCACTGAATAATATTTGCTTCTGTAAACGTAATCATCTCAAAATATGGTTGAAGAAATTGAAGAAGGTTAAACATAATCCAAAACGTATAAGGTCAATTTAAGTACAACCAGAATTCTAGTGTTTATGCAATGCATCTGTGGGTTGATATGAAATATGGCCGTATTTAAACTAAACGAGGTTATCGAGAGCATATTCCGAATACGGCTTTGGCCAGTTGTACTGTGAACTGCGAGGACCGTATCTTATCCTGAACTGGCTGTGCGAATACCGTCCTCTGCTGGCAGAAGGAATAGATTACAACGGTACTGTATTGGCGATTAGTCCTATTGCTAGAATATTGAAACAACAAGGAGTCCGCGGAGTCAAGCAATGCTGAATAAACAAGTACCTGAAATTCAATAGGATTTTGTGTATTGATTACAAATAGGTGTGGAATTCTCATGTACAGTGGTATTCATGGATTCCTTACACAAGCAGCAGTTGTTATGATGCTTTCGTAATCTGAATATAAATCTGTTATCTACTTAAAACTGTAATTATTGAATAGATTAATGTCTTTGAAATGCTTCATTAACTGGGCAGTTTCCATGTTTGGAAATGTTTTTATTTTGATTGCTGATTGCTAGATACTGTATGTTTAATAGGCATGCTGTTAATATTTTCTACAAGAGCCAAATAAGACAGTTATGCTGTAGTAAGTTCTATATAAGTTATATAACATAAGTTATATTTTGTTCTGAGGTCAATTCAAATCTCATACTAAATAACTGGTGTCCTTTTATCTGAGAAACACTACCTGATTGATCACCTGATGCCTAGAAATTAGCATGCACAGTAGCCCAGCATTTAGCATTGCTAGCTCACAGTGCTGAGGCCCTGGGTACACTTCTGGACCTGGGGTGCTATCTGTATGGAGCTTGTATGTTCTCCCCATGTTTGCCTGAGTTTGCTTTGGGTGCTCCGGCTTCCTCCCACAGTTCAAAGAACTACTGGTAGGTTAATTGGCTTCTGGGATAATTGGTGAGTGTCTGTGTCTTCCCTGCATTGGACTACCATCCAGTCCCAGGTATCTCCTGCTTATTACTTTCTGAGGCTCTGGCTCCCCCGTGCCCCGCGACCCCCTGACCCCCTGACCCTGAATTGGATGAAGCGGTTAGAAAATGGGTGGTTTCTGTTATGCTCTGGTCATGCTCTGCCATAGCAACAACTTGTAAAAAATGCAGATGCTAGGATTTAACTCAAAGAAGGAGCTCAGAGCACTGTGTTGGCATCTCTATACAGGTGTCCGGTTTGTTTTAGAACATGTGCTAAAATCTTATTTACTAACTTCTAGACTTTTTACCCCCCATATCAGTCTGCAGGTGCACAGTGGTCTGTGGACACCCTCCTTGCTCTGTCGTAAAAGAGGAAATAAAAAGCAACTGGTTTTGACTTTAATGCACTGAGACTGTGGAACTCACAGAACTCTCTTGTCAGAAAGGCAGCTTCTAACAGCTTTTAAGTGAAGACTAAGAACACTTTTCTATTTTATTAAAATAGATTATATATGTTTTGTTTAAATATATGTTATAAATGTTAAAACGACAGCTCGTATAAGCTTGTATTTTTACCTTTCGATCATTTTTATAATTGCTTTGAGTTGCTTTTACCATGATAAACAGTACAAAATATGAGGTGTTGAACTTGTCAAAAGTTTTAAAGCGCTTTATGACGTAAAGTGTGATGACAGTCCTTGGCGGTCTATGTAACAATTCTTCTTGAAGTAGGTCATCGGGCCAACAGTATATAAACATTACAGCTCAAGTGCTTTTGTATCTGAACGCTTTTAGGTAAGTAATTTAGCAGCTGCGGTATTAAAAATGATTTTAATGGCAAATTCAATTGCAGGTAAAATAAAAATGGCGGATAACTTTCTTTCTAGCTTCGTGAAGCGGTCGCGCCATATTATACATATTGTAACGCTTACGGCCGTCAAGCAGTGTGTGTAAGAGCCGGCGTACCAGAGCGGGTGACGTCACCGCCCTTCCCTGTGATAGCAGGACCACAGCTACTGGGCTGTGGAGAGATCTCTCTTTAACTCACGGGGCTAGGTCGCTGCAGAGAGACGCGGAAGTCCCGGGTTCGAGCCTCCAGTCTGGATGGGGCCGACCAGATTTGGCAAGGGCGCCCGCTTGAGCCCCCGTTGCGTTACAATATATACCATAATAAGAAACATAATATGTACAGTAGAATTTTTCACTTTAAGCTGGCATTATCCGTAACCGGGTCAGGGCCCGGACCCAGACCGTGCTGTGTGGTCTGTCGGCCTTCTAAAGATGTTTAGGAGATCGGGGCGCCCTTGGATTTGATTAGAAACTTGCATAATTTCTTAACTTGACCCCATTATCTTAAAACAAAAACGGCCAGACCCAGACCAAAGCATGAAGGCTGCGAGGATTGGGGGACTCTCATTTTTGGTCACAGCGTACAGTAGTAGATCAGTAACCTCTGTTTATCGTGATAACCTTTAATTATTTTCCAGTTCTTTTTCAAATGATAAAACACATTGTCTCGCCAGTTTTGCTAAAGATACGGTTTTAGTGTTTACGCATAAATTTGTAAGCCGTAGGTTTAAATCTCGTGTTCTTATTTTCTGCATTTTCATCGTAAGGGAAGGCGCTCGTTTGCGATTTACGCGCTGAACATTGTAAGCAGAGGAGCCTTAAGGTACAGCCTCGCCTTATCACCATCATTTGCATTGTCATTGTCATCCAGAAAAGCAGTCATAAGAAAATGAATCTGTGGCGGCTCCGAACATTAAAAAAACTATGTCTAGACTGCAAATACATCCCAATCTTACTATCAACACGTTTTAAGAGCCCTCTCCTTTCCACCGGTATACAAGCTAAGAGAGAAGTATTGGAAATCCCATCTGAAGTAGCCCCCCAGTGGGCATTGATTCGTCGAATATACGTATATTTACGGCGAAATTTCGTCTATACGTATATATACGTCGCCTCGACGTATAATCAACGTCGAATTGCAACCGTAAAATCGACGACATGAATAAACGCATATATAACGTCGAAAACACATCTAACACAGTGCCTGAGGCTTTTTACTGTATGTATCGTGTGTGCCGCAACTAGGAGTATACGGCACTCTGCACAGTGCACGAAGTAAATTATTTTGGCAGTAATTATTTTACACGTGTATAATTAATATAGTAAATATAATAAATTAATTACTGCCAAAATAAGCTACTGGGCTGTGGAGAGATCTCTCTTTAGCTCACGGGGCTAGGTCGCTGCAGAGAGACGCAGAAGTCCCGGGTTCGAGCCACCTATACTTTGGGCCGACCAGATGCGGCAAGGGCGCCCGCCTGAGCCCCCGTTGCGTTACATTGGTGTCAGAAGCAGGGCGGGATAGCCCTTCGCCGGGGACGGCGATTTAAGCGGGGGAGAGTGTAACGCTTACGGCCGACAAGCAGTGTGTGTAAGAGCCGGCGTACCAGAGCGGGTGACGTCACCGCCCTTCCCTGTGATAGCAGGACCACAGCTACTGGGCTGTGGAGAGATCTCTCTTTAGCTCACGGGGCTAGGTCGCTGCAGAGAGACGCGGAAGTCCCGGGTTCGAGCCACCTATACTTTGGGGCGACCAGATGCGGCAAGGGCGCCCGCCTGAGCCCCCGTTGCGTTACATTGGTGTCAGAAGCGGGGCGGGATAGCCCTTCGCCGGGGACGGCGATTTAAGCGGGGGAGAGTGTAACTCTTACGGCCGACAAGCAGTGTGTGTAAGAGCCGGCGTACCAGAGCGGGTGACGTCACCGCCCTTCCCTGTGATAGCAGGACCACAGCTACTGGGCTGTGGAGAGATCTCTCTTTAGCTCACGGGGCTAGGTCGCTGCAGAGAGACGCGGAAGTCCCGGGTTCGAGCCACCTATACTTTGGGCCGACCAGATGCGGCAAGGGCGCCCGCCTGAGCCCCCGTTGCGTTACAATATTTTCCGGTTATATATCACAATGCATTGCTAGTATTCGTTGGTCACCATTTTGGACACGTTTTTCAAACGTAGAAGTATATCCGCAAATATCTCAGCAATCCTCTTTTGACGAGTAAGTATGAACAATAATAATACTATCTGAATACATACAGATCTTTCTTAATATTATTTTGATTAAAATAGTACGTGAATAAGCAAAAAAATGGCACATAAAATAGTGTGAATGGGGAAGATGACACAAAATCGTTTTGCCGTTTCTCTTATTCTTATTCTATGTTGTACTTTCAAACTTTGGGTACTCTTTAATTAGGACAGACTTTATTGATCAACTGCTATGATGCAAGCCAAATTTAATATATTTATTTCAGCTTTGAGCTTAGTAAACCGTTCATTTTTTAGATTATACTAAAGAAGATATTAATCATCATTTATTTGGGAAGTAATATTATATAATTTTCTCCTAGCTGCGGTGCTGAAGTCCCACCCTACATCAACAGAAAAAGAAATAAAGGAGCACGCAATGTGTTACTTGAAGAATGCATATGCAAGGCAGGGGGCCAGGAGATCTAATAGGTTTTTGGTTCTAACTGCTAGGACAATTAGACAGGGTTTGCAAATAGTGGACAAAAATCGTCTTAACTTCCATTGTAATATTTTTTTTTCTTGGAAATATAGAAGTTGTACATTTTAAAATGTATATTTGAATCAAAATGTGGTTTTGAGTTAGTGTGTTAATGTAATTAATTTTGTGTTTGTCATTACTATACTGTATATTGCCAGAATGTTACCAGAATTTGTAGCTGAAGTTTAAGACTAGTTGTGTTTTTTATGATTATTGCCCATATGTTGATTGTTGATTGATTGTATACAATGTATAATTTGAAATACGTATGTTTCAGGTGTGAATGTGTATTTTCAGAATAAATTTCTAAACCTAATCATTGGCTTGGTTTACTTGTTTTTACACCTATAAAATCTATCTTTGATGTATTATAGACCTCTACCCATATACGTATAATAGACGTCTAAAGTTATCCGTATAATAGACCTCTAACCATATACGTATAATAGTCCTCTAAAGTTATACGTATACTAGACCTCTAACCATATAGGTATAATAGACCTCTAAAGTTATCCGGAACTCCAACCATATATGTATAATAGTCCTCTAAATTTATCCGTATAATAAAACTCCAACCATTTATGTATAATGAACGTCTAAACATAGACGTATAATTGACGTATAACTTTAGACGTATATTAGAATTTCATTCTAGACGAATTGTAGACCACATTTAGACGTCTAAGGTATGCGTTTAATAGACGTATATTATACGTCTTTTGCCCACTGGGCCTCATCTCACCTTCGGAGCTGTGAGCGATGGGGATCATAATTAAAAGGGGTACAGTTACTTTGAAAATGTGTATGTGATACTTAAATTTAAATAAAATAAAAAGATAAATTATATAACACAGACTGTGCTATCTACGTCCATGTGTTTAAGACGTATGAATCGGTTTTAAAACAGGCACACCCCTTCTCACAAATCCGACTGGAGTCTCAGTCCGTCGTCGCGATGAATTAGGAGCTCAGATGTAGGCTAAGTGATTGCGATTTACTTATTTAAAAGAACCACTTCAAATCAAAAGGGAGACATTTTGTAATGGTAGTTATCGTATTATATAGTATACGTAATTGTAGATATACAGTACATAAAGGGTATGAATAGGTGTGAGCTTTTACTGTATATTTAATATTTTATCTGACCCACTTGTAGAAACCGCCTAGTTAAGTGGTCTGCCACCATAAAGACAGAAAAATATAATGACACCCTGTTACATTAACTGTAAAATAAACGCTGTAACTGCGGCCATATGAAAATTTGGATAAAGATTATACAAACATCCTAAGGAGCTCAATGACATATGAGCGTCGTAATAATGGTTGGTGACCTGACGTAACAGTGCTCCCTGAATTACGTGATCTGTATATACCCAAATACAGATATATCACATAGGGAGATGCAGTCAAACATTGCATTGCTATCGTCGTGGTGAACTATTTCTCCGCTGTTTAAAACTTGTTTGGTAAGTGTCATTAAATATGCTTGTCAATTTGTAGCGAAATCGATATACTGTATCATAGTCCTTCAGCTATCTATAATGTAGTGAAACGGCTAATTAATATTGATAAATTACCTTATTCACAGTGACTTTTGCTCAAACCCCTGACTAGACTGTGCAGGATATCATTTATTTGCCATTTTTGCCTTTTCCAGATACCTGGGAAACAAAGCTCATATCTCATTTGCCAATGGAGCCCAGTCCTAAGCCTGGTGCTCTGTCCCCCTCCCCGAAGGACACAGACTCGAATCGACCCGCGCCCTTAAGGCGACAGGATCTGATCTCCACGTACTGCCCGCCTCCCAAGATACAGCTTCTGAAGGACACCTTCCAAGAGAAACTGATGCAGGGAAAGGAGAAAAAAATGATCGCCATGTACAATCGGCGGCAGGAGGCAGCTCTACAGAAGATGAGAAAATCTTTCCAATATGTCAAATACGCTGCGGAGAAGAAGACGGGGAACAGCTATCGCTTCCAAGCCCAACAGGGCCCCGAGAAGAACATTGTGGGGTATGATCGGTCTTACCCCCTGAAGCCTATGGGTAACAGGAAAGTCTCTGGCCCTGGTGAGGTTCGGGCTGTGGACCGCCCGGAAGCACAGAGTGATTCCTTGTTTGCCCCCACCCCGCCTCAGGATGGTCATGAGAGGCCCTGCGAGAGGCCGGGCAGGAGGGGCTCAAGAGTACGCAAACCTAAGGACAGGACTGTCCTCCCCATGGTGGCGACCCCTCCAGGGCAATGCCCTTCTCATGCCAATGGGAAGGAGCACTTTCAGTTGCAAGAGGAGCTACGAAAAGTGGCCGAGCAAAGGCCGCGCTGAAGGAGGAGCATCGCCAGAGGGAGGCCAGCCTGCAGGATGAGATGCGCCGGAAGGAGACCATGATGAAGGACGAGATTCGCCAGAAGGAGGCCATGATGCAGGCGAAGCTCTTCAGAGCTCAGGAGGAGCTGAGGATGGTTCAGAGAGAGATGGAAGACTCCAGAGAGGTGGTCGGAAGGGAAAATAGAGGACTCCTGACCCGAAGGAAGACACTCCAGGCGAGGCAGAGCGAGCTTCGCCCCAGAGGACCGTGGGCCAACCACCGCTCTAAGGCCATGCCTCTTCTGACCTGCTGAATGGAGAAGCAAAAAGCCTATCTCTCCAAGGAAAGCCCTTCCTTTCAGAGGAGACAACCTTGATTATGCTTCTCCAATGGAAGATGGCGGATGCGCAGAATCGCACTTTCCCTCTGTGCTTTCCCATCAGGAGAGACGTCAAGTGAGCCCTTGCAGCCGTGGGCTAGAAGACGTCCCCTGTGGAAGGACAAAGTATCTCAAGAAAGCAAGGCTCCGTGAAAGCGACGTGTCAGCAGCACAGGCCGCGCAGGCCCACTTCAGAAATAACACCGCATGTCTGGATGAACAAACTCTGTCAGTGGAAAACAGATATTTGTCCCCTACAAGTCTGATGTGCCCTACCACTGAGCAATTTCCATATGAGAATAGCCAGAGTGGAAACCCTCAGTTTGTGCCCTGTGAACTGTGTCACAGGAAGTTTGCTGTAGAGAGGTTGGAGAAACACAGCAAGATCTGCAAGAAGCTTCAGAATTCAAAGAGGAAGGTTTTTGACTCTTTCAAGCACAGGGCCAAGGGAACAGAACTGGAGACATACATCCATAAGAAGAAGGTTAAACCGCCAATCGTGGTAAGGGCTATCCTTAAACTCTTTCCAAGCTTCCCTTGTTTTCTCCTAGAGTCAGACTCAGCTTATAAATCAATGTAAACAATAAATAAGTGTTTTATGAAGTAGTCTTCTGAAAAACTGCCGCAAAGGCACATTTGCCAGACAGAAAAATGGGTCTTAGTGACTTCTGAATTCTGTTGTAAAAATCTACATGAGATATCAAGCAAATAGCACTCACAGGAAACAAAACCATAACTAAATTGTACTCTCTACCCAATGACATGAAAGGTAGGCCCAGAAAGCTACATTATTACTGTATTGATATTTTCTTGCCTTGTGAATGGTTTGCGACCAGACTGTGTACGCAGTGCTAGTCTGGACTTTTTCTGGAAGCTGTTTCATTGGTTTCATTTCCTGTTCCCAGCTGAGAAAGAACAACTGGATGCAGAAGCACGAGGATTTCATTCGGAGCATCAAACAGGCCAGGGAGGTGCAGCAGGTGATCACGCAAGGAGGGAAGGTTGTGAACCTGCCCCAGCCCCCCGCGAATCCAAACCCCGACTACGTGCCCTGCCCTCACTGCGGCCGGCGCTTTGCCCCCAGGCCGGCACAGAGGCACATCCCCAAGTGTCAGCACATCAGGAGCCGCCCTCCTCCTCCTCCTCGCAGATGAAAACTGATGTGAAGAACAGCAAAAGAGTCATGATCTTGGCTCACGACTCACGTCCTGCTTTTTCTTTTTAGAAATACATTTAGCACAGTTCATCCGTATGATGATAAAAAAAAATGTTACCTTGTTTTAATAAAATGATTTTTTTTTTGGTGGACTGGTGTTTGCGTAACTGTGGTTATTTCAGTTTTTTTCCCTTGCGAAAATGTGTGTCGACCGTGAAAATAAATTTCAAGCTGTTCTTATCATTCATACACCTTGACCTCCTAAAAATAATTTTTCAACCTGGAGCGTACAATTAGCAGGCAATAGAACAGGTCACATTGGCCTTGGAACCATCAAAAAGTAGTATTCACACATTCTCGGCATCAATTTTCCTTAAAAACAACTGAAAAAGCAAGGTAAAGAGTGATTGATTTTTTAATGAAAGTTATTTGATTGAATTTATTTAATTTTCATAATATGTGAAATATGTTGGGATTAATGTGACTCAATATTATCTGCAGCTCTTACACTCCAGGCACCTGATAAAGTGGAACGAAGTGTCTTTGCCTTACATGGCCCTCAGCTCTTCCTCAATCCCAGCAGAAGCAGCAGCCTCCGGGTCCTGCCTCATGCACAGCTTAAAATGCAACACAGAGTAAAACAACAAACAACAGGGAAAACCATTCACGATCAGACACATCCGTTGATTGCTGGCTCTCAGTAAAGGGACATTGCTGTGGTCCACGCATGAATCTGTTTTCCAAGTGCCTTATCCAATACAGTGTTGAGGCCAGTTTTCCCAGAAGCCATCTAAAGGGGAACACACAATAACTTGTAAAACCTCCAATTTACATCACAAAATAGACTACATTTCAAGGTTAAAGATTTACCATGTTCTGCGATTCAGAACGAGGCAGCAAAACTTCCTGTAATCTGATGTGGCCCTGTGACATTGTAAAGGAGCAGGCTTGTGAATATATCTCGTTTAATCCAATGGAAATATTGCTCTCAACTTTTTTACGTTTTTGTAAAGTTTTCTATAATGTCAATGATTTTATTTTGTGACTGAAATTAAATACTTTTGTGTCTGCAAAATTGGGACTGTAGTTCCACCTTAACCTAGTAGTACTGTATGTCTTTGGACTGTGGGAAGAAACTGGAGCACCTGGAAGAAATCCACACAAATGAAGGGAGATCATACAATTCCATCCAGACTGCACCCCAGGAATTGAACCCAGGACCCCAGCTCTGTGAACCACAGTGCCACCTCATTGCTATAGTCACTATAATTAAATGGAGTTTTTAATGAAAGTTCGGGAGGTATGAAGGCAGCCGCACGCATTCGACAGAGCTGCTGCAATTCTCACTAATCCTGACGTAAGCAACTGGTCTCCATAAATATCAAACGTCACCCTCTCCTCTTCCTCGTTCGTTTTCTGCATGGTTTGTTTTCACCTAGCTCGAATCCGTGCTCCCTTCTCACGGATCTACAAATCTGCCGCTCCGATGAAGACCTTTTCTGCAGCCCAGGAGACTCTCCTACTCTTCTCGTCCAGTCCACAACCCACAGCTCCCCTCACCTCCGTCTCATCGCCTCCTTCAGCCGCCGTGCCACATCAGCGCTGCTCATCTCCCAGCCAGTCCTCACAAGATCTAACTCCTCGCCAAAGACTGCGTTCCGCCGTCGTAGTCCCTCTCTCATTACAAACCCAGCCTTCCCGCTCCTCCACGGCAAAATCTCCAAATAACCCCCGCTTCTCTCGAGGATGTCCCTGCCGCTGCGCTTCACGCACATCGGCTCCCCCTTCTCCTGGATCATCTCTCGCGACTTCCAACCGGACCGTAGCAAGCCTCCAGAGGATACTTCGAAAACATGGCGTCCATTTTAAAAGAAACGCTTCCAAAAAAAAAACCTCTGTTTTCCCTGTACTTAACCGCAGTCTACACAAGGAAACATCAACTCCCCAGCTTCCCCCGGCGCCCTCTGATGACATCATCCGCGCCGCCGCCTCTCATCCCAACGTGAGGACCCCAAGGCCGCTCGCGCCTCTGCCTGTCACATCTTCTGTCTTGTCTTGTCCTGATATATCCGTTTCTGTCTCTTCCCCCAAGCAATCCATTCCTCTGCTGAACAACTGCACCTAGCCTCTTCCACCGAGCCTCCTGCCCTAATCTCCTCACTGCCGAGTCTAAGGCCCCAGGCTCACACCCCTCCCCCCCCTCTCTCCGCTTAATCTAATTTCTGCACTCTCCTCTGTCTCTACCTCCGGCGTCCAACACGGCTCACGCTCCGCCAGCTTGGTGCCTTCGGCCCCGGTTTCTTTTCTTTCGGCCCCTGCTGCTGTCTCCATGGCCCGAAGGCCAGCTAGTAAACGACCCCCAGCTCAGCCAGCCAGCCCTTACCCTCCCCCACCCCCTGGCATCCAAGACGACTCGGCAGCCTCCTCAGTCCCTAACGCAGCCTTCGCCCCTGCTTCAATGGAAACAAAAAAAAAAACATCCTCATCCATTTGGCCATCCATGCAGTAGTTCATATAATCAACAAAGGAAAGTCTTCATCCCAATCCATCACGAAATTCCTCTGCCGCTTTAAATGGATTTCTCTCACATCAATTCATCTGCGCAGCTGCTCACATTCCAGGTCACCTTAATAAGATAGCTCTCTCTCTCGCTTTCAATTCAGGAACTCGGCACCAGATGCAAGACCGAACCCCTGCACAGTACCTCCCTATTCGGAACTCGCGTTCCTCTGAATCATCCTTTCCATCGCTATCTCCAGCTGGCCCAGCAAACTATCCCCTTAGGGATCGCCCCTCGAACTCTCAATTCTTACTGCACTGCCTGGAATGGCTTCCAATCCTTCCACCTCTCCGTGAACATAAAATTCCGTTCTTTCGATATTCTCACCGTATCATCCTTCGTTTGCTATCGTAGAAACTCACTCAAGGTACAAGCATCCATCACCAAAGTATACCTGTGCGGCATCCACTCCTTTTCGGCACGATCTGTCCATCCCTTATCTACCCTCAAATTACTCTCCTTAAAGGCTTTCGGTGGGTTGAAAAACCACTTCCGAACCTACGCATCTACGTTGTCAGGTCAGGTTACCACTCACCCTGGGCCAACCGCCCTCTTGAATCTTTATTCTTGTTAGCCTTCTTTATCTCCCTAAGGTGCTCCAAAATTACCGCTCATTCCACATCCTTCGATCCTTCTTCTCAACCCTGCTTATCCAACATCTCCATCTTATCTTCCAAGACACTGACCTTCTATCTCAAAAGCAAAACCAACCAACTCGGATCCGCCACTCTCATTTATTTCAAACTCTGTTCCTACATAAGCCTTTATGAGCCTCTATCCCATTACGCACATCTTCGCACCTCTGCCAGAGCTTACCCTACTGTCCCTCTGTTCGCAAATGAGAAGGGCCGTATCATGATACCCTCCTAAACAATTCTCCGGGCACTCCTTTAGATCAGGGGCCGCATCCTCCGGATGCGCTCGCCAAGGCATACCCCAGTATCTCATCAAGCAACTCGGCCGTCGATCCTCCGAGGCTTACCATGCATACATCAAAACTAACCCCGGTATCCTCAAGCAGGCACTTTCTCTCCTCAGCCGAATTCGCCCAATAATCTTTTGTTTTTGTTTTTTCTGCACTGGTTACTGGGGGTCCCGCTTGGTTCTTTTGGGGGGTCCTATCCTCCCTGTCCAACGGCGGGGAGGATGGCCCTCAGCCAAGCGGGTTACGCCAAATCTCCACATCACAATAAACAATTCTAATTTCTCCCAAGCTTTCAGATGCTGTCATTCCTCGTGAAATGGAGTTTCTAATGAAAGTTCGGGAGGAACGAAGGCAGCCGCGCTCATTCGACACAGCTGCTGCGATTCTCACTAATCCTGACGTAAGCAACCGGTCTCCATAAATATCAAACATCACCCTCTCCTCTTCCTCGTTCGTTTTCTGCATCCCTCCTCCACCCCCTCTCCACCTTTGCAGCTACCCAATTGGTCGCATGGTGGTCCTATCCTCCCCGTCCAACGGCCGGGAGGTTGGCCCTCAGCCAAGCGGGTTACGCCAAATCTCCACATCACAATAAACAATTCTAATTTCTCCCAAGCTTTCAGATGCTGTCATTCCTCGTGAATGTCAAAACTCATTTGCAAATGAGCAGCCTGGGATCCAAAAGGATAAAGACAAGGATCCAAACAAAGCACTATCCCAAAGCTTGGCTTTGTACAGTATTTCATACAGGGCTTGATGCAGAAGGCAGATAATCTAAGTCCATGCAATAATTGCTAAGGGAAAGTGACTTTGTGTTTTTGGAGGGAAGTCACTCAACACGGAGCTGTGTTAGTGAAATGATTGTTCTGATGTACGTCTGATGTCCAAACACTGAAAACATGATTGTGTATGCAATCGCACTCCCGAGCTCCATTGGGTATGGTTAAAATAACTTTTTATAGTTCATCACATTCAAAGTGTGTGTACTTGATGAAAGTGTAACACGCATTTGGAGGAGTTATTCAGGATTTTCTTTCATTCAACTATTTCAAGACCCATTATTTTCAGATGTTGTAGTATACGTGAATAATGAAAGGCCTTCATATTACACAATGAAGGAATGACTTCGCAGGTGTGAAGAATAAAAGATTAATTCAGCTCACTTTGGGGAGTTTCACAATGGCCCTCCTTATAGAAATGTGGGTTTGATTAAAGGAGTGAAGAAAAAGCACTGAATAATATTTGCTTCTGTAAACGTAATCATCTCAAAATATGGTTGAAGAAATTGAAGAAGGTTAAACATAATCCAAAACGTATAAGGTCAATTTAAGTACAACCAGAATTCTAGTGTTTATGCAATGCATCTGTGGGTTGATATGAAATACGGCCGTACTTAAACTAAACGAGGTTATCGAGAGCATATTCCGAGTACGGCTGTGGCCAGTTGTACTGTGAACTGCGAGGACCGTATCTTATCCTGAACGGGCTGTGCGAATACCGTCCTCTGCTGGCAGAAGGAATAGATTACAACGGCACTGTATTGGCGATTAGTCCTATTGCTAGAATATTGAAACAACAAGGAGTCCGCGGAGTCAAGCAATGCTGAATAAACAAGTACCTGAAATTCAATAGGATTTTGTGTATTGATTACAAATAGGTGTGGAATTCTCATGTACAGTGGTATTCATGGATTCCTTACACAAGCAGCCGTTGTTATGATACTTTCGTAATCTGAATATAAATCTGTTATCTACTTAAAACTGTAATTATTGAATAGATTAATGTCTTTGAAATGCTTCATTAACTGGGCAGTTTCCATGTTTGGAAATGTTTTTATTTTGATTGCTGATTGCTAGATAGTGTATGTTTAATAGGCATGCTGTTAATATTTTCTACAAGAGCCAAATAAGACAGTTATGCTGTAGTAAGTTATACATAAGTTATATAACATAAGTTATACAGTTTTTTGTTCTGAGGTCAATTTGAATCTCATACTAAATTACTGGTGTCCTTTTATCTGAGAAACACTACCTGATTGATCACCTGATGCCTAGAAATTAGCATGCACAGTAGCCCAGCGTTTAGCATTGCTAGCTCACAGTGCTGAGGCCCTGGGTACACTTCTGGACCTGGGGTGCTATCTGTATGGAGCTTGTATGTTCTCCCCATGTTTGCATGAGTTTGCTTTGGGTGCTCCGGCTTCCTCCCACACTTCAAAGAACTACTGGTAGGTTAATTGGCTTCTGGGATAATTGGTGAGTGTCTGTGTCTTCCCTGCATTGGACTACCATCCAGTCCCAGGTATCTCCTGCTTATTACTTTCTGAGGCTCTGGCTCCCCCGTGACCCCCCGACCCCCTGACCACCTGACCCTGAATTGGATGAAGCGGTTAGAAAATGGGTGGTTTCTGTTATGCTCTGGTCATGCTCTGCCATAGCAACAACTTGTAAAAAATGCAGATGCTAGGATTTAACTCAAAGAAGGAGCTCAGGTCACTGTGTTGGCATCGCTGTACAGGTGTCCGGTTTGTTTTAGAACATGTGCTAAAATCTTATTTACTCACTTCTAGACTTTTTACCCCCCATATCAGCCTGCAGGTGCACAGTGGTCTGTGGACACCCTCCTTGCTCTGTCGTAAAACAGGAAATAAAAAGCAACTGGTTTTGACTTTAATGCACTGAGACTGTGGAACTCACAGAACTCTCTTGTCAGAAAGGCAGCTTCTAACAGCTTTTAAGTGAAGACTAAGAACACTTTTCTATTTTATTCAAATAGATTATATATATTTTGTTTAAATATATGTTATAAATGTTAAAATGACAGCTCGTATAAGCTTGTATTTTTACCTTTCGATCATTTTTATAATTGCTTTGAGTTGCTTTTACCATGATAAACAGTACAAAATATGAGGTGTTGAACTTGTCAAAAGTTTTAAAGCGCTTTATGACGTAAAGTGTGATGACAGTCCTTGGCGGTCTATGTAACAATTCTTCTTGAAGTAGGTCATCGGGCCAACAGTATATAAACATTACAGCTCAAGTGCTTTTGTATCTGAACGCTTTTAGGTAAGTAATTTAGCAGCTGCGGTATTAATAATGATTTTAATGGCAAATTCAATTGCAGGTAAAATAAAAATGGCGGATAACTTTCTTTCTAGCTTCGTGAAGCGGTCGCGCTATATTATACATATATACCATAATAAGAAACATAATATGTACAGTAGAATTTTTCACTTTAAGCTGGCATTATCCAGAACCGGGTCAGGGCCCGGACCCGGACCGTGCAGTGTGGTCCGTCGGCCTTCTAAAGATGTTTAGGAGATCGGGGCGCCCTTGGATTTGATTAGAAACTTGCATAATTTCTTAACTTGACCCCATTATCTTAAAAAAAAAACGGCCAGGCCAAGACCAAAGCATGAAGGCTGCGAGGATCGGGGGACTCTCATTTTTGGTCACAGCGTACAGTAGTAGATCAGTAACCTCTGTTTATCGTGATAACCTTTAATTATTTTCCAGTACTTTTTCAAATGATAAAACACATTGTCTCGCCAGTTTTGCTAAAGATATGGTTTTAGTGTTTACGCATAAATTTGTAAGCCGTAGGTTTAAATCTCGTGGTCTTATTTTCTGCATTTTCATCGTAAGGGAAGGCGCTCGTTTGCGATTTACGCGCTGAATATTGTAAGCAGAGGAGCCTTAAGGCACAGCCTCGCCTTAACACCATCGTTTGCATTGTCATTGTCATCCAGAAAAGCAGTCGTAAGAAAATGAATCTGTGGCGGCTCCGAACATTAAAAAAACTATATCTAGACTGCAAATACATCCCAATCTTACTATCAACACGTTTTAAGAGCCCTCTCCTTTCCACCGGTATACAAGCTAAGAGAGAAATATTGGAAATCCCATCTGAAGTAGCCCTCGTCTCACCTTCGGAGCTGTGAGCGATGGGGATCATAATTAAAAGGGGTACAGTTACTTTGAAAATGTGTATGTGATACTTAAATTTAAATAAAATAAAAAGATAAATTATATAACACAGACTGCTATCTATGTCCATGTGTTTAAGACGTATGAATCGGTTTTAAAACAGGCACACCCCTTTACTTCTCACAAATCCAACTGGAGTCTCAGTCCGTCGTCGCGATGAATTAGGAGCTCAGATGTAGGCTAAGTGATTGCAATTTACTTATTTAAAAGAACCACTTCAAATCAAAAGGGAGCCATTTTGTAATGGTAGTTATCGTATTATACAGTATACGTAATTGTAGATATACAGTACATAAAGGGTATGAATAGGTGTGAGCTTTTACTGTATATTTAATATTTTATCTGACCCACTTGTAGAAACCGCCTACTCAGATTTAGTTAAGTGGTCTGCCACCATAAAGACAGAAAAATATAATGACACCCTGTTACATTAACTGTAAAATAAACGCCGTAACTGCGGCCATATGAAAATTTGGATACAAATTATACAAACATCCTAAGGAGCTCTATGACATATGAGCGTCGTAATAATGGTTGGTGACCTGACGTAACAGTGCTCCCTGAATTACATGATCTGTATATACCCAAATACAGATATATCACTCAACACGGAGCTGTGTTAGTGAAATGATTGTTCTGATGTACGGCTGATGTCCAAACACTGAAAACATGATTGTGTATGCAATCGCACTCCCGAGCTCCATTGGGTATGGTTAAAATAACTTTTTATAGTTCATCACATTCAAAGTGTGTGTACTTGATGAAAGTGTAACACGCATTTGGAGGAGTTATTCAGGATTTTCTTTCATTCAACTATTTCAAGACCCATTATTTTCAGATGTTGTAGTATACGTGAATAATGAAAGGCCTTCATATTACACAATGAAGGAATGACTTCGCAGGTGTGAAGAATAAAAGATTAATTCAGCTCACTTTGGGGAGTTTCACAATGGCCCTCCTTATAGAAATGTGGGTTTGATTAAAGGAGTGAAGAAAAAGCACTGAATAATATTTGCTTCTGTAAACGTAATCATCTCAAAATATGGTTGAAGAAATTGAAGAAGGTTAAACATAATCCAAAACGTATAAGGTCAATTTAAGTACAACCAGAATTCTAGTGTTTATGCAATGCATCTGTGGGTTGATATGAAATACGGCCGTACTTAAACTAAACGAGGTTATCGAGAGCATATTCCGAGTACGGCTGTGGCCAGTTGTACTGTGAACTGCCAGGACCGTATCTTATCCTGAACGGGCTGTGCGAATACCGTCCTCTGCTGGCAGAAGGAATAGATTACAACGGCACTGTATTGGCGATTAGTCCTATTGCTAGAATATTGAAACAACAAGGAGTCCGCGGAGTCAAGCAATGCTGAATAAACAAGTACCTGAAATTCAATAGGATTTTGTGTATTGATTACAAATAGGTGTGGAATTCTCATGTACAGTGGTATTCATGGATTCCTTACACAAGCAGCCGTTGTTATGATACTTTCGTAATCTGAATATAAATCTGTTATCTACTTAAAACTGTAATTATTGAATAGATTAATGTCTTTGAAATGCTTCATTAACTGGGCAGTTTCCATGTTTGGAAATGTTTTTATTTTGATTGCTGATTGCTAGATAGTGTATGTTTAATAGGCATGCTGTTAATATTTTCTACAAGAGCCAAATAAGACAGTTATGCTGTAGTAAGTTATACATAAGTTATATAACATAAGTTATACAGTTTTTTGTTCTGAGGTCAATTTGAATCTCATACTAAATTACTGGTGTCCTTTTATCTGAGAAACACTACCTGATTGATCACCTGATGCCTAGAAATTAGCATGCACAGTAGCCCAGCGTTTAGCATTGCTAGCTCACAGTGCTGAGGCCCTGGGTACACTTCTGGACCTGGGGTGCTATCTGTATGGAGCTTGTATGTTCTCCCCATGTTTGCATGAGTTTGCTTTGGGTGCTCCGGCTTCCTCCCACACTTCAAAGAACTACTGGTAGGTTAATTGGCTTCTGGGATAATTGGTGAGTGTCTGTGTCTTCCCTGCATTGGACTACCATCCAGTCCCAGGTATCTCCTGCTTATTACTTTCTGAGGCTCTGGCTCCCCCGTGACCCCCCGACCCCCTGACCACCTGACCCTGAATTGGATGAAGCGGTTAGAAAATGGGTGGTTTCTGTTATGCTCTGGTCATGCTCTGCCATAGCAACAACTTGTAAAAAATGCAGATGCTAGGATTTAACTCAAAGAAGGAGCTCAGGTCACTGTGTTGGCATCGCTGTACAGGTGTCCGGTTTGTTTTAGAACATGTGCTAAAATCTTATTTACTCACTTCTAGACTTTTTACCCCCCATATCAGCCTGCAGGTGCACAGTGGTCTGTGGACACCCTCCTTGCTCTGTCGTAAAACAGGAAATAAAAAGCAACTGGTTTTGACTTTAATGCACTGAGACTGTGGAACTCACAGAACTCTCTTGTCAGAAAGGCAGCTTCTAACAGCTTTTAAGTGAAGACTAAGAACACTTTTCTATTTTATTCAAATAGATTATATATATTTTGTTTAAATATATGTTATAAATGTTAAAATGACAGCTCGTATAAGCTTGTATTTTTACCTTTCGATCATTTTTATAATTGCTTTGAGTTGCTTTTACCACGATAAACAGTACAAAATATGAGGTGTTGAACTTGTCAAAAGTTTTAAAGCGCTTTATGACGTAAAGTGTGATGACAGTCCTTGGCGGTCTATGTAACAATTCTTCTTGAAGTAGGTCATCGGGCCAACAGTATATAAACATTACAGCTCAAGTGCTTTTGTATCTGAACGCTTTTAGGTAAGTAATTTAGCAGCTGCGGTATTAATAATGATTTTAATGGCAAATTCAATTGCAGGTAAAATAAAAATGGCGGATAACTTTCTTTCTAGCTTCGTGAAGCGGCCGCGCTATATTATACATATATACCATAATAAGAAACATAATATGTACAGTAGAATTTTTCACTTTAAGCTGGCATTATCCAGAACCGGGTCAGGGCCCGGACCCGGACCGTGCAGTGTGGTCCGTCGGCCTTCTAAAGATGTTTAGGAGATCGGGGCGCCCTTGGATTTGATTAGAAACTTGCATAATTTCTTAACTTGACCCCATTATCTTAAAAAAAAAAACGGCCAGGCCAAGACCAAAGCATGAAGGCTGCGAGGATCGGGGGACTCTCATTTTTGGTCACAGCGTACAGTAGTAGATCAGTAACCTCTGTTTATCGTGATAACCTTTAATTATTTTCCAGTACTTTTTCAAATGATAAAACACATTGTCTCGCCAGTTTTGCTAAAGATATGGTTTTAGTGTTTACGCATAAATTTGTAAGCCGTAGGTTTAAATCTCGTGGTCTTATTTTCTGCATTTTCATCGTAAGGGAAGGCGCTCGTTTGCGATTTACGCGCTGAACATTGTAAGCAGAGGAGCCTTAAGGCACAGCCTCGCCTTAACACCATCGTTTGCATTGTCATTGTCATCCAGAAAAGCAGTCGTAAGAAAATGAATCTGTGGCGGCTCCGAACATTAAAAAAACTATATCTAGACTGCAAATACATCCCAATCTTACTATCAACACGTTTTAAGAGCCCTCTCCTTTCCACCGGTATACAAGCTAAGAGAGAAATATTGGAAATCCCATCTGAAGTAGCCCTCGTCTCACCTTCGGAGCTGTGAGCGATGGGGATCATAATTAAAAGGGGTACAGTTACTTTGAAAATGTGTATGTGATACTTAAATTTAAATAAAATAAAAAGATAAATTATATAACACAGACTGCTATCTATGTCCATGTGTTTAAGACGTATGAATCGGTTTTAAAACAGGCACACCCCTTTACTTCTCACAAATCCAACTGGAGTCTCAGTCCGTCGTCGCGATGAATTAGGAGCTCAGATGTAGGCTAAGTGATTGCAATTTACTTATTTAAAAGAACCACTTCAAATCAAAAGGGAGCCATTTTGTAATGGTAGTTATCGTATTATACAGTATACGTAATTGTAGATATACAGTACATAAAGGGTATGAATAGGTGTGAGCTTTTACTGTATATTTAATATTTTATCTTACCCACTTGTAGAAACCGCCTACTCAGATTTAGTTAAGTGGTCTGCCACCATAAAGACAGAAAAATATAATGACACCCTGTTACATTAACTGTAAAATAAACGCCGTAACTGCGGCCATATGAAAATTTGGATACAAATTATACAAACATCCTAAGGAGCTCTATGACATATGAGCGTCGTAATAATGGTTGGTGACCTGACGTAACAGTGCTCCCTGAATTACATGATCTGTATATACCCAAATACAGATATATCACTCAACACGGAGCTGTGTTAGTGAAATGATTGTTCTGATGTACGGCTGATGTCCAAACACTGAAAACATGATTGTGTATGCAATCGCACTCCCGAGCTCCATTGGGTATGGTTAAAATAACTTTTTATAGTTCATCACATTCAAAGTGTGTGTACTTGATGAAAGTGTAACACGCATTTGGAGGAGTTATTCAGGATTTTCTTTCATTCAACTATTTCAAGACCCATTATTTTCAGATGTTGTAGTATACGTGAATAATGAAAGGCCTTCATATTACACAATGAAGGAATGACTTCGCAGGTGTGAAGAATAAAAGATTAATTCAGCTCACTTTGGGGAGTTTCACAATGGCCCTCCTTATAGAAATGTGGGTTTGATTAAAG
Organism: Lepisosteus platostomus; assembly: GCF_059453375.1. Taxonomy (NCBI): domain Eukaryota; kingdom Metazoa; phylum Chordata; class Actinopteri; order Semionotiformes; family Lepisosteidae; genus Lepisosteus; species Lepisosteus platostomus. Next base: position 2,152,284 of record NW_028291657.1, on the reverse strand, counting down.
GAGTGAAGAAAAAGCACTGAATAATATTTGCTTCTGTAAACGTAATCATCTCAAAATATGGTTGAAGAAATTGAAGAAGGTTAAACATAATCCAAAACGTATAAGGTCAATTTAAGTACAACCAGAATTCTAGTGTTTATGCAATGCATCTGTGGGTTGATATGAAATACGGCCGTACTTAAACTAAACGAGGTTATCGAGAGCATATTCCGAGTACGGCTGTGGCCAGTTGTACTGTGAACTGCCAGGACCGTATCTTATCCTGAACGGGCTGTGCGAATACCGTCCTCTGCTGGCAGAAGGAATAGATTACAACGGCACTGTATTGGCGATTAGTCCTATTGCTAGAATATTGAAACAACAAGGAGTCCGCGGAGTCAAGCAATGCTGAATAAACAAGTACCTGAAATTCAATAGGATTTTGTGTATTGATTACAAATAGGTGTGGAATTCTCATGTACAGTGGTATTCATGGATTCCTTACACAAGCAGCCGTTGTTATGATACTTTCGTAATCTGAATATAAATCTGTTATCTACTTAAAACTGTAATTATTGAATAGATTAATGTCTTTGAAATGCTTCATTAACTGGGCAGTTTCCATGTTTGGAAATGTTTTTATTTTGATTGCTGATTGCTAGATAGTGTATGTTTAATAGGCATGCTGTTAATATTTTCTACAAGAGCCAAATAAGACAGTTATGCTGTAGTAAGTTATACATAAGTTATATAACATAAGTTATACAGTTTTTTGTTCTGAGGTCAATTTGAATCTCATACTAAATTACTGGTGTCCTTTTATCTGAGAAACACTACCTGATTGATCACCTGATGCCTAGAAATTAGCATGCACAGTAGCCCAGCGTTTAGCATTGCTAGCTCACAGTGCTGAGGCCCTGGGTACACTTCTGGACCTGGGGTGCTATCTGTATGGAGCTTGTATGTTCTCCCCATGTTTGCATGAGTTTGCTTTGGGTGCTCCGGCTTCCTCCCACACTTCAAAGAACTACTGGTAGGTTAATTGGCTTCTGGGATAATTGGTGAGTGTCTGTGTCTTCCCTGCATTGGACTACCATCCAGTCCCAGGTATCTCCTGCTTATTACTTTCTGAGGCTCTGGCTCCCCCGTTCCCCGCGACCCCCTGACCCCCTGACCCTGAATTGGATGAAGCGGTTAGAAAATGGGTGGTTTCTGTTATGCTCTGGTCATGCTCTGCCATAGCAACAACTTGTAAAAAATGCAGATGCTAGGATTTAACTCAAAGAAGGAGCTCAGATCACTGTGTTGGCATCGCTGTACAGGTGTCCGGTTTGTTTTAGAACATGTGCTAAAATCTTATTTACTCACTTCTAGACTTTTTACCCCCCATATCAGCCTGCAGGTGCACAGTGGTCTGTGGACACCCTCCTTGCTCTGTCGTAAAACAGGAAATAAAAAGCAACTGGTTTTGACTTTAATGCACTGAGACTGTGGAACTCACAGAACTCTCTTGTCAGAAAGGCAGCTTCTAACAGCTTTTAAGTGAAGACTAAGAACACTTTTCTATTTTATTCAAATAGATTATATATATTTTGTTTAAATATATGTTATAAATGTTAAAATGACAGCTCGTATAAGCTTGTATTTTTACCTTTCGATCATTTTTATAATTGCTTTGAGTTGCTTTTACCACGATAAACAGTACAAAATATGAGGTGTTGAACTTGTCAAAAGTTTTAAAGCGCTTTATGACGTAAAGTGTGATGACAGTCCTTGGCGGTCTATGTAACAATTCTTCTTGAAGTAGGTCATCGGGCCAACAGTATATAAACATTACAGCTCAAGTGCTTTTGTATCTGAACGCTTTTAGGTAAGTAATTTAGCAGCTGCGGTATTAATAATGATTTTAATGGCAAATTCAATTGCAGGTAAAATAAAAATGGCGGATAACTTTCTTTCTAGCTTCGTGAAGCGGTCGCGCTATATTATACATATATACCATAATAAGAAACATAATATGTACAGTAGAATTTTTCACTTTAAGCTGGCATTATCCAGAACCGGGTCAGGGCCCGGGCCCGGACCGTGCAGTGTGGTCCGTCGGCCTTCTAAAGATGTTTAGGAGATGGAGGCGCCCTTGGATTTGATTAGAAACTTGCATAATTTCTTAACTTGACCCCATTATCTTAAAAAAAAAACGGCCAGGCCAAGACCAAAGCATGAAGGCTGCGAGGATCGGGGGACTCTCATTTTTGGTCACAGCGTACAGTAGTAGATCAGTAACCTCTGTTTATCGTGATAACCTTTAATTATTTTCCAGTACTTTTTTAAATGATAAAACACATTGTCTCGCCAGTTTTGCTAAAGATACGGTTTTAGTGTTTACGCATAAATTTGTAAGCCGTAGGTTTAAATCTCGTGGTCTTATTTTCTGCATTTTCATCGTAAGGGAAGGCGCTCGTTTGCGATTTACGCGCTGAACATTGTAAGCAGAGGAGCCTTAAGGCACAGCCTCGCCTTAACACCATCGTTTGCATTGTCATTGTCATCCAGAAAAGCAGTCGTAAGAAAATGAATCTGTGGCGGCTCCGAACATTAAAAAAACTATATCTAGACTGCAAATACATCCCAATCTTACTATCAACACGTTTTAAGAGCCCTCTCCTTTCCACCGGTATACAAGCTAAGAGAGAAATATTGGAAATCCCATCTGAAGTAGCCCTCGTCTCACCTTCGGAGCTGTGAGCGATGGGGATCATAATTAAAAGGGGTACAGTTACTTTGAAAATGTGTATGTGATACTTAAATTTAAATAAAATAAAAAGATAAATTATATAACACAGACTGCTATCTATGTCCATGTGTTTAAGACGTATGAATCGGTTTGAAAACAGGCACACCCCTTTACTTCTCACAAATCCAACTGGAGTCTCAGTCCGTCGTCGCGATGAATTAGGAGCTCAGATGTAGGCTAAGTGATTGCAATTTACTTATTTAAAAGAACCACTTCAAATCAAAAGGGAGCCATTTTGTAATGGTAGTTATCGTATTATACAGTATACGTAATTGTAGATATACAGTACATAAAGGGTATGAATAGGTGTGAGCTTTTACTGTATATTTAATATTTTATCTGACCCACTTGTAGAAACCGCCTACTCAGATTTAGTTAAGTGGTCTGCCACCATAAAGACAGAAAAATATAATGACACCCTGTTACATTAACTGTAAAATAAACGCCGTAACTGCGGCCATATGAAAATTTGGATACAAATTATACAAACATCCTAAGGAGCTCTATGACATATGAGCGTCGTAATAATGGTTGGTGACCTGACGTAACAGTGCTCCCTGAATTACATGATCCGTATATACCCAAATACAGATATATCACTCAACACGGAGCTGTGTTAGTGAAATGATTGTTCTGATGTACGGCTGATGTCCAAACACTGAAAACATGATTGTGTATGCAATCGCACTCCCGAGCTCCATTGGGTATGGTTAAAATAACTTTTTATAGTTCATCACATTCAAAGTGTGTGTACTTGATGAAAGTGTAACACGCATTTGGAGGAGTTATTCAGGATTTTCTTTCATTCAACTATTTCAAGACCCATTATTTTCAGATGTTGTAGTATACGTGAATAATGAAAGGCCTTCATATTACACAATGAAGGAATGACTTCGCAGGTGTGAAGAATAAAAGATTAATTCAGCTCACTTTGGGGAGTTTCACAATGGCCCTCCTTATAGAAATGTGGGTTTGATTAAAGGAGTGAAGAAAAAGCACTGAATAATATTTGCTTCTGTAAACGTAATCATCTCAAAATATGGTTGAAGAAATTGAAGAAGGTTAAACATAATCCAAAACGTATAAGGTCAATTTAAGTACAACCAGAATTCTAGTGTTTATGCAATGCATCTGTGGGTTGATATGAAATACGGCCGTACTTAAACTAAACGAGGTTATCGAGAGCATATTCCGAGTACGGCTGTGGCCAGTTGTACTGTGAACTGCGAGGACCGTATCTTATCCTGAACGGGCTGTGCGAATACCGTCCTCTGCTGGCAGAAGGAATAGATTACAACGGCACTGTATTGGCGATTAGTCCTATTGCTAGAATATTGAAACAACAAGGAGTCCGCGGAGTCAAGCAATGCTGAATAAACAAGTACCTGAAATTCAATAGGATTTTGTGTATTGATTACAAATAGGTGTGGAATTCTCATGTACAGTGGTATTCATGGATTCCTTACACAAGCAGCCGTTGTTATGATACTTTCGTAATCTGAATATAAATCTGTTATCTACTTAAAACTGTAATTATTGAATAGATTAATGTCTTTGAAATGCTTCATTAACTGGGCAGTTTCCATGTTTGGAAATGTTTTTATTTTGATTGCTGATTGCTAGATACTGTATGTTTAATAGGCATGCTGTTAATATTTTCTACAAGAGCCAAATAAGACAGTTATGCTGTAGTAAGTTATACATAAGTTATATAACATAAGTTATACAGTTTTTTGTTCTGAGGTCAATTTGAATCTCATACTAAATTACTGGTGTCCTTTTATCTGAGAAACACTACCTGATTGATCACCTGATGCCTAGAAATTAGCATGCACAGTAGCCCAGCGTTTAGCATTGCTAGCTCACAGTGCTGAGGCCCTGGGTACACTTCTGGACCTGGGGTGCTATCTGTATGGAGCTTGTATGTTCTCCCCATGTTTGCATGAGTTTGCTTTGGGTGCTCCGGCTTCCTCCCACACTTCAAAGAACTACTGGTAGGTTAATTGGCTTCTGGGATAATTGGTGAGTGTCTGTGTCTTCCCTGCATTGGACTACCATCCAGTCCCAGGTATCTCCTGCTTATTACTTTCTGAGGCTCTGGCTCCCCCGTGACCCCCCGACCCCCTGACCACCTGACCCTGAATTGGATGAAGCGGTTAGAAAATGGGTGGTTTCTGTTATGCTCTGGTCATGCTCTGCCATAGCAACAACTTGTAAAAAATGCAGATGCTAGGATTTAACTCAAAGAAGGAGCTCAGGTCACTGTGTTGGCATCGCTGTACAGGTGTCCGGTTTGTTTTAGAACATGTGCTAAAATCTTATTTACTCACTTCTAGACTTTTTACCCCCCATATCAGCCTGCAGGTGCACAGTGGTCTGTGGACACCCTCCTTGCTCTGTCGTAAAACAGGAAATAAAAAGCAACTGGTTTTGACTTTAATGCACTGAGACTGTGGAACTCACAGAACTCTCTTGTCAGAAAGGCAGCTTCTAACAGCTTTTAAGTGAAGACTAAGAACACTTTTCTATTTTATTCAAATAGATTATATATATTTTGTTTAAATATATGTTATAAATGTTAAAATGACAGCTCGTATAAGCTTGTATTTTTACCTTTCGATCATTTTTATAATTGCTTTGAGTTGCTTTTACCACGATAAACAGTACAAAATATGAGGTGTTGAACTTGTCAAAAGTTTTAAAGCGCTTTATGACGTAAAGTGTGATGACAGTCCTTGGCGGTCTATGTAACAATTCTTCTTGAAGTAGGTCATCGGGCCAACAGTATATAAACATTACAGCTCAAGTGCTTTTGTATCTGAACGCTTTTAGGTAAGTAATTTAGCAGCTGCGGTATTAATAATGATTTTAATGGCAAATTCAATTGCAGGTAAAATAAAAATGGCGGATAACTTTCTTTCTAGCTTCGTCAAGCGGTCGCGCCACATTATACATATATACCATAATAAGAAACATAATATGTACAGTAGAATTTTTCACTTTAAGCTGGCATTATCCAGAACCGGGTCAGGGCCCGGACCCGGACCGTGCAGTGTGGTCCGTCGGCCTTCTAAAGATGTTTAGGAGATGGAGGCGCCCTTGGATTTGATTAGAAACTTGCATAATTTCTTAACTTGACCCCATTATCTTAAAAAAAAAACGGCCAGGCCAAGACCAAAGCATGAAGGCTGCGAGGATCGGGGGACTCTCATTTTTGGTCACAGCGTACAGTAGTAGATCAGTAACCTCTGTTTATCGTGATAACCTTTAATTATTTTCCAGTACTTTTTTAAATGATAAAACACATTGTCTCGCCAGTTTTGCTAAAGATACGGTTTTAGTGTTTACGCATAAATTTGTAAGCCGTAGGTTTAAATCTCGTGGTCTTATTTTCTGCATTTTCATCGTAAGGGAAGGCGCTCGTTTGCGATTTACGCGCTGAACATTGTAAGCAGAGGAGCCTTAAGGCACAGCCTCGCCTTAACACCATCGTTTGCATTGTCATTGTCATCCAGAAAAGCAGTCGTAAGAAAATGAATCTGTGGCGGCTCCGAACATTAAAAAAACTATATCTAGACTGCAAATACATCCCAATCTTACTATCAACACGTTTTAAAAGCCCTCTCCTTTCCACCGGTATACAAGCTAAGAGAGAAATATTGGAAATCTCATCTGAAGTAGCCCTCGTCTCACCTTCGGAGCTGTGAGCGATGGGGATCATAATTAAAAGGGGTACAGTTACTTTGAAAATGTGTATGTGATACTTAAATTTAAATAAAATAAAAAGATAAATTATATAACACAGACTGCTATCTATGTCCATGTGTTTAAGACGTATGAATCGGTTTTAAAACAGGCACACCCCTTTACTTCTCACAAATCCAACTGGAGTCTCAGTCCGTCGTCGCGATGAATTAGGAGCTCAGATGTAGGCTAAGTGATTGCAATTTACTTATTTAAAAGAACCACTTCAAATCAAAAGGGAGACATTTTGTAATGGTAGTTATCGTATTATACAGTATTCGTAATTGTAGATATACAGTACATAAAGGGTATGAATAGGTGTGAGCTTTTACTGTATATTTAATATTTTATCTGACCCACTTGTAGAAACCGCCTACTCAGATTTAGTTAAGTGGTCTGCCACCATAAAGACAGAAAAATATAATGACACCCTGTTACATTAACTGTAAAATAAACGCCGTAACTGCGGCCATATGAAAATTTGGATACAAATTATACAAACATCCTAAGGAGCTCTATGACATATGAGCGTCGTAATAATGGTTGGTGACCTGACGTAACAGTGCTCCCTGAATTACATGATCCGTATATACCCAAATACAGATATATCACTCAACACGGAGCTGTGTTAGTGAAATGATTGTTCTGATGTACGGCTGATGTCCAAACACTGAAAACATGATTGTGTATGCAATCGCACTCCCGAGCTCCATTGGGTATGGTTAAAATAACTTTTTATAGTTCATCACATTCAAAGTGTGTGTACTTGATGAAAGTGTAACACGCATTTGGAGGAGTTATTCAGGATTTTCTTTCATTCAACTATTTCAAGACCCATTATTTTCAGATGTTGTAGTATACGTGAATAATGAAAGGCCTTCATATTACACAATGAAGGAATGACTTCGCAGGTGTGAAGAATAAAAGATTAATTCAGCTCACTTTGGGGAGTTTCACAATGGCCCTCCTTATAGAAATGTGGGTTTGATTAAAGGAGTGAAGAAAAAGCACTGAATAATATTTGCTTCTGTAAACGTAATCATCTCAAAATATGGTTGAAGAAATTGAAGAAGGTTAAACATAATCCAAAACGTATAAGGTCAATTTAAGTACAACCAGAATTCTAGTGTTTATGCAATGCATCTGTGGGTTGATATGAAATACGGCCGTACTTAAACTAAACGAGGTTATCGAGAGCATATTCCGAGTACGGCTGTGGCCAGTTGTACTGTGAACTGCGAGGACCGTATCTTATCCTGAACGGGCTGTGCGAATACCGTCCTCTGCTGGCAGAAGGAATAGATTACAACGGCACTGTATTGGCGATTAGTCCTATTGCTAGAATATTGAAACAACAAGGAGTCCGCGGAGTCAAGCAATGCTGAATAAACAAGTACCTGAAATTCAATAGGATTTTGTGTATTGATTACAAATAGGTGTGGAATTCTCATGTACAGTGGTATTCATGGATTCCTTACACAAGCAGCCGTTGTTATGATACTTTCGTAATCTGAATATAAATCTGTTATCTACTTAAAACTGTAATTATTGAATAGATTAATGTCTTTGAAATGCTTCATTAACTGGGCAGTTTCCATGTTTGGAAATGTTTTTATTTTGATTGCTGATAGCTAGATACTGTATGTTTAATACTGTATGCTGTTAATATTTTCTACAAGAGCCAAATAAGACAGTTATGCTGTAGTAAGTTATACATAAGTTATATAACATAAGTTATACAGTTTTTTGTTCTGAGGTCAATTTGAATCTCATACTAAATTACTGGTGTCCTTTTATCTGAGAAACACTACCTGATTGATCACCTGATGCCTAGAAATTAGCATGCACAGTAGCCCAGCGTTTAGCATTGCTAGCTCACAGTGCTGAGGCCCTGGGTACACTTCTGGACCTGGGGTGCTATCTGTATGGAGCTTGTATGTTCTCCCCATGTTTGCATGAGTTTGCTTTGGGTGCTCCGGCTTCCTCCCACACTTCAAAGAACTACTGGTAGGTTAATTGGCTTCTGGGATAATTGGTGAGTGTCTGTGTCTTCCCTGCATTGGACTACCATCCAGTCCCAGGTATCTCCTGCTTATTACTTTCTGAGGCTCTGGCTCCCCCGTTCCCCGCGACCCCCTGACCCCCTGACCCTGAATTGGATGAAGCGGTTAGAAAATGGGTGGTTTCTGTTATGCTCTGGTCATGCTCTGCCATAGCAACAACTTGTAAAAAATGCAGATGCTAGGATTTAACTCAAAGAAGGAGCTCAGATCACTGTGTTGGCATCGCTGTACAGGTGTCCGGTTTGTTTTAGAACATGTGCTAAAATCTTATTTACTCACTTCTAGACTTTTTACCCCCCATATCAGCCTGCAGGTGCACAGTGGTCTGTGGACACCCTCCTTGCTCTGTCGTAAAACAGGAAATAAAAAGCAACTGGTTTTGACTTTAATGCACTGAGACTGTGGAACTCACAGAACTCTCTTGTCAGAAAGGCAGCTTCTAACAGCTTTTAAGTGAAGACTAAGAACACTTTTCTATTTTATTCAAATAGATTATATATATTTTGTTTAAATATATGTTATAAATGTTAAAATGACAGCTCGTATAAGCTTGTATTTTTACCTTTCGATCATTTTTATAATTGCTTTGAGTTGCTTTTACCACGATAAACAGTACAAAATATGAGGTGTTGAACTTGTCAAAAGTTTTAAAGCGCTTTATGACGTAAAGTGTGATGACAGTCCTTGGCGGTCTATGTAACAATTCTTCTTGAAGTAGGTCATCGGGCCAACAGTATATAAACATTACAGCTCAAGTGCTTTTGTATCTGAACGCTTTTAGGTAAGTAATTTAGCAGCTGCGGTATTAATAATGATTTTAATGGCAAATTCAATTGCAGGTAAAATAAAAATGGCGGATAACTTTCTTTCTAGCTTCGTGAAGCGGTCGCGCTATATTATACATATATACCATAATAAGAAACATAATATGTACAGTAGAATTTTTCACTTTAAGCTGGCATTATCCAGAACCGGGTCAGGGCCCGGACCCGGACCGTGCAGTGTGGTCCGTCGGCCTTCTAAAGATGTTTAGGAGATGGAGGCGCCCTTGGATTTGATTAGAAACTTGCATAATTTCTTAACTTGACCCCATTATCTTAAAAAAAAAACGGCCAGGCCAAGACCAAAGCATGAAGGCTGCGAGGATCGGGGGACTCTCATTTTTGGTCACAGCGTACAGTAGTAGATCAGTAACCTCTGTTTATCGTGATAACCTTTAATTATTTTCCAGTACTTTTTTAAATGATAAAACACATTGTCTCGCCAGTTTTGCTAAAGATACGGTTTTAGTGTTTACGCATAAATTTGTAAGCCGTAGGTTTAAATCTCGTGGTCTTATTTTCTGCATTTTCATCGTAAGGGAAGGCGCTCGTTTGCGATTTACGCGCTGAACATTGTAAGCAGAGGAGCCTTAAGGCACAGCCTCGCCTTAACACCATCGTTTGCATTGTCATTGTCATCCAGAAAAGCAGTCGTAAGAAAATGAATCTGTGGCGGCTCCGAACATTAAAAAAACTATATCTAGACTGCAAATACATCCCAATCTTACTATCAACACATTTTAAGAGCCCTCTCCTTTCCACCGGTATACAAGCTAAGAGAGAAATATTGGAAATCCCATCTGAAGTAGCCCTCGTCTCACCTTCGGAGCTGTGAGCGATGGGGATCATAATTAAAAGGGGTACAGTTACTTTGAAAATGTGTATGTGATACTTAAATTTAAATAAAATAAAAAGATAAATTATATAACACAGACTGCTATCTATGTCCATGTGTTTAAGACGTATGAATCGGTTTTAAAACAGGCACACCCCTTTACTTCTCACAAATCCAACTGGAGTCTCAGTCCGTCGTCGCGATGAATTAGGAGCTCAGATGTAGGCTAAGTGATTGCAATTTACTTATTTAAAAGAACCACTTCAAATCAAAAGGGAGACATTTTGTAATGGTAGTTATCGTATTATACAGTATTCGTAATTGTAGATATACAGTACATAAAGGGTATGAATAGGTGTGAGCTTTTACTGTATATTTAATATTTTATCTGACCCACTTGTAGAAACCGCCTACTCAGATTTAGTTAAGTGGTCTGCCACCATAAAGACAGAAAAATATAATGACACCCTGTTACATTAACTGTAAAATAAACGCCGTAACTGCGGCCATATGAAAATTTGGATACAAATTATACAAACATCCTAAGGAGCTCTATGACATATGAGCGTCGTAATAATGGTTGGTGACCTGACGTAACAGTGCTCCCTGAATTACATGATCCGTATATACCCAAATACAGATATATCACTCAACACGGAGCTGTGTTAGTGAAATGATTGTTCTGATGTACGGCTGATGTCCAAACACTGAAAACATGATTGTGTATGCAATCGCACTCCCGAGCTCCATTGGGTATGGTTAAAATAACTTTTTATAGTTCATCACATTCAAAGTGTGTGTACTTGATGAAAGTGTAACACGCATTTGGAGGAGTTATTCAGGATTTTCTTTCATTCAACTATTTCAAGACCCATTATTTTCAGATGTTGTAGTATACGTGAATAATGAAAGGCCTTCATATTACACAATGAAGGAATGACTTCGCAGGTGTGAAGAATAAAAGATTAATTCAGCTCACTTTGGGGAGTTTCACAATGGCCCTCCTTATAGAAATGTGGGTTTGATTAAAGGAGTGAAGAAAAAGCACTGAATAATATTTGCTTCTGTAAACGTAATCATCTCAAAATATGGTTGAAGAAATTGAAGAAGGTTAAACATAATCCAAAACGTATAAGGTCAATTTAAGTACAACCAGAATTCTAGTGTTTATGCAATGCATCTGTGGGTTGATATGAAATACGGCCGTACTTAAACTAAACGAGGTTATCGAGAGCATATTCCGAGTACGGCTGTGGCCAGTTGTACTGTGAACTGCCAGGACCGTATCTTATCCTGAACGGGCTGTGCGAATACCGTCCTCTGCTGGCAGAAGGAATAGATTACAACGGCACTGTATTGGCGATTAGTCCTATTGCTAGAATATTGAAACAACAAGGAGTCCGCGGAGTCAAGCAATGCTGAATAAACAAGTACCTGAAATTCAATAGGATTTTGTGTATTGATTACAAATAGGTGTGGAATTCTCATGTACAGTGGTATTCATGGATTCCTTACACAAGCAGCCGTTGTTATGATACTTTCGTAATCTGAATATAAATCTGTTATCTACTTAAAACTGTAATTATTGAATAGATTAATGTCTTTGAAATGCTTCATTAACTGGGCAGTTTCCATGTTTGGAAATGTTTTTATTTTGATTGCTGATAGCTAGATACTGTATGTTTAATACTGTATGCTGTTAATATTTTCTACAAGAGCCAAATAAGACAGTTATGCTGTAGTAAGTTATACATAAGTTATATAACATAAGTTATACAGTTTTTTGTTCTGAGGTCAATTTGAATCTCATACTAAATTACTGGTGTCCTTTTATCTGAGAAACACTACCTGATTGATCACCTGATGCCTAGAAATTAGCATGCACAGTAGCCCAGCGTTTAGCATTGCTAGCTCACAGTGCTGAGGCCCTGGGTACACTTCTGGACCTGGGGTGCTATCTGTATGGAGCTTGTATGTTCTCCCCATGTTTGCATGAGTTTGCTTTGGGTGCTCCGGCTTCCTCCCACACTTCAAAGAACTACTGGTAGGTTAATTGGCTTCTGGGATAATTGGTGAGTGTCTGTGTCTTCCCTGCATTGGACTACCATCCAGTCCCAGGTATCTCCTGCTTATTACTTTCTGAGGCTCTGGCTCCCCCGTTCCCCGCGACCCCCTGACCCCCTGACCCTGAATTGGATGAAGCGGTTAGAAAATGGGTGGTTTCTGTTATGCTCTGGTCATGCTCTGCCATAGCAACAACTTGTAAAAAATGCAGATGCTAGGATTTAACTCAAAGAAGGAGCTCAGATCACTGTGTTGGCATCGCTGTACAGGTGTCCGGTTTGTTTTAGAACATGTGCTAAAATCTTATTTACTCACTTCTAGACTTTTTACCCCCCATATCAGCCTGCAGGTGCACAGTGGTCTGTGGACACCCTCCTTGCTCTGTCGTAAAACAGGAAATAAAAAGCAACTGGTTTTGACTTTAATGCACTGAGACTGTGGAACTCACAGAACTCTCTTGTCAGAAAGGCAGCTTCTAACAGCTTTTAAGTGAAGACTAAGAACACTTTTCTATTTTATTCAAATAGATTATATATATTTTGTTTAAATATATGTTATAAATGTTAAAATGACAGCTCGTATAAGCTTGTATTTTTACCTTTCGATCATTTTTATAATTGCTTTGAGTTGCTTTTACCACGATAAACAGTACAAAATATGAGGTGTTGAACTTGTCAAAAGTTTTAAAGCGCTTTATGACGTAAAGTGTGATGACAGTCCTTGGCGGTCTATGTAACAATTCTTCTTGAAGTAGGTCATCGGGCCAACAGTATATAAACATTACAGCTCAAGTGCTTTTGTATCTGAACGCTTTTAGGTAAGTAATTTAGCAGCTGCGGTATTAATAATGATTTTAATGGCAAATTCAATTGCAGGTAAAATAAAAATGGCGGATAACTTTCTTTCTAGCTTCGTGAAGCGGTCGCGCTATATTATACATATATACCATAATAAGAAACATAATATGTACAGTAGAATTTTTCACTTTAAGCTGGCATTATCCAGAACCGGGTCAGGGCCCGGGCCCGGACCGTGCAGTGTGGTCCGTCGGCCTTCTAAAGATGTTTAGGAGATGGAGGCGCCCTTGGATTTGATTAGAAACTTGCATAATTTCTTAACTTGACCCCATTATCTTAAAAAAAAAACGGCCAGGCCAAGACCAAAGCATGAAGGCTGCGAGGATCGGGGGACTCTCATTTTTGGTCACAGCGTACAGTAGTAGATCAGTAACCTCTGTTTATCGTGATAACCTTTAATTATTTTCCAGTACTTTTTTAAATGATAAAACACATTGTCTCGCCAGTTTTGCTAAAGATACGGTTTTAGTGTTTACGCATAAATTTGTAAGCCGTAGGTTTAAATCTCGTGGTCTTATTTTCTGCATTTTCATCGTAAGGGAAGGCGCTCGTTTGCGATTTACGCGCTGAACATTGTAAGCAGAGGAGCCTTAAGGCACAGCCTCGCCTTAACACCATCGTTTGCATTGTCATTGTCATCCAGAAAAGCAGTCGTAAGAAAATGAATCTGTGGCGGCTCCGAACATTAAAAAAACTATATCTAGACTGCAAATACATCCCAATCTTACTATCAACACGTTTTAAGAGCCCTCTCCTTTCCACCGGTATACAAGCTAAGAGAGAAATATTGGAAATCCCATCTGAAGTAGCCCTCGTCTCACCTTCGGAGCTGTGAGCGATGGGGATCATAATTAAAAGGGGTACAGTTACTTTGAAAATGTGTATGTGATACTTAAATTTAAATAAAATAAAAAGATAAATTATATAACACAGACTGCTATCTATGTCCATGTGTTTAAGACGTATGAATCGGTTTGAAAACAGGCACACCCCTTTACTTCTCACAAATCCAACTGGAGTCTCAGTCCGTCGTCGCGATGAATTAGGAGCTCAGATGTAGGCTAAGTGATTGCAATTTACTTATTTAAAAGAACCACTTCAAATCAAAAGGGAGCCATTTTGTAATGGTAGTTATCGTATTATACAGTATACGTAATTGTAGATATACAGTACATAAAGGGTATGAATAGGTGTGAGCTTTTACTGTATATTTAATATTTTATCTGACCCACTTGTAGAAACCGCCTACTCAGATTTAGTTAAGTGGTCTGCCACCATAAAGACAGAAAAATATAATGACACCCTGTTACATTAACTGTAAAATAAACGCCGTAACTGCGGCCATATGAAAATTTGGATACAAATTATACAAACATCCTAAGGAGCTCTATGACATATGAGCGTCGTAATAATGGTTGGTGACCTGACGTAACAGTGCTCCCTGAATTACATGATCCGTATATACCCAAATACAGATATATCACTCAACACGGAGCTGTGTTAGTGAAATGATTGTTCTGATGTACGGCTGATGTCCAAACACTGAAAACATGATTGTGTATGCAATCGCACTCCCGAGCTCCATTGGGTATGGTTAAAATAACTTTTTATAGTTCATCACATTCAAAGTGTGTGTACTTGATGAAAGTGTAACACGCATTTGGAGGAGTTATTCAGGATTTTCTTTCATTCAACTATTTCAAGACCCATTATTTTCAGATGTTGTAGTATACGTGAATAATGAAAGGCCTTCATATTACACAATGAAGGAATGACTTCGCAGGTGTGAAGAATAAAAGATTAATTCAGCTCACTTTGGGGAGTTTCACAATGGCCCTCCTTATAGAAATGTGGGTTTGATTAAAGGAGTGAAGAAAAAGCACTGAATAATATTTGCTTCTGTAAACGTAATCATCTCAAAATATGGTTGAAGAAATTGAAGAAGGTTAAACATAATCCAAAACGTATAAGGTCAATTTAAGTACAACCAGAATTCTAGTGTTTATGCAATGCATCTGTGGGTTGATATGAAATACGGCCGTACTTAAACTAAACGAGGTTATCGAGAGCATATTCCGAGTACGGCTGTGGCCAGTTGTACTGTGAACTGCGAGGACCGTATCTTATCCTGAACGGGCTGTGCGAATACCGTCCTCTGCTGGCAGAAGGAATAGATTACAACGGCACTGTATTGGCGATTAGTCCTATTGCTAGAATATTGAAACAACAAGGAGTCCGCGGAGTCAAGCAATGCTGAATAAACAAGTACCTGAAATTCAATAGGATTTTGTGTATTGATTACAAATAGGTGTGGAATTCTCATGTACAGTGGTATTCATGGATTCCTTACACAAGCAGCCGTTGTTATGATACTTTCGTAATCTGAATATAAATCTGTTATCTACTTAAAACTGTAATTATTGAATAGATTAATGTCTTTGAAATGCTTCATTAACTGGGCAGTTTCCATGTTTGGAAATGTTTTTATTTTGATTGCTGATTGCTAGATACTGTATGTTTAATAGGCATGCTGTTAATATTTTCTACAAGAGCCAAATAAGACAGTTATGCTGTAGTAAGTTATACATAAGTTATATAACATAAGTTATACAGTTTTTTGTTCTGAGGTCAATTTGAATCTCATACTAAATTACTGGTGTCCTTTTATCTGAGAAACACTACCTGATTGATCACCTGATGCCTAGAAATTAGCATGCACAGTAGCCCAGCGTTTAGCATTGCTAGCTCACAGTGCTGAGGCCCTGGGTACACTTCTGGACCTGGGGTGCTATCTGTATGGAGCTTGTATGTTCTCCCCATGTTTGCATGAGTTTGCTTTGGGTGCTCCGGCTTCCTCCCACACTTCAAAGAACTACTGGTAGGTTAATTGGCTTCTGGGATAATTGGTGAGTGTCTGTGTCTTCCCTGCATTGGACTACCATCCAGTCCCAGGTATCTCCTGCTTATTACTTTCTGAGGCTCTGGCTCCCCCGTTCCCCGCAACCCCTGACCCCCTGACCCTGAATTGGATGAAGCGGTTAGAAAATGGGTGGTTTCTGTTATGCTCTGGTCATGCTCTGCCATAGCAACAACTTGTAAAAAATGCAGATGCTAGGATTTAACTCAAAGAAGGAGCTCAGATCACTGTGTTGGCATCGCTGTAGAGGTGTCCGGTTTGTTTTAGAACATGTGCTAAAATCTTATTTACTCACTTCTAGACTTTTTACCCCCCATATCAGCCTGCAGGTGCACAGTGGTCTGTGGACAACCTCCTTGCTCTGTCGTAAAACAGGAAATAAAAAGCAACTGGTTTTGACTTTAATGCACTGAGACTGTGGAACTCACAGAACTCTCTTGTCAGAAAGGCAGCTTCTAAAAGCTTTTAAGTGAAGACTAAGAACACTTTTCTATTTTATTCAAATAGATTATATATATTTTGTTTAAATATATGTTATAAATGTTAAAATGACAGCTCGTATAAGCTTGTATTTTTACCTTTCGATCATTTTTATAATTGCTTTGAGTTGCTTTTACCACGATAAACAGTACAAAATATGAGGTGTTGAACTTGTCAAAAGTTTTAAAGCGCTTTATGACGTAAAGTGTGATGACAGTCCTTGGCGGTCTATGTAACAATTCTTCTTGAAGTAGGTCATCGGGCCAACAGTATATAAACATTACAGCTCAAGTGCTTTTGTATCTGAACGCTTTTAGGTTAGTAATTTAACAGCTGCGGTATTAATAATGATTTTAATGGCAAATTCAATTGCAGGTAAAATAAAAATGGCGGATAACTTTCTTTCTAGCTTCGTGACGCGGTCCCGCCACATTATACATATATACCATAATAAGAAACATAATATGTACAGTAGAATTTTTCACTTTAAGCTGGCATTATCCAGAACCGGGTCAGGACCCGGACCCGGACCGTGCAGTGTGGTCCGTCGGCCTTCTAAAGATGTTTAGGAGATCGAGGCGCCCTTGGATTTGATTAGAAACTTGCATAATTTCTTAACTTGACCCCATTATCCTAAAAAAAAAACTGCCAGGCCCAGACCAAAGCATGAAGGCTGCGAGGATCGGGGGACTCTCATTTTTGGTCACAGCGTACAGTAGTAGATCAGTAACCTCTGTTTATCGTGATAACCTTTAATTATTTTCCAGTACTTTTTTAAATGATAAAACACATTGTCTCGCCAGTTTTGCTAAAGATACGGTTTTAGTGTTTACGCATAAATTTGTAAGCCGTAGGTTTAAATCTCGTGGTCTTATTTTCTGCATTTTCATCGTAAGGGAAGGCGCTCGTTTGCGATTTACGCGCTGAACATTGTAAGCAGAGGAGCCTTAAGGCACAGCCTCGCCTTAACACCATCGTTTGCATTGTTATTGTCATCCAGAAAAGCAGTCGTAAGAAAATGAATCTGTGGCGGCTCCGAACATTAAAAAAACTATATCTAGACTGCAAATACATCCCAATCTTTCTATCAACACGTTTTAAGAGCGCTCTCCTTTCCACCGGTATACAAGCTAAGAGAGAAATGTTGGAAATCCCATCTGAAGTAGCCCTCGTCTCAGCTTCGGAGCTGTGAGCGATGGGGATCATAATTAAAAGGGGTACAGTTACTTTGAAAATGTGTATGTGATACTTAAATTTAAATAAAATAAAAAGATAAATTATATAACACAGACTGCTATCAATGTCCATGTGTTTAAGACGTATGAATCGGTTTTAAAACAGGCACACCCCTTTACTTCTCACAAATCCAACTGGAGTCTCAGTCCGTCGTCGCGATGAATTAGGAGCTCAGATGTAGGCTAAGTGATTGCAATTTACTTATTTAAAAGAACCACTTCAAATCAAAAGGGAGCCATTTTGTAATGGTAGTTATCGTATTATACAGTATACGTAATTGTAGATATACAGTACATAAAGGGTATGAATAGGTGTGAGCTTTTACTGTATATTTAATATTTTATCTGACCCATTTGTAGAAACCGCCTACTCAGATTTAGTTAAGTGGTCTGCCACCATAAAGACAGAAAAATATAATGACATCCTGTTACATTAACTGTAAAATAAATGCCGTAACTGCGGCCATATGAAAATTTGGATAAAGATTATACAAACATCCTAAGGAGCTCTATGACATATGAGCGTCGTAATAATGGTTGGTGACCTGACGTAACAGTGCTCCCTGAATTACGTGATCTGTATTTACCCAAATACAGATATATCACATAGGGAGATGCAGTCAAACATTGCATTGCTATCGTCGTGGTGAACTATTTCTCCGCTGTTTGAGACTTGTTTGGTAAGTGTCATCAAATATTCTTGTCAATTTGTAGCGAAATTGATATACTGTATCATAATCCTTCAGCTATCTATAATGTAGTGAAACGGCTAATTAATATTGATAAATTCCCTTATTCACAGTGACTTTTGCTCAAACCCCTGTTGCATAATGGGTTAATTTTATATAAAAAACATTTATATCATAGATATAATACAAGCTTTGAAATGAAATAGTACATTTCCAGGTTTCAGTTAAACATTTTTAAAAAAGCTCATGACTTTAAGCATTCTGAACATTGAGAATGTTATTTGGGAAACAAATGTTTATTATAATGTTTATGTTTAGGATCTGTCTCCTACTGAGTCAGCATGCAGCATTCAACACCATTAGGTTTAATATTAAAAAGTTGTGTGTTTCCTGAATTGTTTTTTTTATTCTTTTCTATTAGACCATACTAGACTCTGCAGGATATAATTTATTTGCCATTTTTGCCTTTTCCAGATACCTGGGAAACAAAGCTCATATCTCATTTGCCAATGGAGCCCAGTCCTAAGCCTGGTGCTCTGTCCCCCTCCCCGAAGGACACAGACTCGAATCGACCCGCGCCCTTAAGGCGACAGGATCTGATCTCCACGTACTGCCCGCCTCCCAAGATACAGCTTCTGAAGGACACCTTCCAAGAGAAACTGATGCAGGAAAAGGAGAAAAAAATTATCGTCATATACAATCGACGGCAGGAGGCGGCTCTACAGAAGATGAGAAAATCTTTCCAATAAGTCAAATACGCTGCGGAGAAGAAGACGGGGAACAGCTATCGCTTCCAAACCCAACAGGGCCCCGAGAAGAACATTGTGGGGTATGATCGGTCTTACCCCCTGAAGCCTATGGGTAACAGGAAAGTCTCCGGCCCTGGTGAGGTTCCGGCTGTGGACCGCCCGGAAGCACAGAGTGATTCCTTGTTTGCCCCCACCCCGCCTCAGGATGGTCATGAGAGGCCCTGCGAGAGGCCGGGCAGGAAGGACTCAAGAGTACGCAAACCTAAGGACAGGACTGTCCTCCCCATGGTGGCGACCCCTCCAGGGCAATGCCCTTCTCATGCCAATGGGAAGGAGCACTTTCAGTTGCAAGAGGAGCTACGAAAAGTGGCCGAGGCAGAGGCCGCGCTGAAGGAGGAGCATCGCCGGAGGGAGGCCAGTCTGCAGGATGTGATGCGCCGGAAGGAGGCCATGATGAAGGACGAGATTCGCCAGAAGGAGGCCATGATGCAGGCGAAGCTCTTTAGAGCTCAGGAGGAGCTGAGGATGGTTCAGAGAGAGATGGAAGACTCCAGAGAGGTGGCCGGAAGGGAAAATAGAGGACTCCTGACCCGAAGGAAGACACTCCAGGTGAGGCAGAGCGAGATTCGCCCCAGAGGACCGTGGGCCAACCACCGCTCTAAGGCCGTGCCTCTTCTGACCTGCAGAATGGAGAAGCAAAAAGCCTTCACTCCAAGGAAAGCCCTTCCTTTCAAAGGAGACAACCTTGATTATGGTTCTCCAATGGAAGACGGCGGATGCACAGAATCGCACTTTCCCTCTGCGCTTTCCCATCAGGAGAGACGTCAAGTGAGGCCTTGCAGCCGTGGGCTAGAAGACGTCCCCTGTGGAAGGAGAAAGTACCTCAAGAAAGCAAGGCTCCCTGAAAGTGACGTGTCAGCGGCACAGGCCGCGCAGGCCCACTTCAGAAATAACACCGCATGTCTGGATGAACAAACTCTGTCAGTGGAAAACAGATATTTGTCCCCTACAAGTCTGATGTGCCCTACCGCTGAGCAATTTCCATATGAGAATAGCCAGAGTGGAAACCCTCAGCTGGTGCCCTGTGAACTGTGTCACAGGAAGTTTGCTGTAGAGAGGTTGGAGAAACACAGCAAGATCTGCAAGAAGCTTCAGAATTCAAAGAGGAAGGTTTTTGACTCTTTCAAGCACAGGGCCAAGGGAACAGAACTGGAGACATACATCCATAAGAAGAAGGTTAGACCGCCAATCGTGGTAAGGGCTATCCTTAAACTCTTTCCAAGCTTCCCTTGTTTTCTCCTAGAGTCAGACTCAGCTTATAAATCAATGTAAACAATAAATAAGTGTTTTATGAAGTACTCTTCTGAAAAACTGCCACAAAGGCACATTTGCCAGACAGAATAAATGGGTCTTAGTGACTTCTGAATTCTGTTGTAAAAATCTACATGAGATATCAAGCAAATAGCACTCACGGGAAACAAAACCATAACTAAATTGTACTCTCTACCCAATGACATGAAAGGTAGGCCCAGAAAGCTAAGTTATTACTGTATTGATATTTTCTTGCCTTGTGAATGGTTTGCGACCAGACTGTGTACGCAGTGCTAGTCTGGACTTTTTCTGGAAGCTGTTTCATTGGTTTCATTTCCTGTTCCCAGCTGAGAAAGAACAACTGGAGGCAGAAGCACGAGGATTTCATTCGGAGCATCAAATAGGCCAGGGAGGTGCAGCAGGTGATCACGCAAGGAGGGAAGGTTGTGAACCTGCCCCAGCCCCCCGCGAATCCAAACCCCGACTACGTGCCCTGCCCTCACTGCGGCCGGCGCTTTGCCCCCAGGCCGGCACAGAGGCGCATCCCCAAGTGTCAGCACTCTTCTTCACATCAGCACATCCCCCTCCTCCTCCTCACAGATGAAAACTGATGTGAAGAAGAGTAAAAGAGTCATGATCTTGGCTCACGACTCACGTCCTGCTTTTTCTTTTTAGAAATATATTTAGCACAGTTCGTCCGTATGATGATAAAAAAAATGTTACCTTGTTTTAATAAAATGATTTTTTTTTGGTGGACTGGTGTTTGCGTAACTGTGGTTATTTCAGTTTTTTTCCCTTGTGAAAATATGTGTCGACCGTGAAAATAAATTTCAAGCTGTTCTTATCATTCATACACCTTGACCTCCTAAAAATAATTGTTCAACCTGGAACGTACAATTAGCAGGCAATAGAACAGGTCACATTGGCCTTGGAACCATCAAAAAGTAGTATTCACACATTCTCTGCATCAATTTTCCTTTAAAACAACTGAAAAAGCAAGGTAAAGTGTGATTGATTTTTTTAATGAAAGTTATTTGATTTAATTTATTTAATTTTCATAATATTTGAAATATGTTGGGATTAATGTGACTCAATATTATCTGCAGCTCTTACACTCCAGGCACCTGATAAAGTGGAACGCAGTGTCTTTGCCTTACATGGCGCTCAGCTCTTCCTCAATCCCAGCAGAAGCAGCAGCCTCCGGGTCCTGCCTCATGCACAGCTTAAAATGCAACACCGAGTAATACAACAAACAACAGGGAAAACCATTCACGATCAGACACATCCGTTGATTGCTGGCTCTCAGTAAAGGGACATTGCTGTGGTCCACGCATGAATCTGTTTTCCAAGTGCCTTATCCAATACAGTGTTGAGGCCAGTTTTCCCAGAAGCCATCTAAAGGGGAACACACAATAACTTGTAAAACCTCCAATTTACATCACAAAATAGACTACATTTCAAGGTTAAAGAATTACCATGTTCTGCGATTCAGAACGAGGCAGCAAAACTTCCTGTAATCTGATGTGGCCCTGTGACATTGTAAAGGAGCAGGCTTGTGAATACATCTCGTTTAATCCAATGGAAATATTGCTCTCAACTTTTTTACGTTTTTGCCAATAAATAATATTACATTGTTAACTCTGCATAAAGAACCTTGGAATGGAACGTTTTTTGCAGTGAAATGTTTGCTGCATAACCTATACCTTTTCTCTCCTACATCACATTGCATTAGTCATTACAGTGATTAGTGAGCAGGAAGGGCTGCATCACATCGTAATTTGTGTGGAACTTGAATGCGAATTTGTTACAACATGGCGTAACTTACAGTACTTTCACAAAATTCATGATTTTGTGCTCAATTTTGAGTTTGTAAAGTTTTTCTATAATGTCAATGATTTTACTTTGTGACTGAAATTAAATACTTTTGTGTCTGCAAAATTGGGACTGTAGTTCCACCTTAACCTACTAGTACTGTATGTCTTTGGACTGTGGGAAGAAACTGGAGCACCTGGAAGAAATCCACACAAATGAAGGGAGAACATACAATTCCATCCAGACTGCACCCCAGGAATTGAACCCAGGACCCCAGCTCTGTGAACCACAGTGCCACCTCATTGCTATAGTCACTATAATTAATGTCAAAACTCATTTGCAAATGAGCAGCCTGGGATCCAAAAGGATCAAGACAAGGATCTCTGTGGCTAAGGATCTGCGCCTGTGACCGGAAGGTTGCCAGTTCAAATCCCATGGCCGGCAGAAAATCCTACTCCGTTGGGCCCCTGAGCAAGGCCCTTAACCCCAACTGCTCCAGGGGCCCCGTACAATGGCAGACCCTTGGCTCTGACCCCAAGCTTCTCTCCCTGTCTCTGTGTCTGTGTCTCCCTGGAGAAAAAGCTGGGGTATGCGAAAAGACGCATTCCTAATGCAAGAAATTGTATAGGGGTAATAAAGAAACATTATTATTATTATTACAAAGCACTATCCCAAGGCTTGGCTTTGTACAGTATATCATACAGGGCTTGATGCAGAAGGCACATAATCTAAGTCCATGCAATAGTTGCTAAGGGAAAGTGACTTTGTGTTTTTGGAGGGAAGTCACTCAACATGGAGCTGTGTTAGTGAAATGATTGTTCTGATGTACGGCTGATGGCCAAACACTGAAAACATGATTGTGTATGCAATCGCACTCCCGAGCTCCATTGGGTATGGTTAAAATAACTTTTTATAGTTCATCACATTCAAAGTGTGTGTACCTGATGAAAGTGTAACACGCATTTGGAGGAGTTATTCAGGATTTTCTTTCATTCAACTATTTCAAGACCCATTATTTTCAGATGTTGTAGTATACGTGAATAATGAAAGGCCTTCATATTACACAATGAAGGAATGACTTCGCAGGTGTGAAGAATAAAAGATTAATTCAGCTCACTTTGGGGAGTTTCACAATGGCCCTCCTTAAAGAAATGTGGGTTTGATTAAAGGAGTGAAGAAAAAGCACTGAATAATATTTGCTTCTGTAAACGTAATCATCTCAAAATATGGTTGAAGAAATTGAAGAAGGTTAAACATAATCCAAAACGTATAAGGTCAATTTAAGTACAACCAGAATTCTAGTGTTTATGCAATGCATCTGTGGGTTGATATGAAATATGGCCGTACTGCATTTCGAACAAGTTGTAAGGGATTTAGCCAGGAGAGGTATTCTCATTCACTCAGTAAGGTCTTTATTCATTTTGCAATATGGGAAAAACCCATCACCTGTCTGCGCAGAGAAGTGAAAGCTGATTCAAAAGCAAGCAGGGAGACCCCTAGTTTTATATCTTTTTTAAGCTGATGCAACACTTCAAGGACAGGCAAAGCAGTCATTTTCCATTCCTTATAGGTTTTTGCTTTAAGCAAAGAAGAGCAGTTATTCAAATGGTTTCTCACACTCCCTTCTTCAAGCAGCCGAGATAAACAGTATTAAAACATCCTGTGCCCTTGACAAGTTGGGTGCTATCACACTTTGTTCTAAGTATCCAGCTGCTTCTGCAGCACAGCTCTGTCCGTAAACAACATAGAATAAAACACTTTTTCTCAGTAACTTTTCATTACATTCCCTCCTTTTTATCCTTAAATGTGTTCATACCACAGAGTCCTCATAGGGGTCACCCAAGTCAGACAACAGCACAACAGCAAAAACACTACAACAGGCATGAATAGCTTTAAGAAAAACAGTCCCCAAGACCCAAAAAATGATTTTAACCATGAAAAGAAGGGGAACTCATTGCCAATGCCCTGTTCTTGATTTACCCTGTTCTTAAGTTCTTTCAGCCGGTGTATTGCGAGGGTGAGGTGACCATGGTCATCATCACTAGCAGGGATATACAGATGCAGCCATTCAAAACAAGCGGGCGATACCGCATTATTTTGCGGTGTGCTTATCGCGGTGTAACACAAGTTACCATATTAATACCGTGTATTCTCGCATAGTACCGCATAATACCACATGTTCTAATGAATGACCTTGGACAAGCTGTAAACTCAAAGTATTGCCCTGGTCCACATTCTTTTTTTCATTGACCGTCTTTGTAAAAGTAACACCACAGCATTTCGTTGATCCAATCACGCATTTGTTTCCAATCATGCAAAGTACAGTCATTTTTGAGAATCTCCAATTCACCATGCCTTTTGCATGCTCATAAGAGATATTGATTTAGGAACATAAACATATTACTGTATGCAAACTGTACTGTATACAGTATGTATATGTATATTTAATGTCTTTACTGTGCCCGTTTAAGTATTAAATATTTATATGGAATTTTACCACTGAAGGGAAATCTTAGTAGCTGAGCATAAAAAGAATAGGAGCATAACGCGTGTGAAAGCCATAAACGATATTAATTTTGGAACATAAATATACAGTATTACAGTATGTAAACTGTATATGGCTGGTCTCGGTACAAAAATACACACCAGTATTCCATTTCTCCCTAAACAATATTAAGCATCGAAGTCTTTAACTAACATGTGAAATAACGTGTGTATAAAAAGTGGTAGTTTTAAGCTTTTCTGCAAATACGCTCAATACAGGAGCAAACAAGCATACTTTTAGAATTTGATTAATAGGGAATATAATATGGAATCGCATATCTAAAGAAATTAATAATGATATAATTCTATTCATGTGCTGAACTTGTAAGCGAGAGGTTGGCTGTTCAAATCCAGCCTGTGCCATGACTTTTCTTTTAACAAGCATTTCTTTGAAGAAATAAAATAGCAATATTATGGACAATTAATTGACTTTTTATATTTCTAAATATCACAACATGTTCGAATCTAAGTCATTTTTTAATAACAATGAATAGTCACCACGCATGCTTACACAGCTCCCTGGGTAAAGTATCACAAAGTCTTAGAGAACTTAACATTTTTATTATCAACAAATTGTAAATACGCTGTTTACATTGGGGTTATTCATATTTCACTTGAGTGTATGGGGGATTGTCAGCAGACCCCCCCCCCCTCTTAGACTGCGCAAACAATTTTTTTAATTTTTAGAAAGAAATGGCGGCTGTATGCTTTACAATATAAACATTTACTGTCAAACTTTAAATCAACAATTGATTTAAAGATGATCTGTCAAAGTGCAATGGAAAACAATATTGTTTTTGTTTTTGTTTTTGTTGTTTTTATCCCGTAAGGCGCTTTGAGAAGCCACCTTTAAAGGCGCTATATAAAGGCACTGATTCCTATGGAATGTGTATTCTTTCTTCTTTTTTTCAGCATGGAATAAACCTATTACGTGATTTTAAGGTTTGTGTGAGAAGCCAGGGTATCAGCTTGTTCCCCCCTCCCGCACCTCTCTCTGTACAGTAGAGGCTCCTGTCCTGACTGGTGGAGCTCATACAACTGTGTCTGGAGAGGATCCATGGTATCAGGGTCAACCCCATGGCTATGCAGCTTGTTTCCCCCCCTGCACCTCTCTGTGTACAGTAGAGCCTCCTGTCTTGACTGGTGGAGCTCATTCAGCTGTATCTGGAGAGGATCAAGCGGGGTATCAGCTTCAAACCCACGGCTGGGCAGCTTGTTCCCCCCTCCTGCCCCCCTCTGTGTACAGTAGAGCATTCCTTCATGACTGGTGGAGCTCATACAGCTGTGTCTCGAGAGGATCCAGGGTATCAGCTTCAACCCCATGGCTGGGCAGCTTGTTCCCCCCTCCCACCCCTCTCTGTGTACAGTAGAGCCTCCTTCCTGACTGGTGGAGCTCATACAGCTGTGTCTAGAGAGGATCCAGGGTATCAGCTTCAACCCCACGGCTGGCAACTTGTTCCCCTCTACCACCCCTCTGTGCGTACAGTAGAGCCTCCAGTCCTGACTGGTGGAGCTCATACAGCTGTATCTGGAGAGGGAGGGAGAGAGGGGTGCGGAACCAGGGAACTATTTACATGGAAAACGGGCGATCTCCCCAGCCCGTATGCCCCTTTCACTGTGTGGCAGCTGCAATAGTCAGCGGCCTACCTAAACCCCGCCCTGACCACTCCTGTCCTGCCCCTCACCGCGCACCCCAGCCGGGTGTTCTTCAGCCGCCCCCCAGGGCGAAAGCGCTACAATGCTAAAAATAAGATACACTCTGCAGACATTCACAACAGCGACTGTCAGAAGATAGGACACAGCAACTCAGACACCCATTGAATGGAAAGGGACACTTTAATGTTCTGTGCGGGTGGTACAGCACCCCACCGCGCCCGCGCGCCAGCAAAGAGAGAGATACACACCAGTTTTCATTGTCAAAAAGTAATTGTTTTTTACTTTTGTACAATTTGTTTTACATTCCTCTTGTTTAACAGGAATGTTTTGTTTCTGGACAGACTGTTAAACTAGGGGAAAGAGTGCCTATGAAAGACGGGTTCCTTTCGCGAAGTCTGGAGACATTAGAAGCTTGCCACACCCGGACTGTTACACCAACGCATTAGCAAGTTAAAGCTATCCCATTGAGGAGCTGGGCGCAATAATTGTTTTGTTCCTTGATTTTCTGATCTGCAAGGCCATTTGAATTCTGTCTGGCATTGCCAGATTGTGAAAAAATAAAAGTATTTAAATCATAAGATACAATCTACAGACATTCACAACATATACATATCTTAAAACATTTACATATCTTGTTAAATTATTACTTTAAATATGTACTTTAAGTTACTGAAACAGCCAGTTAATAAAATCGTTGCAATTTTGTTCTTGTTTGGAGGTGGGGATATTCTGACAACAATTGATTTAAAGACAATCGGTCAAAGTGAAATGAAATACAATATTACGCTGGGTAAACGTTCCGAGGTCAAATTCTTCCGTGATGGGGGTACCTTTAAAGGTCTAAGCCGGAAACCATCATTATGTCTCATTTTTGATTCTCTCTTCCAAACGAGAACAAAATTGCGACAATTTTATTAGCAGGCTGTTTCAGTAACTCAAAGTATTTATTTAAAGTAATAATTTAACAATAAATCCCGCACCCAGCAGAAGAATCCTACTCCGTTGGGCTGCTGAGCAAGGCCCTTAACCCCAACTGCTCCAGGGGCGCTGTACAATGGCTGACCCTGTACTCTGACCACAGGCTCTCTCCCTATCTCTTTCATCTGTGTGTCTGTGTATCTCATGGAGAGCAAGCTGGGGTATGCGAAAAGATAATTACTAATGCAAGAAATTGTAAAGGGTTAATAAAGTAATGTTGTTGTATATCTAAGCAAGTGTTCCTGCATCCCTCTTCTGCACTATAGGCATGGCTTTTATTCTGTTTGCTCCATTTCTAAAACTTTTTGCTCATGTGCATTTTTGTATTTTTTTACACCTCTAGCACTTCCGTCCTGAATTTTCATTTGCCTTAATTTGTAGAATGAATTTGAGTTTTAGCCTTAAAAATCTTAATTTTTCACTATCTTTTGTTTCTTGTCCTACAACTGTTATTATTGATCACCATGACTTCATTCAGCCTTTCCTGAACGTCTATGACAGGCAGAGAGATTGCTGTTTCTGGGGCGATCTTTTGCAGCTGACATTTCACTGTTTTAAACGAACAAGAAATTAGATTGCTCATAAATCACTTATTCTATATAAATACAGCGTAATTGCCCTCCGAAAATCCTCTTTTTCTTGTTCGTTTTAGAGACCTTGATCGAAACTGATTTTAGATGTCAGAAAGGATTTATTTTCTCTGTATTTCCTACATTGGTTTGTCGAGATTTTAACTTTATATTTAGGCTCAGATTTCAACTATAAATCGTACACTAATTAATAGCAGTAAATACTGATGTTTAGCTCCCTCTTACCACAAAAATATATATGTTTTGTAGCTGGGATGAACTTTATTTCGTACGCGTAGCTACTGCGATTTGGACACGAAGCGGTTAAAGATGGCGGCAAATCAGGCACCCAGGGGGGGGGGGGGGGCGTCTTCTCGCCTCCATAACTAAAATGCCAAATAGGAGTGGCTTAAGCGACATACACAGTCGTGTAACTGACAGTTTGAGGTAGCCTATCGTGTAAATTTCGCTTTGTTGCTGATAGGTTAAGCTTTCGAAACTCTGCCCCAAAGTCATGTGACTGATTTTTCGCCCTGTTTCGTTGGTTAAACGCAATGATCACAAGCACCACCATGGTAACTGGGATGTGTAGTTTTTAATTCCGTTTGAATTATAACTGTACGTACTGTCTTCATATTTGGCCAGGGCTTTAAAGAGAAGGCGCGCCAAAAAATGTCGGTGCCGTCGTCTCCGCTTTAAAGGTACAACCGTGCTGGAAGAATTTGACCTCGGAAGTTTGCCCAGCGCACTTCAAGTACTGCACCTTCTCACACGTGTAGCCAGCTGCGTTGAGCCGTGGTTATATGATGTCATCTTTTATTTTATTATTTTATTTTGTGAACTTCCCCCAGATGAGTTCCGTTTTTCTGTATGGAGTTGGCTTTGCGACAGCCCTTGGGGTTTGTGAAGGTGCCCCTGGGGTCACAGGCGGCTCGTTTCTCTGGGGAGCCCTCAGACGCGCTGTGGCCGCCAGTCGGGTGAGACGCCAGCGGCATTTTTAATTTTATTTTCATTACAGATTCGTGTGGCGACATTATATATATTATTTCTGTAGTAGTACAGTTGTGTGCCAGATGAATCGCGGTAATGCACGAAGGTGATGTTTAATGCCTCACACGGTGTTGACCCACATGTTGTGTTTTGCTGAGCAGGAGAGAGAGAGACATTCAGCGTGTGTGACGCCAACGGGTTTTCTGTTCTAGAGGCTCTGTCATCCGTTGTGTTATAATTGTTTTCTTTCTTATTTAGTATTTCAGGTGTGTCGATTTTATGAACCAAATGTTAACGTACAACACGGGAAAAGGTGCATTGTAGAGTAAGATAACGGATATCGGCTTGTATCGTGGAGAGGACGTATAATGTGCTGAAAGATGGGAAGAGAAAGGGGCGATTTCTGCGCGCATTCTAATCATTGTGATTGATTTGATATTGATCTGATATGTGTGGTCATGTGAATGTACATAGATGGTGGGTATGGTGTTAATAATATATGATATGATATAATTACTTGTATATATCATATATCATTCTTTCTATTTTTATATATGGTAATCCTTCTAGATATTATGATTCTGTTTCCCGAAAGCATCGTAGCGCTAAGAACATCGTAAACTCGCTCTTAAGCTCCATCGTTAATTGACGAGTGTTTCCCA
The DNA here is from genome assembly GCF_059453375.1 of Lepisosteus platostomus. Taxonomy (NCBI): domain Eukaryota; kingdom Metazoa; phylum Chordata; class Actinopteri; order Semionotiformes; family Lepisosteidae; genus Lepisosteus; species Lepisosteus platostomus. Next base: position 2,122,535 of record NW_028291657.1, on the reverse strand, counting down.
AAACCCATCGTAACTGAAGTAGCACGTTAAATCCTTCGTCATCTACGTGCTCCCCGACCCGCTCGTTCATCACTAAGTGCTTCTTAAACTGGCCTCCTCCTGCCCACCCTGAGCGCCAGAGATCGCCAGACAGAGCACAGTCACTTCACGGCAGGGGCATCCTCTGGGAATACAGGACACTAAGAGTTTATATGAAGGACTTTGATATTGTGTTGTACTGTGTCGGAGGAAATTCGAAAAAAGAACATTTATTTATACTCATGAATTTATGAGTCATCTTGGGTATATTTCATATTCATTTTTATACTTGACTAGATGATATTATTTTCAGTATGAAACGCAGGGCGGGCTGAGAGCAGCACCTGGGTTCTACCGGACTGTATAGCGGGACGGAGGCTGGGATACAGTCTCTTCCCTTCAGGTGTGTGTGTGTGTTAGTGAAGGTGCAGCGCTGTAACCCCTGTCCCTGTGTGTGTACCTTTCCCGATTCGAGTTAATAAATGTGTTGTTCAGCCCCAGTCCTGAGTCCCACGCCTGCTCCATTCCGTACCCAAACCCGCGGTCGATACCGCGTAGTTCAACACCGTTTGATGTTCTGTCGTGATTGTTGACGGTAAAGCTTAGATCTGCTTGTTTTTAAATTTGATTATAGGTCCTGTATTTGTTGAGTGACACATGCCAAGCTTAGTAGTTAATGTTTCCATTGAGTTCCAGTACACCCAATAACTCTAAATAACAGTTTTTTCTCATGAAATATTGATTCTTAACTATGGCAGCGCGCCAAAAAATATTGCTTTAAATCAAGGACGTCGTGCGGGACGCATACACTGTCCACGCAGTTAATCTTGGTTTTCTTTTACGGCATGTCAGTCATTTCTTTTCTTTGCTCTTAGAAACAATAAGGTCCCTTTTTGTGCCTATCTATATGCTTTTGCTTAAACTATGATGTCAAGTTTACTTCATATTCCTTTTCACAACTTTATTTCATCCCACTGAAGGACCAAAACCGACACCATATAATGAAAGAATTGTCAATCGATTGTTTACATACGTACATACGTACATCGTAAAGTTGCTTGAAAGTCTCTAAGATTAGTTTTCGGGAAACTCACCCCTGTTCTTTATCCTTCTGCTCTCACTGTGTTTATTACCGCCATCTACTGTCTCCTCTAACTGTGTATTGTCATCATGCATATCTTGTGTATTATTTATTGTTGTTGGTTTTGTCATTCTATTAAGACGCCACCTTTCAAGGCGCTATATAAATTAATGTTTATTATTATTATTATTTATTTTTTTAAAGTTGTACATTCTGACGCCATGAGATTTTTAGATTTTGAGATTCTCATATTTTTGGCTTCTACAGCAAACAGTAACAATGCGCTTGAATGGTTCTGCAAAAGTTTAGCTGTATCTTTAAAGCCATCCTCATCCTTATCAGGTACAAAGAAAAGAAGGTAGGTCGGCTTCTGTTTGGAATGTTTTAGTTAGTTTTAATTTTTTAAACCCCAAGTAAACATATTTTGTGCCTTTCTCTGAACTTTTTTGCATTTCAGTTCAGTTGTTTTTAAGCTTATTTTACAGTTGCTAGGTTCTTGAATTGTGCAGTATTTCTTTTGGGTTTTGTGCAAATCATATTCTAACGGTTGGGGGGAAAAAGCACAGGTGCCATCCCACCATTAAACCCTGAAACTTACCTTAGCCGATTCTTCAACTAAACCAGACATGTTAACTAAGTGTTACAGTATGTTCTTCGAATGTGTGTCAGCCAATCAGATTTCAGGACTGGAATTATTGGTTTTGTAATAGGGAATATAGTATGGAATCACGTATCTAAAGAAATGAATAATGATATTAATTTAAGGATCTGAATATCTAAAAATATGTATCTATATAGCAGGTAGTATTACTGTATTCCACTTTCTTTGTAAATACGGAATAACAGATTCACAACGCGAAGCTGTGTCACTCTTCTGGGTAAAAAAAAAACGTTTTGAACACCCTGTTTTAAATAAGCTGCTGAGTAAAGAACAGGAATGTTCCTGCTGTCAGTCTTTACCGAAGATATCCCTAATAGTATTAATAATGAATGACCTTGGACAAGCTGTAAACTCAAAGTATTACCCTGGTCCACATTCTTTGTAATCGTCTTTGTAAAGAAAAAAACTTTATTTTGTGTGACGATATAAAGTTTTCACGAAACCTCCTCGAGTTGTGAGAACACGTGCTTTGTGTATACAGCACATTGTGAATGTTTTCACAGCCTTCATTTTGTCATTTTTATGGCATTTTTTGACCACGCACGAATATTCTTATGTCCATATCTTCGCAGGGGAATCAGTGCGAATTGTAATACTAATTAAATGACCGCGGGCACTTTCCACCCCCTCTACATTCTCCGAGTAGAATAGGCTAACCTTCTAATGAAAGACAGTCCACCCTCCCCCACGGAAAGGAAAAGTGCCCGCAGGCAGGCAGTATGGTCAGTAACAGTGAACAGTTTTAACTGCACTGCATCCCAGAGAATACCAGGGCGCATTTTTTCTACTCCCTGGCGGAAACGGGCTTCCATAAGAATCAGTATAGCTTCTGGGAAATCCATTTTTCCTGCATTAAAGTTGAACTCGTTCAGAGCGCCGTACATTGCAAACTCCAAGTGTTTCATTATGAGCTGAAGACCCTCACAGCTGAAGAAGGATTCACAGCCGAAACAATATTATTAGAGTTCATAAAGCCTGTATTACGTACTATGCCTATGTCTGCAATACACCTTTGCTAGTTAATGCTACAGTACTTCACTTTCTCGGGCGTGATTTTTTTAGGTAAAATCCAGGCTAGCAGGCTTGTTTTGTGATCTTCCTAAGATTGTTGAGCGCGGTGTCAAAATGTTTCCATATGAAAGGCAGTGACGTCACCATCCTGAGGTGTGTGTAGTAGATCTGTGATGTGGTTGAGCGTGAATTGTGGTTCACGAATTGTAATTCTCCTAAAAAGAGAATTAAAGTTTCACATAACAAGGCATGAGGTGTGCTGGCAGCTGTGGGATGCAGTGGTGGCCTGGCACGTTGAGGTGGGCTTTCAGCTGTGTGTGGTCTGACGCAGTGGTGGCCTGGCACGGTGAGGTGTGCTGGCAGCTGTTTGACGCAGTGGTGGCTTGGCACGGTGAGGTGCGCTTTCAGCTGTGTGTGGTCTGACGCATTGGTGGCCTGGCACGGTGAGGTGCGCTGGCAGCTGTGTGGTGTGACGCAGTGGTGGCCTGGCACGGTGAGGTGCGCTGGCAGCTGTGTGACGCAGAGGTGGCCTTGCACGCTCAGGTGTTCTGGCAGGTGTGTGACGCAGTGGTGGCCTGGCACGGTGAGGTACGCTGGCAGCTGTGTGGTGTGACGCATTGGTGGCCGGGTACTTTGAGGTGCGCTGGCAATTCTATGATGAAGTGGTGGCCTGGCACGGTGAGGTGCACTGGCATCTGTGTGGTGTGACACAGTGGTGGCCTGGCACGGTGAGGTGCGCTGGTGGCTGTGTGGTGTGACGCAGTGGCGGCCTGACACGCTGAGGTGCACTGGCAGCTGTGTGGTGTGACGCAGTGGTGGCCTGGCACGGTGAGGTGCACTGGCAGCTGTGTGGTGTGACACAGTGGTGGCCTGGCACGGTGAGTTGTGCTTTCAGCTGTATGATGCAGTGGCTGCTGGGCACAGTGAGGTGCTCTGGCACCTGTGTGGTTTGATGTAGTGGTGGCCTGGTATGGTGAGGTGCGCTGGCAGCTGTGTGATGCAGTGGTGGCCGGGCACGGTGAGGTCTGCTGGCAGCTGTGTGACGCAGCTGTGGCTTGGCACGGTGAAGTGCGATTTCAGCTGTGTGACGCAGTGGTGGCCTGGCACGGTGAGGTGCGCTGGCGGCTGTGTGGAGTGACGCAGTGGTGGCCTGGCACGGTGAGGTGCGCTGGCAGCTGTGTGACACAGTGGTGGCCTTGCACGGTCAGGTGTACTGGCAGTTGTATGATGAAGTGGTGGCCGGGCACGGTGAGGTGTGCTGGCAGCTGTGTGACGCAGTGGTGGCTGGGCACGGTGAGGTGCGTTGGCAGATGTGTGACGTAGTGGTGGCCTGGCATGGTGAGGTGTGCTGGCACCTGTGTGACGCAGTGGTGGTCTGGTACGGTGCGCTGCCACCTGTGTGGTGTGATTCAGTAGTGGCCGGGAACTTTGAGGTGCGCTTGCAGCTGTGTGATGCAGTGGTGGCTGGGCATGGTGAGGTGCGCTGGTAGATGTGTGACGCACCTGTGGCAGGGTTCAGTGAGGTGCGTTGGCAGATGTGTGACGCAGTGGTGGCCTGGCACGGTGAGGTGCACTGGTGGCTGTGTGGCGTGACTCAGTGGTGGCCTGGCACGGTGAGGTGCGCTGGTGGCAGTGTGGTGTGACGCAGTGGTGGCCTGACACGGTGAGGTGCGCTGGTGGCTGTGTGGCGTGACTCAGTGCTGGCCTGGCACGGTGAGGTGCGCTGGTGGCTGTGTGGTGTGACTCAGTGCTGGCCTGGCACGGTGAGGTGCGCTGGTGGCTGTGTGGTGTGACTCAGTGGTGGCCTGGCACGGTGAGGTGCGCTGGTGGTTGTGTGGTGTGACTCAGTGGCGGCCTGGCACGCTGAGGTGCACTGGCAGCTGTGTGGTGTGACGCAGTGGTGGCCCGGCACGGTGAGGTGTGCTGGCAGATGTGTGGTGTGACTCTGTGTGTGCCTGGCATGGTGAGGTGTGCTGGCAGCTGTGTGGTGTGACACAGTGGTGTCCTGGCACGGTGAGTTGTGCTTTCAGCTTTGTGATGCAGTGGCTGCTAGGCACAGTGAGGTGCACTGGCACCTGTGTGGTTTGACGCAGTGGTGGCCTGGCACTGTGAGGTGTCCTGGCAGCTCTGTGACGCAGTGGTGGCCTGGCACGGTGAGGTGCGCTGGCAGCTGTGTGACGCAGTGGTGGCCTGGCACGGTGAGGTGCGCTGGCAGCTGTGTGACGCAGTGGTGGCCTTGCACGGTCAGGTGTACTGGCAGTTGTATGATGAAGTGGTGGCTGGGCACGGTGAGGTGTGCTGGCAGCTGTGTGACGCAGTGGTGGCTGGGCACGGTGAGGTGCGTTGGCAGATGTGTGACGTAGTGGTGGCCTGGCACGGTGAGGTGCGCTGGCAGCTGCGTGATGCAGCTGTGGCCGTGCTCGGTGAGGTGTGCTGGCAGTTGTATGATGTGTGACGCAGTGGTGGTCTGGTACGGTGCGCTGCCACCTGTGTGGTGTGATTCAGTAGTGGCAGAATACGGTGAGGTGCGCTGGCAGCTGTGTGACGCAGTGGTGGCCTTGCACGGTCAGGTGTACTGGCAGTTGTATGATGAAGTGGTGGCCGGGCACGGTGAGGTGTGCTGGCAGCTGTGTGACGCAGTGGTGGTCTGATACGGTGCGCTGCCACCTGCGTGGTGTGATTCAGTAGTGGCCGGGAACTTTGAGGTGCGCTTGCAGCTGTGTGATGCAGTGGTGGCTGGGCATGGTGAGGTGCGCTGGTAGATGTGTGACGCAGCTGTGGCAGGGTTCAGTGAGGTGCGCTGGCAGCTGTGTGACGCAGTTGTGGCCTGGTACGGTGAGGTGTGCTGGCAGCTGTGTGACGCAGTGGTGGCTTGGCACGGTGAGGTGCGCTTTCAGCTGTGTGACGCAGTTGTGGCCTGGCACGGTGAGGTGCGCTTTCAGCTGTGTGACGCAGTGGTGGCCTGGCACGTTGAGGTGCGCTGGCAGCTCTATGGTGTGACTCAGTGCTGGCCTGGCATGGTGAGCTGCCCGGCAGCTGTGTGGTGTGACGCACTGGTGGCCGGGTACTTTGAGGTGCGCTGGCAGCTGTGTGGTGTGATGCAGTGGTGGCCTGGTATGGTGAGGTGCGCTGGCAGCTGTGTGACGCAGTGGTGGCCTGGCATGGTGAGGTGCGCTGGCAGCTGTGTGTTGTGACGCCGTGGTGGCTTGGTACGGTGAGGTGCGCTTTCAGCTGTGTGTGGTCTGACGCAGTGGTGGCCTGGTACGGTGAGGTGTCCTGGCAGCTGTGTGACGCAGTGGTGGCCTGGCACGCTGAGGTGCACTGGTAGCTGTGTGGTGTGACGCAGTGGTGGCCTGGCACGGTGAGGTGCACTGGCAGCTGTGTGGTGTGACACAGTGGTGTCCTGTCACGGTGAGTTGTGCTTTCAGCTGTGTGATGCAGTGGCTGCTGGGCACAGTGAGGTGCACTGGCACCTGTGTGGTTTGACGTAGTGGTGGCCTGGCACGGTGAGGTGCGCTGGCAGCTGTATGACGCAGTGGTGGCCGTGCTCGGTGAGGTGTGCTGGCAGCTGTGTGACGCAGTGGTGGCTTGGCACGGTGAGGTGCGCTGGCAGCTGTGTGGTGTGACGCAGTGGTGGCCTGGCACGGTGAGGTGTCCTGGCAGCTGTGTGACGCAGTGGTGGCCTGGCACGCTGAGGTGCACTGGTAGCTGTGTGGTGTGACGCAGTGGTGGCCTGGCACGGTGAGGTGCACTGGCAGCTGTGTGGTGTGACACAGTGGTGTCCTGTCACGGTGAGTTGTGCTTTCAGCTGTGTGATGCAGTGGCTGCTGGGCACAGTGAGGTGCACTGGCACCTGTGTGGTTTGACGTAGTGGTGGCCTGGCACGGTGAGGTGCGCTGGCAGCTGTATGACGCAGTGGTGGCCGTGCTCGGTGAGGTGTGCTGGCAGCTGTGTGACGCAGTGGTGGCTTGGCACGGTGAGGTGCGCTGGCAGCTGTGTGGTGTGACGCAGTGGTGGCCTGGCACGGTGAGGTGCGCTGGCAGCTGTATGACGCAGCTGTGGCAGGGTACGGTGAGGTGCGCTGGCAGCTGTGTGATGCAGCTGTGGCCGGGCTCGGTGAGGTGTGCTGGCATCTGTGTGACACAGTTGTGGCCTGGTACGGTGAGGTGTGCTGGCAGCTGTGTGATGCAGTGGTGGCTTGGCACAGTGAGGTGCGCTGGCGGCTGTGTGGTGTGACTCAGTGGCGGCCTGACACGCTGAGGTGCACTGGTAGCTGTGTGGTGTGACGCAGTGGTGGCCTGGCACGGTGAGGTGCGCTGGCGGCTGTGTGGTTTGACGTAGTGGTGGCCTGTTATGGTGAGGTGCGCTGGCAGCTGTGTGACGCAGTGGTGGCTGGGCACTTTGAGGTGCACTGGCGGCTGTGTGGTTTGACGTAGTGGTGGCCTGGCACGGTGAGGTGCGTTGGCAGATGTGTGACGCAGTGGTGGTCTGGCACGGTGAGTTGCACTGGCAGCTGTGTGGTGTGACGCAGCGGTGGCCCGGCACGGTGAGGTGTGCTGGCAGATGTGTGGTGTGACTCTGTGGGTGCCTGGCATGGTGAGGTTTGCTGGCAGCTGTGTGGTGTGACGCAGTGGTGTCCTGGCATGGTGAGGTGCACTGGCAGCTGTGTGGTGTGACACAGTGGTGGCCTGGCATGGTGAGGTGCACTGGCAGCTGTGTGGTGTGACACAGTGGTGTCCTGGCACGGTGAGTTGTGCTTTCAGCTGTGTGATGCAGTGGCTGCTAGGCACAGTGAGGTGCACTGGCACCTGTGTGGTTTGACGCAGTGGTGGCCTGGCACTGTGAGGTGTGCTGGCAGCTGTGTGACGCAGTGGTGGCCTGGCACGGTGAAGTGCGCTGGCAGCTGTGTGACGCAGTGGTGGCCTTGCAGGGTCAGGTGTGCTGGCAGTTGTATGATGAAGTGGTGGCCGGGCAGGGTGAGGTGTGCTGGCAGCTGTGTGACGCAGTGGTGTCCTGGTACGGTGAGGTGCGTTGGCAGATGTGTGACGTAGTGGTGGCCTGGCACGGTGAGGTGCGCTGACAGCTGTGTGACGCAGCTGTGGCAGAATACGGTGAGGTGCGCTGGTAGCTGTGTGATGCAGCTGTGGCCGTGCTCGGTGAGGTGTGCTGGCAGCTGTGTGACGCAGTTGTGGCCTGGTACGGTGAGGTGTGCTGGCAGCTGTGTGACGCAGTGGTGGCCTTGTACGGTCAGGTGTACTGGCAGTTGTATGATGAAGTGGTGGCCGGGCACGGTGAGGTGCACTGGCACCTGTGTGACGCAGTGGTGTTCTGGTACGGTGCGCTGCCACCTGTGTGGTGTGATTCAGTAGTGGCCGGGAACTTTGAGGTGCGCTTGCAGCTGTGTGACGCAGTTGTGGCTTGGCACGGTGAGGTGCGCTTTCTGCTGTGTGACGCAGTGGTGGCCTGGCACAGTGAGGTGCGCTGGCGGCTGTGTGGTGTGACGCAGTGGTGGCCTGGCACGGTGAGGTGCGCTGGCAGCTGTATGGTGTGACTCAGTGCTGGCCTGGCATGGTGAGCTGCGCTGGCAGGTGTGTGGTGTGACGCACTGGTGGCCGGGCACAGTGAGGTGCACTCGCAGCTGTGTGGTGTGACGCAGTGGTGTTCATCAGGCACAAGTTCATCAGTGAAAAGACCACTGGCATTTTTGCTTCCCCCTACATTCTCAGAGCAGAATCGAATTTAATATTAGCATAATTTATTACAGTGCTAAGTTTAATATTTTTTATTTACTAATAGTTTATGCTAACACCTAACTTTTTTAACGTGAGAAGTACTAATGTAAGTACCTACTGTACTGTACTTAAGTACTACCATAAGAAGTACTGCTGTATGCAACAAAAAAAAAGGAGTGGTGAAACAGCCCTACTCATACAGTAATAGTATCAACAGACATTGTATCAGTATCAGTTCTTGCTTTGTGCTGGGTTTAGGAGTTTTCCAAACATAGTCTTTCAGCTAATGCCATACCATCCTTATTGGATTTAAATCTGGAGATTCGGCTGGAGTTTTCACCCAGTTCACTCGTTCTGCTATAAGCCTCGCCCTTGCTGCTGTGTGTTTCGGATCGTTGTCTTGAAAGAGACTGTGCCTTGATCCAATGTGCTCCCTGATATATGGGGCGGCATGCTGTGTGACCCCGACTTCCTCGAAGAATTCCCGATCCATAATTCCTTCTAAATAAAATTGTTTTTCAAGCAATGTAATGCAAGGTGCTTTCTAACGTTGGGCAATGTGTTTTTTCTCGAAATTTTGTTTTGAGAGAGTAGATAAGTAATTCAAGTGTTTATGATATGTCACTGTTGTGAATGTCTGTGGAGTGTATCTTATTAGCCTGTCTTGACTGGTGGAGCTCATCCAGCTGTGTCTGGATATCTTGGTCAAATATTCGGGTAGTATGTTTTTTCTGTTTAGGGTTCTGTAGCATTCCACACGGCTGGGCAGCTTGTTCCCCCCTCCCTCCCCTCTCTGTGTACAGTAGAGCCTCCTGTCCTGGCTGGTAGAGCTCATCCAGCTGTGTCTGGCTAAAATTAAAGCCAGTACTTTAATATTGTTTTCTGTATGTTTATCAATAGTGGGTACTGCCCTAATTCGGTCCTGCACCCGTTGTTAGGTGTTTTTTAGGTGTTGTTAGGGCTTCTACCAAATATGAACACATGGCTTTAAAATGTATACAATTGTAATATTTCCTTTTTTCCCATTGAAAGTATAACATATGTGGTGTGAGAAAGAGGTCCTCATTTAATTGCATGAAACTCTGGCACTGGCGCAACAAACTGAACAAAGTTCAAGGGGGTATACGCTTTCTGTAGACACTTTATTTCCTCTTTTTCCATACTCTAAGAAATGATTTGGGAAACCTGTGGGACACTGGAGGTCATCATACATGAGCCTCTTTCTGCACCTTTTAAGCCATTGAAACCTAGTTGCCTTGTTACAAGGTCTAATATTACAGTAGGTGTGGTTTCTGTCTCCTAATTTCTGAGAATGATCAAATTGGGGAATAAGTTGTAGGGAATACCACTCTTGCACTTCTAAGAAAAGACTATCTCAAATGAAACTCGCTATAGAAAGACATCTTGTTGAAAAATTCTTTATTTTTTGTCATTTCTAAAGAAAAAACATTCATCAAGTCCTTCACAAATGTTTTGTTTGTGACTTTCTCTGTTGTTCCCTTTCACACTCAACTGAACTATGTGTTATGTCTTGTAAACGTAATCAAACATTTCACTTAGGTGTGTGGGTTAACACAAACCCATATTGTATGAAACATTCAGTTTTTCATTCAAGTTTTTTCTAACAATTGCATCCATGCTAGGACTACAGTAAACAACACTTTTTACTAAAGTAAATGAAATTGTTCATTAAACAAGACACATTGTTTTAAATGTATGCAATACAACGACACTAAAAACAACACTGAAACTTTTCATTGAAATACTGTACGAGATTGTGCATATTCAATGGATTTCTCCTGGTGCTTTTTTTCATCAGTCTTTTCATATTCTTGTTCTCTACTCAGGTGTCTCCTGTTCCTTTGGTGATGTCTGCTGTACACACATGGTATCATACACTTGAGCAAAGTGTGATACCACCGTTTGTTCTTCTCCTAAAATAAAGATGAACATTGACAAAAGTCAGAAGCACACTTTTCTTTGACAGACGAACAAAACAATGCAAGAATAACCATACTCTCTGTTCCTTACTCATTTCTACCTACCTGTTTGACCACTTTGTCTGCTTCAGTCAGGACAGGGTGCTGGGGCTGACTCTGAGCAATCTGAGAAGAGCTCTCTGTGATCTTCTCCCCTACAGTGGCTACATTGTACTCTGTTTGAAATCCAGGTATCGCCTCCGGTAAGTTCCTCGGTCCTTTTTGGGACTTGAAAGGGTAGAATCATTTTGTGACTACATTTCCTTGTCATGCACTGATATGTTCTGGTTTGTGTTCGATTACTGCAGGCGTTCAAGTACTTTCTTTTTGTTCTAGATTGGCAGTGTTTGAGATGGTAGGAACTTGTCATATTCTCAACTCTGAATGCTCTGTAAACATACTATTTTAGCAATTCTTAGAAATCTGAAAGCAGTGTTACCTGTATCATTTTTTGTCTTGGTAGTAGTATTGCAGCTCCAACATCAGCACTTAAATAATGGTTTGTGATGTTACTTGTCCTTGGAGTCAGTATACTCCTGAGAAGTCAAGAGAAATCTTACGTAAGCATTAATTATGTTTCACTTTTGAAAGCAAAGTACGTGTCAAGTACTTTGAAGGCATTTGTTGATACTTTTAAGCACTTTCGTTGATTATTATTATCCTTCAATTAGTTATTACAAGTCCAACATTCTCTACATGATCTCACTCCATATTCAGAATGTGGGAATACAATTGTTTTATGGAAATGCCACTGAATAGATAGTAGCTGCACTCTACAAAGATGAATTTGCTAATTAATCAGTGAGGGACACAGCTTATACTTCAGTAGTCTTAGATCATGTAATGATGATTATTGTACTTTATAACTAGCAAAATCCCCATATCCTGTTCATTGCCCCTTTTTCAATTATGTGGATTGACTTATCCCTGAAGTGGTTAATTCTCACCTTGACATCTCATAGAACAACTGAATCTCTACCAAGGGTGAATGTTTCCTTCCTCTTAATGTCTAAAAGAAAAGGTTAAAATTCATTGAAGCAAAATGCAACAACCCAAAATGTTGGGGAGGTCGTTTCCACAGTTATTTCATATGACAGTGCTTGGAGTGAAACTACATGACCATGGTGGAGAAGAAAAAACACTTTACCTTATTCCTCCTGACTGATGTCCTTATGCGTGTTTTGCACAGTTGAGCGTTTTGTGTCTTGTCGTCTGTGTAGGCAACAGCCCTCTTCCCTGGGATAGAACTAGATGATATTTAGACACGTTAATTTGACTTCTCCATTGCTCACATTGATGTGGATATGATTATAATGCTCTGTTTTGTGGGCTTCCCAAGAAAACAATAAATCCCTTACTACTTGTTCGAAATGCAGTAGCACAGATCCTAACAAATACAAGAAAGAGAATATCATTCCTGTTTTGAAAAATGTTCACTGGTCACCTGTATTATCTAGGATAAATTTGAAAGTTCTTTTACTTGTTTTTAAAGCTTTAAGCGACCTAGCACGTCTGTACCTTACTGAATGTCTGTCTTCATATGTTCCTATACGTGACCTGAGATCTGCACATACTGGCCTACTGCAAATACCACATGTGAAATGCAGAAAGAGTGGAGAGGCTGCTTTTTGTTTTTATGCTTCCAAATTATGAAACTCACTTCCACTTTTTATTAGGCAGTCAAGCTCGGTACATTGTTTTAAAAAACATTTGAAAATGTTGCTTTTAGTTAAAGTGGTTCTTTGTTCTTTCTATTTCTGTTTCTTTTTTTAGTTCTCTTTAATTGTTCTTATTTTATTACGACTTTCCTAATTTTTATTTATTTAATTGACATGTATGTTGCTTTACTGTATTGCTGTATTTTCCTTTACAACTGAAAGTATATCTCTCAATTTTAATATTTTATTTTTACGCTTGGTTTTTAAAGCACCAAAGCACTATTTGTATGAAAGGTGCTCTATAGATAAAGTTTATCATTATTATTTTTAATATTATTATTATACTTTGTTACATTTTTGGTTAGGACAAAGATTCTAGTAGAGGTGGCCTCTTTTACCCCGTTCCAAAAAATTGGAAAATTGGAATGACCATCTACTGTCTCCTCTAACTGTGTATTGTCATCATGCATATCTTGTGTATTATTTATTGTAGTTGGTTTTGTCATTCTGTAAAGAAGCCACCTTTCAAGGCACTATATAAAATAATGTTTGTTATTATTATTTACATTTTTCATCGTCAAATCTGGCGAAGAGTCTTAAGAGAATATCAAAGAACACGTTGCTCTTACCTTTCCATTCCAAGAAATGCCCTCAGCTCGGATTGCAGAGATTGACCTCTCTGTCTCAAATTCTGAGAAACATAGACTCGATTGAAAAATGACCATTTCCTAAGATTCACATAACATCACCAGTCAACATTTGCCACTTGACATCAATAGAAACCATAGAGTACATGACATTTCCAATCAGTTTTCTTTCAAGGTACAATACCAATCGCCTTGCCAGAAGAGTTATACTGCGGTAGATAAATATTACAAATGTCAGATACACGCAGAGTTGTTTGGATTACTATGAAAAGATTGTCAAATATATTTATGTTCATTATATTTCTTGGAGTGACAGAGTTAAAGAGAAAAAAATACTTACCTTTATCTCTGCAGACAGGATCGCAAGGGATTCCCTTATACTGGGTTCCTATGTAACAAATAATACATTATTCAAAAAACATGATATTTCTCTGTCCATTGGCAGCATGATTGTTTATCATTACAGTTTTAGTTAGCTTTAATTTTGTAAACCCCAAGTAAACATAGTTTGTGCCTTTCTCTGAACTTTTTGGCATTTCAATTCAGTTGTTTGTAAGCTTATTTTACAGTTGCTAGGTTGATGAAGTTCCTGAACTGTGCAGTATTTCTTTTGGGTTTGGTGCGAATCATATTCTAGCGGTTGGGGGAAAAAAGCACATGTGCCATCCCACCATTAAACCCTGAAACTTACCTTAGCCGATTCTTCAACTAAACCAGACATGTTAACTAAGTGTTACAGTATGTTTCAAAGTGTGTATTTTAGCAAACACAACTGAAGTTCTGTTGTCTCCTTGGAGACACCTGGAACTGGTGTGATGCTGGTTCTATGACATCATTCGTTCTAAATGTAAATGCAGGTATTGGCACAACATAGTAAATTGATGTAAAGTTATGGATCCATTTATGATTTTCACTCAGTTTGAAAGAGTTCCTGTCGTGTGGTTAAACTTTGTGTTACGGAGGGTTAACTGGGGTTCTGGCTACTAGTTAGGCTTGGTCATTCAGTCATCTGGTTCATGAAATAGGAAGCTAAGAGATCTGTGTTTTAGTTTTACTGTTTGTTTTTGTTCCATAGAATAAGAAATGTTTCATTAATATTAGTAATAGAGTAGCTGTTTCTCTAAACAGTGTGTGTCAGTTTGCACTGCAGGTGTGCCAGGTAGAGACCATTTAAGAACCCAAAAATATGCTGTCATTTACTGCCGTGGCTAATTTCTGTTAACCTTGTCTCTCACTCACTTTGATGAGCAAAATGTTCATACATAAAGCATACATTTCTGATTGGTCAGAAGAAGCTTCTTAACATATAAGGTATAAAGAAAGTCAGAAAGTTAGGCACTTAGGTCAGCCTTAGGCAGTTAACCAAGACCATAATCCGATAAGAAGCTATTCCCTTTCATGTTGCTAAATCACATGTAGGATACATGAGTTACACCTCCACTTAAGAGACCTTAAAGAGACCTTGGCCAGCCAGGAGTGTAGAAAACCATAAAACAGTTCTTGAGGACCTAATTGTTAACTCTTAACAGGCAAAGGTTCCTTCAGTCCTATGAGAAATATTTTAGAATTGAACTAAAGTGTGTTTCCGATACAGGAGCATATGTCTGTCAGGGCCTGTTGGAGAGGCCCTGGATGAGAACCCCTGGCTGCAGTTCCACATCCCCCTGAAAGTAAATAGAGCCATAAGCACTGAGCTAAGGACACTGCTCCAGGACATGCTGGCTGTCGATCCTGACCAGCGACCAGAAGCCATCCAGCAGAAGAAGCAAGTCAGGCAAGCCATGGCACGAGAGAAAACATCTTTGTAGTGACTGATAGCAAGATGTCCGTGACCAAGGGCAATTCGTCCGAGTAAAGTGTGATTTCATTTTTATGTCCCGAAAGGCCACTGCCTTTGTGCTGTAGATTTCTGATTTAGACGGGCATTTCTATGGACAACTTTGACTTTTCTGTGGGTCCAATGAAAATAAGTTTTTTAACTTATTCTTTGTTACAGTTTTCGAAAGTTTAAAGACATTCACTGAGTTGACGATAAAGGAAAAGTTTCATCTTTCACCTCTTGGAAGGTAGGCCGGTCAGAGGTACAATATATGTCTTCATGTCTTCATCCTCCATGTTTGTAACTACAGGTTTCACAGTGTTGAGCTAAGACACAAAACACCTACAAATGGCAGATCCAAATGTATAAACCTGGGCTGAAAAAGTGTGTACAGTATATACTCTGTGTAGGTCTGATAAAAGTATTCGAGTCAAAGTGTCATATGGATACAAATTCTCATGATTTTGTATTGTGTGTTTTTTCTCTGTTCTGCTTTATTGAAAGAAATCAGATGCTCTTCCTGAAACTTACCTTAGCTGATTCTTCAGCTAAACCAGACAGACTTCTGAAATTCTCAAATATTATCAAATCTTGTTGGTGCAGAGGTGGTGGAGCCCATTACCAACAGACTCACAGCTGAAATTGCTGTGAAAAGGGCTTCTACCAAATATTAACATGTGGGTGAAAATGTAAACAATTGTAATATTTCCTTTTTTCCCATTGAAAGTATAACATATGTGGTGTGAGAAAGAGGTCCTCATTTAATTGCATGAAACTCTGGCACTGGCGCAACAAACTGAACAAAGTTCAAGGGGGTATACGCTTTCTGTAGACACTTTATTTCCTCTTTTTCCATACTCTAAGAAATGATTTGGGAAACCTGTGGGACACTGGAGGTCATCATACATGAGCCTCTTTCTGCACCTTTTAAGCCATTGAAACCTAGTTGCCTTGTTACAAGGTCTAATATTACAGTAGGTGTGGTTTCTGTCTCCTAATTTCTGAGAATGATCAAATTGGGGAATAAGTTGTAGGGAATACCACTCTTGCACTTCTAAGAAAAGACTATCTCAAATGAAACTCGCTATGGAAAGACATCTTGTTGAAAAATTCTTTATTTTTTGTCATTTCTAAAGAAAAAACATTCATCAAGTCCTTCACAAATGTTTTGTTTGTGACTTTCTCTGTTGTTCCCTTTCACACTCAACTGAACTATGTGTTATGTCTTGTAAACGTAATCAAACATTTCACTTAGGTGTGTGGGTTAACACAAACCCATATTGTATGAAACATTCAGTTTTTCATTCAAGTTTTTTCTAACAATTGCATCCATGCTAGGACTACAGTAAACAACACTTTTTACTAAAGTAAATGAAATTGTTCATTAAACAAGACACATTGTTTTAAATGTATGCAATACAACGACACTAAAAACAACACTGAAACTTTTCATTGAAATACTGTACGAGATTGTGCATATTCAATGGATTTCTCCTGGTGCTTTTTTTCATCAGTCTTTTCATATTCTTGTTCTCTACTCAGGTGTCTCCTGTTCCTTTGGTGATGTCTGCTGTACACACATGGTATCATACACTTGAGCAAAGTGTGATACCACCGTTTGTTCTTCTCCTAAAATAAAGATGAACATTGACAAAAGTCAGAAGCACACTTTTCTTTGACAGACGAACAAAACAATGCAAGAATAACCATACTCTCTGTTCCTTACTCATTTCTACCTACCTGTTTGACCACTTTGTCTGCTTCAGTCAGGACAGGGTGCTGGGGCTGACTCGGAGCAATCTGAGAAGAGCTCTCTGTGATCTTCTCCCCTACAGTGGCTACATTGTACTCTGTTTGAAATCCAGGTATCGCCTCCGGTAAGTTCCTCGGTCCTTTTTGGGACTTGAAAGGGTAGAATCATTTTGGGACTACATTTCCTTGTCATGCACTGATATGTTCTGGTTTGTGTTCGATTACTGCAGGCGTTCAAGTACTTTCTTTTTGTTCTAGATTGGCAGTGTTTGAAATGGTAGGAACTTGTCATTCTCAACTCTGAATGCTCTGTAAACATACTATTTTAGCAATTCTTAGAAATCTGAAAGCAGTGTTACCTGTATCATTTTTTGTCTTGGTAGTAGTATTGCAGCTCCAACATCAGCACTTAAATAATGGTTTGTGATGTTACTTGTCCTTGGAGTTAGTATACTCCTGAGAAGTCAAGAGAAATCTTACGTAAGCATTAATTATGTTTCACTTTTGAAAGCAAAGTACGTGTCAAGTACTTTGAAGGCATTTGTTGATACTTTTAAGCACTTTCGTTGATTATTATTATCCTTCAATTAGTTATTACAAGTCCAACATTCTCTACATGATCTCACTCCATATTCAGAATGTGGGAATACAATTGTTTTAAGGAAATGCCACTGAATAGATAGTAGCTGCACTCTACAAAGATGAATTTGCTAATTAATCAGTCAGGGACACAGCGTATACTTCAGTAGTCTTAGGTCATGTAATGATGATTATTGTACTTTATAACTAGCAAAATCCCCATATGCTGTTCATTGCCCCTTTTTCAGTTATGTGGATTGACTTATCCCTGAAGTGGTTAATTCTCACCTTGACATCTCATAGAACAACTGAATCTCTACCAAGGGTGAATGTGTCCTTCCTCTTAATGTCTAAAAGAAAAGGTTAAAATTCATTGAAGCAAAATGCAACAACCCAAAATGTTGGGGAGGTCGTTTCCACAGTTATTTCATATGACAGTGCTTGGAGTGAAACTACATGACCATGGTGGAGAAGAAAAAACACTTTACCTTGTTCCTCCTGACTGATGTCCTTATGCGTGTTTTGCACAGTTGAGCGTTTTGTGTCTTGTCGTCTGTGTAGGCAACAGCCCTCTTCCCTGGGATAGAACTAGATGATATTTAGACACGTTAATTTGACTTCTCCATTGCTCACATTGATGTGGATATGATTATAATGCTCTGTTTTGTGGGCTTCCCAAGAAAACAATAAATCCCTTACTACTTGTTCGAAATGCAGTAGCACAGATCCTAACAAATACAAGAAAGAGAATATCATTCCTGTTTTGAAAAAACTTCACTGGTCACCTGTATTATCTAGGATAAATTTGAAAGTTCTTTTACTTGTTTTTAAAGCTTTAAGCGACCTAGCACGTCTGTACCTTACTGAATGTCTGTCTTCATATGTTCGTATACGTGACCTGAGATCTGCACATACTGGCCTACTGCAAATACCACATGTGAAATGCAGAAAGAGTGGAGAGGCTGCTTTTTGTTTTTATGCTTCTAAATTATGAAACTCACTTCCACTTTTTATTAGGCAGTCAAGCTCGGTACATTGTTTTAAAAAACATTTGAAAATGTTGCTTTTAGTTAAAGTGGTTCTTTGTTCTTTCTATTTCTGTTTCTTTTTTTAGTTCTCTTTAATTGTTCTTATTTTATTACGACTTTCCTAATTTTTATTTATTTAATTGACATGTATGTTGCTTTACTGTATTGCTGTATTTTCCTTTACAACTGAAAGTATATCTCTCAATTTTAATATTTTATTTTTACGCTTGGTTTTTAAAGCACCAAAGCACTATTTGTATGAAAGGTGCTCTATAGATAAAGTTTATCATTATTATTTTTAATATTATTATTATACTTTGTTACATTTTTGGTTAGGACAAAGATTCTAGTAGAGGTGGCCTCTTTTACCCCGTTCCAAAAAATTGGAAAACTACCTTCAGAATACACTGACAATGACCATCTACTGTCTCCTCTAACTGTGTATTGTCATCATGCATATCTTGTGTATTATTTTTTGTAGTTGGTTTTGTCATTCTGTAAAGAAGCCACCTTTCAAGGCACTATATAAAATAATGTTTGTTATTATTATTTACATTTTTCATCGTCAAATCTGGCGAAGAGTCTTAAGAGAATATCAAAGAACACGTTGCTCTTACCTTTCCATTCCAAGAAATGCCCTCAGCTCGGATTGCAGAGATTGACCTCTCTGTCTCAAATTCTGAGAAACATAGACTCGATTGAAAAATGACCATTTCCTAAGATTCACATAACATCACCAGTCAACATTTGCCACTTGACATCAATAGAAACCATAGAGTACATGTCATTTCCAATCAGTTTTCTTTCAAGGTACAATACCAATCGCCTTGCCAGAAGAGTTATACTGCGGTAGATAAATATTACAAATGTCAGATACACGCAGAGTTGTTTGGATTACTATGAAAAGATTGGCAAATATATTTATGTTCATTATATTTCTTGGAGTGACAGAGCTAAAGAGAAAACAATACTTACCTTTATCTCTGCAGACAGGATCGCAAGGGATTCCCTTATACTGGGTTCCTATGTAACAAATAATACATTATTCAAAAAACATGATATTTCTCTGTCCATTGGCAGCATGATTGTTTATCATTACAGTTTTAGTTAGCTTTAATTTTGTAAACCCCAAGTAAACATAGTTTGTGCCTTTCTCTGAACTTTTTGGCATTTCAATTCAGTTGTTTGTAAGCTTATTTTACAGTTGCTAGGTTGATGAAGTTCCTGAACTGTGCAGTATTTCTTTTGGGTTTGGTGCAAATCATATTCTAGCGGTTGGGGGAAAAAAGCACAGGTGCCATCCCACCATTAAACCCTGAAACTTACCTTAGCCGATTCTTCAACTAAACCAGACATGTTAACTAAGTGTTACAGTATGTTTCAAAGTGTGTATTTTAGCAAACACAACTGAAGTTCTGTTGTCTCCTTGGAGACACCTGGAACTGGTGTGATGCTGGTTCTATGACATCATTCGTTCTAAATGTAAATGCAGGTATTGGCACAACATAGTAAATTGATGTAAAGTTATGGATCCATTTATGATTTTCACTCAGTTTGAAAGAGTTCCTGTCGTGTGGTTAAACTTTGTGTTACGGAGGGTTAACTGGGGTTCTGGCTACTAGTTAGGCTTGGTCATTCAGTCATCTGGTTCATGAAATAGGAAGCTAAGAGATCTGTGTTTTAGTTTTACTGTTTGTTTTTGTTCCATAGAATAAGAAATGTTTCATTAATATTAGTAATAGAGTAGCTGTTTCTCTAAACAGTGTGTGTCAGTTTGCACTGCAGGTGTGCCAGGTAGAGACCATTTAAGAACCCAAAAATATGCTGTCATTTACTGCCGTGGCTAATTTCTGTTAACCTTGTCTCTCACTCACTTTGATGAGCAAAATGTTCATACATAAAGCATACATTTCTGATTGGTCAGAAGAAGCTTCTTAACATATAAGGTATAAAGAAAGTCAGAAAGTTAGGCACTTAGGTCAGCCTTAGGCAGTTAACCAAGACCATAATCCGATAAGAAGCTATTCCCTTTCATGTTGCTAAATCACATGTAGGATACATGAGTTACACCTCCACTTAAGAGACCTTAAAGAGACCTTGGCCAGCCAGGAGTGTAGAAAACCGTAAAACAGTTCTTGAGGACCTAATTGTTAACTCTTAACAGGCAAAGGTTCCTTCAGTCCTATGAGAAATATTTTAGAATTGAACTAAAGTGTGTTTCCGATACAGGAGCATATGTCTGTCAGGGCCTGTTGGAGAGGCCCTGGATGAGAACCCCTGGCTGCAGTTCCACATCCCCCTGAAAGTAAATAGAGCCATAAGCACTGAGCTAAGGACACTGCTCCAGGACATGCTGGCTGTCGATCCTGACCAGCGACCAGAAGCCATCCAGCAGAAGAAGCAAGTCAGGCAAGCCATGGCACGAGAGAAAACATCTTTGTAGTGACTGATAGCAAGATGTCCGTGACCAAGGGCAATTCGTCCGAGTAAAGTCTGATTTCATTTTTATGTCCCGAAAGGCCACTGCCTTTGTGCTGTAGATTTCTGATTTAGATGGGCATTTCTATGGACAACTTTGACTTTTCTGTGGGTCCAATGAAAATAAGTTTTTTAACTTATTCTTTGTTACAGTTTTCGAAAGTTTAAAGACATTCACTGAGTTGACGATAAAGGAAAAGTTTCATCTTTCACCTCTTGGAAGGTAGGCCGGTCAGAGGTACAATATATGTCTTCATGTCTTCATCCTCCATGTTTGTAACTACAGGTTTCACAGTGTTGAGCTAAGACACAAAAACACCTACAAATGGCAGTTCCAAATGTATAAACCTGGGCTGAAAAAGTGTGTACAGTATATACTCTGTGTAGGTCTGATAAAAGTATTCGAGTCAAAGTGTCATATGGATACAAATTCTCATGATTTTGTATTGTGTGTTTTTTCTCTGTTCTGCTTTATTGAAAGAAATCAGATGCTCTTCCTGAAACTTACCTTAGCTGATTCTTCAGCTAAACCAGACAGACTTCTGAAATTCTCAAATATTATCAAATCTTGTTGGTGCAGAGGTGGTGGAGCCCATTACCAACAGACTCACAGCTGAAATTGCTGTGAAAAGGGCTTCTACCAAATATTAACATGTGGGTGAAAATGTAAACAATTGTAATATTTCCTTTTTTTCCCATTGAAAGTATAACATATGTGGTGTGAGAAAGAGGTCCTCATTTAATTGCATGAAACTCTGGCACTGGCGCAACAAACTGAACAAAGTTCAAGGGGGTATACGCTTTCTGTAGACACTTTATTTCCTCTTTTTCCATACTCTAAGAAATGATTTGGGAAACCTGTGGGACACTGGAGGTCATTATACATGAGCCTCTTTCTGCACCTTTTAAGCCATTGAAACCTAGTTGCCTTGTTACAAGTTCTAATATTACAGTAGGTGTGGTTTCTGTCTCCTAATTTCTGAGAATGATCAAATTGGGGAATAAGTTGTAGGGAATACCACTCTTGCACTTCTAAGAAAAGACTATCTCAAATGAAACTCGCTATAGAAAGACATCTTGTTGAAAAATTCTTTATTTTTTGTCATTTCTAAAGAAAAAACATTCATCAAGTCCTTCACAAATGTTTTGTTTGTGACTTTCTCTGTTGTTCCCTTTCACACTCAACTGAACTATGTGTTATGTCTTGTAAACGTAATCAAACATTTCACTTAGGTGTGTGGGTTAACACAAACCCATATTGTATGAAACATTCAGTTTTTCATTCAAGTTTTTTCTAACAATTGCATCCATGCTAGGACTACAGTAAACAACACTTTTTACTAAAGTAAATGAAATTGTTCATTAAACAAGACACATTGTTTTAAATGTATGCAATACGACGACACTAAAAACAACACTGAAACTTTTCATTGAAATACTGTACGAGATTGTGCATATTCAATGGATTTCTCCTGGTGCTTTTTTTCATCAGTCTTTTCATATTCTTGTTCTCTACTCAGGTGTCTCCTGTTCCTTTGGTGATGTCTGCTGTACACACATGGTATCATACACTTGAGCAAAGTGTGATACCACCGTTTGTTCTTCTCCTAAAATAAAGATGAACATTGACAAAAGTCAGAAGCACTCTTTTCTTTGACAGACGAACAAAACAATGCAAGAATAACCATACTCTCTGTTCCTTACTCATTTCTACCTACCTGTTTGACCACTTTGTCTGCTTCAGTCAGGACAGGGTGCTGGGGCTGACTCGGAGCAATCTGAGAAGAGCTCTCTGTGATCTTCTCCCCTACAGTGGCTACATTGTACTCTGTTTGAAATCCAGGTATCGCCTCCGGTAAGTTCCTCGGTCCTTTTTGGGACTTGAAAGGGTAGAATCATTTTGTGACTACATTTCCTTGTCATGCACTGATATGTTCTGGTTTGTGTTCGATTACTGCAGGCGTTCAAGTACTTTCTTTTTGTTCTAGATTGGCAGTGTTTGAAATGGTAGGAACTTGTCATATTCTCAACTCTGAATGCTCTGTAAACATACTATTTTAGCAATTCTTAGAAATCTGAAAGCAGTGTTACCTGTATCATTTTTTGTCTTGGTAGTAGTATTGCAGCTCCAACATCAGCACTTAAATAATGGTTTGTGATGTTACTTGTCCTTGGAGTTAGTATACTCCTGAGAAGTCAAGAGAAATCTTACGTAAGCATTAATTATGTTTCACTTTTGAAAGCAAAGTACGTGTCAAGTACTTTGAAGGCATTTGTTGATACTTTTAAGCACTTTCGTTGATTATTATTATCCTTCAATTAGTTATTACAAGTCCAACATTCTCTACATGATCTCACTCCATATTCAGAATGTGGGAATACAATTGTTTTAAGGAAATGCCACTGAATAGATAGTAGCTGCACTCTACAAAGATGAATTTGCTAATTAATCAGTCAGGGACACAGCTTATACTTCAGTAGTCTTAGATCATGTAATGATGATTATTGTACTTTATAACTAGCAAAATCCCCATATCCTGTTCATTGCCCCTTTTTCAGTTATGTGGATTGACTTATCCCTGAAGTGGTTAATTCTCACCTTGACATCTCATAGAACAACTGAATCTCTACCAAGGGTGAATGTGTCCTTCCTCTTAATGTCTAAAAGAAAAGGTTAAAATTCATTGAAGCAAAATGCAACAACCCAAAATGTTGGGGAGGTCGTTTCCACAGTTATTTCATATGACAGTGCTTGGAGTGAAACTACATGACCATGGTGGAGAAGAAAAAACACTTTACCTTGTTCCTCCTGACTGATGTCCTTATGCGTGTTTTGCACAGTTGAGCGTTTTGTGTCTTGTCGTCTGTGTAGGCAACAGCCCTCTTCCCTGGGATAGAACTAGATGATATTTAGACACGTTAATTTGACTTCTCCATTGCTCACATTGATGTGGATATGATTATAATGCTCTGTTTTGTGGGCTTCCCAAGAAAACAATAAATCCCTTACTACTTGTTCGAAATGCAGTAGCACAGATCCTAACAAATACAAGAAAGAGAATATCATTCCTGTTTTGAAAAAACTTCACTGGTCACCTGTATTATCTAGGATAAATTTAAAAGTTCTTTTACTTGTTTTTAAAGCTTTAAGCGACCTAGCACGTCTGTACCTTACTGAATGTCTGTCTTCATATGTTCGTATACGTGACCTGAGATCTGCACATACTGGCCTACTGCAAATACCACATGTGAAATGCAGAAAGAGTGGAGAGGCTGCTTTTTGTTTTTATGCTTCTAAATTATGAAACTCACTTCCACTTTTTATTAGGCAGTCAAGCTCGGTACATTGTTTTAAAAAACATTTGAAAATGTTGCTTTTAGTTAAAGTGGTTCTTTGTTCTTTCTATTTCTGTTTCTTTTTTTAGTTCTCTTTAATTGTTCTTATTTTATTACGACTTTCCTAATTTTTATTTATTTAATTGACATGTATGTTGCTTTACTTTATTGCTGTATTTTCCTTTACAACTGAAAGTATATCTCTCAATTTTAATATTTTATTTTTACGCTTGGTTTTTAAAGCACCAAAGCACTATTTGTATGAAAGGTGCTCTATAGATAAAGTTTATCATTATTATTTTTAATATTATTATTATACTTTGTTACATTTTTGGTTAGGACAAAGATTCTAGTAGAGGTGGCCTCTTTTACCCCGTTCCAAAAAATTGGAAAACTACCTTCAGAATACACTGACAATGACCATCTACTGTCTCCTCTAACTGTGTATTGTCATCATGCATATCTTGTGTATTATTTTTTGTAGTTGGTTTTGTCATTCTGTAAAGAAGCCACCTTTCAAGGCACTATATAAAATAATGTTTGTTATTATTATTTACATTTTTCATCGTCAAATCTGGCGAAGAGTCTTAAGAGAATATCAAAGAACACGTTGCTCTTACCTTTCCATTCCAAGAAATGCCCTCAGCTCGGATTGCAGAGATTGACCTCTCTGTCTCAAATTCTGAGAAACATAGACTCGATTGAAAAATGACCATTTCCTAAGATTCACATAACATCACCAGTCAACATTTGCCACTTGACATCAATAGAAACCATAGAGTACATGTCATTTCCAATCAGTTTTCTTTCAAGGTACAATACCAATCGCCTTGCCAGAAGAGTTATACTGCGGTAGATAAATATTACAAATGTCAGATACACGCAGAGTTGTTTGGATTACTATGAAAAGATTGGCAAATATATTTATGTTCATTATATTTCTTGGAGTGACAGAGCTAAAGAGAAAACAATACTTACCTTTATCTCTGCAGACAGGATCGCAAGGGATTCCCTTATACTGGGTTCCTATGTAACAAATAATACATTATTCAAAAAACATGATATTTCTCTGTCCATTGGCAGCATGATTGTTTATCATTACAGTTTTAGTTAGCTTTAATTTTGTAAACCCCAAGTAAACATAGTTTGTGCCTTTCTCTGAACTTTTTGGCATTTCAATTCAGTTGTTTGTAAGCTTATTTTACAGTTGCTAGGTTGATGAAGTTCCTGAACTGTGCAGTATTTCTTTTGGGTTTGGTGCGAATCATATTCTAGCGGTTGGGGGAAAAAAGCACAGGTGCCATCCCACCATTAAACCCTGAAACTTACCTTAGCCGATTCTTCAACTAAACCAGACATGTTAACTAAGTGTTACAGTATGTTTCAAAGTGTGTATTTTAGCAAACACAACTGAAGTTCTGTTGTCTCCTTGGAGACACCTGGAACTGGTGTGATGCTGGTTCTATGACATCATTCGTTCTAAATGTAAATGCAGGTATTGGCACAACATAGTAAATTGATGTAAAGTTATGGATCTATTTATGATTTTCACTCAGTTTGAAAGAGTTCCTGTCGTGTGGTTAAACTTTGTGTTACGGAGGGTTAACTGGGGTTCTGGCTACTAGTTAGGCTTGGTCATTCAGTCATCTGGTTCATGAAATAGGAAGCTAAGAGATCTGTGTTTTAGTTTTACTGTTTGTTTTTGTTCCATAGAATAAGAAATGTTTCATTAATATTAGTAATAGAGTAGCTGTTTCTCTAAACAGTGTGTGTCAGTTTGCACTGCAGGTGTGCCAGGTAGAGACCATTTAAGAACCCAAATATATGCTGTCATTTACTGCCGTGGCTAATTTCTGTTAACCTTGTCTCTCACTCACTTTGATGAGCAAAATGTTCATACATAAAGCATACATTTCTGATTGGTCAGAAGAAGCTTCTTAACATATAAGGTATAAAGAAAGTCAGAAAGTTAGGCACTTAGGTCAGCCTTAGGCAGTTAACCAAGACCATAATCCGATAAGAAGCTATTCCCTTTCATGTTGCTAAATCACATGTAGGATACATGAGTTACACCTCCACTTAAGAGACCTTAAAGAGACCTTGGCCAGCCAGGAGTGTAGAAAACCATAAAACAGTTCTTGAGGACCTAATTGTTAACTCTTAACAGGCAAAGGTTCCTTCAGTCCTATGAGAAATATTTTAGAATTGAACTAAAGTGTGTTTCCGATACAGGAGCATATGTCTGTCAGGGCCTGTTGGAGAGGCCCTGGATGAGAACCCCTGGCTGCAGTTCCACATCCCCCTGAAAGTAAATAGAGCCATAAGCACTGAGCTAAGGACACTGCTCCAGGACATGCTGGCTGTCGATCCTGACCAGCGACCAGAAGCCATCCAGCAGAAGAAGCAAGTCAGGCAAGCCATGGCACGAGAGAAAACATCTTTGTAGTGACTGATAGCAAGATGTCCGTGACCAAGGGCAATTCGTCCGAGTAAAGTCTGATTTCATTTTTATGTCCCGAAAGGCCACTGCCTTTGTGCTGTAGATTTCTGATTTAGACGGGCATTTCTATGGACAACTTTGACTTTTCTGTGGGTCCAATGAAAATAAGTTTTTTAACTTATTCTTTGTTACAGTTTTCGAAAGTTTAAAGACATTCACTGAGTTGACGATAAAGGAAAAGTTTCATCTTTCACCTCTTGGAAGGTAGGCCGGTCAGAGGTACAATATATGTCTTCATGTCTTCATCCTCCATGTTTGTAACTACAGGTTTCACAGTGTTGAGCTAAGACACAAAAACACCTACAAATGGCAGTTCCAAATGTATAAACCTGGGCTGAAAAAGTGTGTACAGTATATACTCTGTGTAGGTCTGATAAAAGTATTCGAGTCAAAGTGTCATATGGATACAAATTCTCATGATTTTGTATTGTGTGTTTTTTCTCTGTTCTGCTTTATTGAAAGAAATCAGATGCTCTTCCTGAAACTTACCTTAGCTGATTCTTCAGCTAAACCAGACAGACTTCTGAAATTCTCAAATATTATCAAATCTTGTTGGTGCAGAGGTGGTGGAGCCCATTACCAACAGACTCACAGCTGAAATTGCTGTGAAAAGGGCTTCTACCAAATATTAACATGTGGGTGAAAATGTAAACAATTGTAATATTTCCTTTTTTTCCCATTGAAAGTATAACATATGTGGTGTGAGAAAGAGGTCCTCATTTAATTGCATGAAACTCTGGCACTGGCGCAACAAACTGAACAAAGTTCAAGGGGGTATACGCTTTCTGTAGACACTTTATTTCCTCTTTTTCCATACTCTAAGAAATGATTTGGGAAACCTGTGGGACACTGGAGGTCATTATACATGAGCCTCTTTCTGCACCTTTTAAGCCATTGAAACCTAGTTGCCTTGTTACAAGGTCTAATATTACAGTAGGTGTGGTTTCTGTCTCCTAATTTCTGAGAATGATCAAATTGGGGAATAAGTTGTAGGGAATACCACTCTTGCACTTCTAAGAAAAGACTATCTCAAATGAAACTCGCTATAGAAAGACATCTTGTTGAAAAATTCTTTATTTTTTGTCATTTCTAAAGAAAAAACATTCATCAAGTCCTTCACAAATGTTTTGTTTGTGACTTTCTCTGTTGTTCCCTTTCACACTCAACTGAACTATGTGTTATGTCTTGTAAACGTAATCAAACATTTCACTTAGGTGTGTGGGTTAACACAAACCCATATTGTATGAAACATTCAGTTTTTCATTCAAGTTTTTTCTAACAATTGCATCCATGCTAGGACTACAGTAAACAACACTTTTTACTAAAGTAAATGAAATTGTTCATTAAACAAGACACATTGTTTTAAATGTATGCAATACGACGACACTAAAAACAACACTGAAACTTTTCATTGAAATACTGTACGAGATTGTGCATATTCAATGGATTTCTCCTGGTGCTTTTTTTCATCAGTCTTTTCATATTCTTGTTCTCTACTCAGGTGTCTCCTGTTCCTTTGGTGATGTCTGCTGTACACACATGGTATCATACACTTGAGCAAAGTGTGATACCACCGTTTGTTCTTCTCCTAAAATAAAGATGAACATTGACAAAAGTCAGAAGCACTCTTTTCTTTGACAGACGAACAAAACAATGCAAGAATAACCATACTCTCTGTTCCTTACTCATTTCTACCTACCTGTTTGACCACTTTGTCTGCTTCAGTCAGGACAGGGTGCTGGGGCTGACTCGGAGCAATCTGAGAAGAGCTCTCAGAGTGGCTACATTGTACTCTGTTTGAAATCCAGGTATCGCCTCCGGTAAGTTCCTCGGTCCTTTTTGGGACTTGAAAGGGTAGAATCATTTTGTGACTACATTTCCTTGTCATGCACTGATATGTTCTGGTTTGTGTTCGATTACTGCAGGCGTTCAAGTACTTTCTTTTTGTTCTAGATTGGCAGTGTTTGAAATGGTAGGAACTTGTCATATTCTCAACTCTGAATGCTCTGTAAACATACTATTTTAGCAATTCTTAGAAATCTGAAAGCAGTGTTACCTGTATCATTTTTTGTCTTGGTAGTAGTATTGCAGCTCCAACATCAGCACTTAAATAATGGTTTGTGATGTTACTTGTCCTTGGAGTTAGTATACTCCTTAGAAGTCAAGAGAAATCTTACGTAAGCATTAATTATGTTTCACTTTTGAAAGCAAAGTACGTGTCAAGTACTTTGAAGGCATTTGTTGATACTTTTAAGCACTTTCGTTGATTATTATTATCCTTCAATTAGTTATTACAAGTCCAACATTCTCTACATGATCTCACTCCATATTCAGAATGTGGGAATACAATTGTTTTAAGGAAATGCCACTGAATAGATAGTAGCTGCACTCTACAAAGATGAATTTGCTAATTAATCAGTCAGGAACACAGCTTATACTTCAGTAGTCTTAGATCATGTAATGATGATTATTGTACTTTATAACTAGCAAAATCCCCATATCCTGTTCATTGCCCCTTTTTCAGTTATGTGGATTGACTTATCCCTGAAGTGGTTAATTCTCACCTTGACATCTCATAGAACAACTGAATCTCTACCAAGGGTGAATGTGTCCTTCCTCTTAATGTCTAAAAGAAAAGGTTAAAATTCATTGAAGCAAAATGCAACAACCCAAAATGTTGGGGAGGTCGTTTCCACAGTTATTTCATATGACAGTGCTTGGAGTGAAACTACATGACCATGGTGGAGAAGAAAAAACACTTTACCTTGTTCCTCCTGACTGATGTCCTTATGCGTGTTTTGCACAGTTGAGCGTTTTGTGTCTTGTCGTCTGTGTAGGCAACAGCCCTCTTCCCTGGGATAGAACTAGATGATATTTAGACACGTTAATTTGACTTCTCCATTGCTCACATTGATGTGGATATGATTATAATGCTCTGTTTTGTGGGCTTCCCAAGAAAACAATAAATCCCTTACTACTTGTTCGAAATGCAGTAGCACAGATCCTAACAAATACAAGAAAGAGAATATCATTCCTGTTTTGAAAAAACTTCACTGGTCACCTGTATTATCTAGGATAAATTTGAAAGTTCTTTTACTTGTTTTTAAAGCTTTAAGCGACCTAGCACGTCTGTACCTTACTGAATGTCTGTCTTCATATGTTCGTATACGTGACCTGAGATCTGCACATACTGGCCTACTGCAAATACCACATATGAAATGCAGAAAGAGTGGAGAGGCTGCTTTTTGTCTTTATGCTTCTAAATTATGAAACTCACTTCCACTTTTTATTAGGCAGTCAAGCTCGGTACATTGTTTTAAAAAACATTTGAAAATGTTGCTTTTAGTTAAAGTGGTTCTTTGTTCTTTCTATTTCTGTTTCTTTTTTTAGTTCTCTTTAATTGTTCTTATTTTATTACGACTTTCCTAATTTTTATTTATTTAATTGACATGTATGTTGCTTTACTGTATTGCTGTATTTTCCTTTACAACTGAAAGTATATCTCTCAATTTTAATATTTTATTTTTACGCTTGGTTTTTAAAGCACCAAAGCACTATTTGTATGAAAGGTGCTCTATAGATAAAGTTTATCATTATTATTTTTAATATTATTATTATACTTTGTTACATTTTTGGTTAGGACAAAGATTCTAGTAGAGGTGGCCTCTTTTACCCCGTTCCAAAAAATTGGAAAACTACCTTCAGAATACACTGACAATGACCATCTACTGTCTCCTCTAACTGTGTATTGTCATCATGCATATCTTGTGTATTATTTTTTGTAGTTGGTTTTGTCATTCTGTAAAGAAGCCACCTTTCAAGGCACTATATAAAATAATGTTTGTTATTATTATTTACATTTTTCATCGTCAAATCTGGCGAAGAGTCTTAAGAGAATATCAAAGAACACGTTGCTCTTACCTTTCCATTCCAAGAAATGCCCTCAGCTCGGATTGCAGAGATTGACCTCTCTGTCTCAAATTCTGAGAAACATAGACTCGATTGAAAAATGACCATTTCCTAAGATTCACATAACATCACCAGTCAACATTTGCCACTTGACATCAATAGAAACCATAGAGTACATGTCATTTCCAATCAGTTTTCTTTCAAGGTACAATACCAATCGCCTTGCCAGAAGAGTTATACTGCGGTAGATAAATATTACAAATGTCAGATACACGCAGAGTTGTTTGGATTACTATGAAAAGATTGGCAAATATATTTATGTTCATTATATTTCTTGGAGTGACAGAGCTAAAGAGAAAACAATACTTACCTTTATCTCTGCAGACAGGATCGCAAGGGATTCCCTTATACTGGGTTCCTATGTAACAAATAATACATTATTCAAAAAACATGATATTTCTCTGTCCATTGGCAGCATGATTGTTTATCATTACAGTTTTAGTTAGCTTTAATTTTGTAAACCCCAAGTAAACATAGTTTGTGCCTTTCTCTGAACTTTTTGGCATTTCAATTCAGTTGTTTGTAAACTTATTTTACAGTTGCTAGGTTGATGAAGTTCCTGAACTGTGCAGTATTTCTTTTGGGTTTGGTGCGAATCATATTCTAGCGGTTGGGGGAAAAAAGCACAGGTGCCATCCCACCATTAAACCCTGAAACTTACCTTAGCCGATTCTTCAACTAAACCAGACATGTTAACTAAGTGTTACAGTATGTTTCAAAGTGTGTATTTTAGCAAACACAACTGAAGTTCTGTTGTCTCCTTGGAGACACCTGGAACTGGTGTGATGCTGGTTCTATGACATCATTCGTTCTAAATGTAAATGCAGGTATTGGCACAACATAGTAAATTGATGTAAAGTTATGGATCCATTTATGATTTTCACTCAGTTTGAAAGAGTTCCTGTCGTGTGGTTAAACTTTGTGTTACGGAGGGTTAACTGGGGTTCTGGCTACTAGTTAGGCTTGGTCATTCAGTCATCTGGTTCATGAAATAGGAAGCTAAGAGATCTGTGTTTTAGTTTTACTGTTTGTTTTTGTTCCATAGAATAAGAAATGTTTCATTAATATTAGTAATAGAGTAGCTGTTTCTCTAAACAGTGTGTGTCAGTTTGCACTGCAGGTGTGCCAGGTAGAGACCATTTAAGAACCCAAAAATATGCTGTCATTTACTGCCGTGGCTAATTTCTGTTAACCTTGTCTCTCACTCACTTTGATGAGCAAAATGTTCATACATAAAGCATACATTTCTGATTGGTCAGAAGAAGCTTCTTAACATATAAGGTATAAAGAAAGTCAGAAAGTTAGGCACTTAGGTCAGCCTTAGGCAGTTAACCAAGACCATAATCCGATAAGAAGCTATTCCCTTTCATGTTGCTAAATCACATGTAGGATACATGAGTTACACCTCCACTTAAGAGACCTTAAAGAGACCTTGGCCAGCCAGGAGTGTAGAAAACCATAAAACAGTTCTTGAGGACCTAATTGTTAACTCTTAACAGGCAAAGGTTCCTTCAGTCCTATGAGAAATATTTTAGAATTGAACTAAAGTGTGTTTCCGATACAGGAGCATATGTCTGTCAGGGCCTGTTGGAGAGGCCCTGGATGAGAACCCCTGGCTGCAGTTCCACATCCCCCTGAAAGTAAATAGAGCCATAAGCACTGAGCTAAGGACACTGCTCCAGGACATGCTGGCTGTCGATCCTGACCAGCGACCAGAAGCCATCCAGCAGAAGAAGCAAGTCAGGCAAGCCATGGCACGAGAGAAAACATCTTTGTAGTGACTGATAGCAAGATGTCCGTGACCAAGGGCAATTCGTCCGAGTAAAGTCTGATTTCATTTTTATGTCCCGAAAGGCCACTGCCTTTGTGCTGTAGATTTCTGATTTAGACGGGCATTTCTATGGACAACTTTGACTTTTCTGTGGGTCCAATGAAAATAAGTTTTTTAACTTATTCTTTGTTACAGTTTTCGAAAGTTTAAAGACATTCACTGAGTTGACGATAAAGGAAAAGTTTCATCTTTCACCTCTTGGAAGGTAGGCCGGTCAGAGGTACAATATATGTCTTCATGTCTTCATCCTCCATGTTTGTAACTACAGGTTTCACAGTGTTGAGCTAAGACACAAAAAGACCTACAAATGGCAGTTCCAAATGTATAAACCTGGGCTGAAAAAGTGTGTACAGTATATACTCTGTGTAGGTCTGATAAAAGTATTCGAGTCAAAGTGTCATATGGATACAAATTCTCATGATTTTGTATTGTGTGTTTTTTCTCTGTTCTGCTTTATTGAAAGAAATCAGATGCTCTTCCTGAAACTTACCTTAGCTGATTCTTCAGCTAAACCAGACAGACTTCTGAAATTCTCAAATATTATCAAATCTTGTTGGTGCAGAGGTGGTGGAGCCCATTACCAACAGACTCACAGCTGAAATTGCTGTGAAAAGGGCTTCTACCAAATATTAACATGTGGGTGAAAATGTAAACAATTGTAATATTTCCTTTTTTTCCCATTGAAAGTATAACATATGTGGTGTGAGAAAGAGGTCCTCATTTAATTGCATGAAACTCTGGCACTGGCGCAACAAACTGAACAAAGTTCAAGGGGGTATACGCTTTCTGTAGACACTTTATTTCCTCTTTTTCCATACTCTAAGAAATGATTTGGGAAACCTGTGGGACACTGGAGGTCATTATACATGAGCCTCTTTCTGCACCTTTTAAGCCATTGAAACCTAGTTGCCTTGTTACAAGTTCTAATATTACAGTAGGTGTGGTTTCTGTCTCCTAATTTCTGAGAATGATCAAATTGGGGAATAAGTTGTAGGGAATACCACTCTTGCACTTCTAAGAAAAGACTATCTCAAATGAAACTCGCTATAGAAAGACATCTTGTTGAAAAATTCTTTATTTTTTGTCATTTCTAAAGAAAAAACATTCATCAAGTCCTTCACAAATGTTTTGTTTGTGACTTTCTCTGTTGTTCCCTTTCACACTCAACTGAACTATGTGTTATGTCTTGTAAACGTAATCAAACATTTCACTTAGGTGTGTGGGTTAACACAAACCCATATTGTATGAAACATTCAGTTTTTCATTCAAGTTTTTTCTAACAATTGCATCCATGCTAGGACTACAGTAAACAACACTTTTTACTAAAGTAAATGAAATTGTTCATTAAACAAGACACATTGTTTTAAATGTATGCAATACGACGACACTAAAAACAACACTGAAACTTTTCATTGAAATACTGTACGAGATTGTGCATATTCAATGGATTTCTCCTGGTGCTTTTTTTCATCAGTCTTTTCATATTCTTGTTCTCTACTCAGGTGTCTCCTGTTCCTTTGGTGATGTCTGCTGTACACACATGGTATCATACACTTGAGCAAAGTGTGATACCACCGTTTGTTCTTCTCCTAAAATAAAGATGAACATTGACAAAAGTCAGAAGCACTCTTTTCTTTGACAGACGAACAAAACAATGCAAGAATAACCATACTCTCTGTTCCTTACTCATTTCTACCTACCTGTTTGACCACTTTGTCTGCTTCAGTCAGGACAGGGTGCTGGGGCTGACTCGGAGCAATCTGAGAAGAGCTCTCTGTGATCTTCTCCCCTACAGTGGCTACATTGTACTCTGTTTGAAATCCAGGTATCGCCTCCGGTAAGTTCCTCGGTCCTTTTTGGGACTTGAAAGGGTAGAATCATTTTGTGACTACATTTCCTTGTCATGCACTGATATGTTCTGGTTTGTGTTCGATTACTGCAGGCGTTCAAGTACTTTCTTTTTGTTCTAGATTGGCAGTGTTTGAAATGGTAGGAACTTGTCATATTCTCAACTCTGAATGCTCTGTAAACATACTATTTTAGCAATTCTTAGAAATCTGAAAGCAGTGTTACCTGTATCATTTTTTGTCTTGGTAGTAGTATTGCAGCTCCAACATCAGCACTTAAATAATGGTTTGTGATGTTACTTGTCCTTGGAGTTAGTATACTCCTGAGAAGTCAAGAGAAATCTTACGTAAGCATTAATTATGTTTCACTTTTGAAAGCAAAGTACGTGTCAAGTACTTTGAAGGCATTTGTTGATACTTTTAAGCACTTTCGTTGATTATTATTATCCTTCAATTAGTTATTACAAGTCCAACATTCTCTACATGATCTCACTCCATATTCAGAATGTGGGAATACAATTGTTTTAAGGAAATGCCACTGAATAGATAGTAGCTGCACTCTACAAAGATGAATTTGCTAATTAATCAGTCAGGGACACAGCTTATACTTCAGTAGTCTTAGATCATGTAATGATGATTATTGTACTTTATAACTAGCAAAATCCCCATATCCTGTTCATTGCCCCTTTTTCAGTTATGTGGATTGACTTATCCCTGAAGTGGTTAATTCTCACCTTGACATCTCATAGAACAACTGAATCTCTACCAAGGGTGAATGTGTCCTTCCTCTTAATGTCTAAAAGAAAAGGTTAAAATTCATTGAAGCAAAATGCAACAACCCAAAATGTTGGGGAGGTCGTTTCCACAGTTATTTCATATGACAGTGCTTGGAGTGAAACTACATGACCATGGTGGAGAAGAAAAAACACTTTACCTTGTTCCTCCTGACTGATGTCCTTATGCGTGTTTTGCACAGTTGAGCGTTTTGTGTCTTGTCGTCTGTGTAGGCAACAGCCCTCTTCCCTGGGATAGAACTAGATGATATTTAGACACGTTAATTTGACTTCTCCATTGCTCACATTGATGTGGATATGATTATAATGCTCTGTTTTGTGGGCTTCCCAAGAAAACAATAAATCCCTTACTACTTGTTCGAAATGCAGTAGCACAGATCCTAACAAATACAAGAAAGAGAATATCATTCCTGTTTTGAAAAAACTTCACTGGTCACCTGTATTATCTAGGATAAATTTGAAAGTTCTTTTACTTGTTTTTAAAGCTTTAAGCGACCTAGCACGTCTGTACCTTACTGAATGTCTGTCTTCATATGTTCGTATACGTGACCTGAGATCTGCACATACTGGCCTACTGCAAATACCACATGTGAAATGCAGAAAGAGTGGAGAGGCTGCTTTTTGTTTTTATGCTTCTAAATTATGAAACTCACTTCCACTTTTTATTAGGCAGTCAAGCTCGGTACATTGTTTTAAAAAACATTTGAAAATGTTGCTTTTAGTTAAAGTGGTTCTTTGTTCTTTCTATTTCTGTTTCTTTTTTTAGTTCTCTTTAATTGTTCTTATTTTATTACGACTTTCCTAATTTTTATTTATTTAATTGACATGTATGTTGCTTTACTGTATTGCTGTATTTTCCTTTACAACTGAAAGTATATCTCTCAATTTTAATATTTTATTTTTACGCTTGGTTTTTAAAGCACCAAAGCACTATTTGTATGAAAGGTGCTCTATAGATAAAGTTTATCATTATTATTTTTAATATTATTATTATACTTTGTTACATTTTTGGTTAGGACAAAGATTCTAGTAGAGGTGGCCTCTTTTACCCCGTTCCAAAAAATTGGAAAACTACCTTCAGAATACACTGACAATGACCATCTACTGTCTCCTCTAACTGTGTATTGTCATCATGCATATCTTGTGTATTATTTTTTGTAGTTGGTTTTGTCATTCTGTAAAGAAGCCACCTTTCAAGGCACTTTATAAAATAATGTTTGTTATTATTATTTACATTTTTCATCGTCAAATCTGGCGAAGAGTCTTAAGAGAATATCAAAGAACACGTTGCTCTTACCTTTCCATTCCAAGAAATGCCCTCAGCTCGGATTGCAGAGATTGACCTCTCTGTCTCAAATTCTGAGAAACATAGACTCGATTGAAAAATGACCATTTCCTAAGATTCACATAACATCACCAGTCAACATTTGCCACTTGACATCAATAGAAACCATAGAGTACATGTCATTTCCAATCAGTTTTCTTTCAAGGTACAATACCAATCGCCTTGCCAGAAGAGTTATACTGCGGTAGATAAATATTACAAATGTCAGATACACGCAGAGTTGTTTGGATTACTATGAAAAGATTGGCAAATATATTTATGTTCATTATATTTCTTGGAGTGACAGAGCTAAAGAGAAAACAATACTTACCTTTATCTCTGCAGACAGGATCGCAAGGGATTCCCTTATACTGGGTTCCTATGTAACAAATAATACATTATTCAAAAAACATGATATTTCTCTGTCCATTGGCAGCATGATTGTTTATCATTACAGTTTTAGTTAGCTTTAATTTTGTAAACCCCAAGTAAACATAGTTTGTGCCTTTCTCTGAACTTTTTGGCATTTCAATTCAGTTGTTTGTAAACTTATTTTACAGTTGCTAGGTTGATGAAGTTCCTGAACTGTGCAGTATTTCTTTTGGGTTTGGTGCGAATCATATTCTAGCGGTTGGGGGAAAAAAGCACAGGTGCCATCCCACCATTAAACCCTGAAACTTACCTTAGCCGATTCTTCAACTAAACCAGACATGTTAACTAAGTGTTACAGTATGTTTCAAAGTGTGTATTTTAGCAAACACAACTGAAGTTCTGTTGTCTCCTTGGAGACACCTGGAACTGGTGTGATGCTGGTTCTATGACATCATTCGTTCTAAATGTAAATGCAGGTATTGGCACAACATAGTAAATTGATGTAAAGTTATGGATCCATTTATGATTTTCACTCAGTTTGAAAGAGTTCCTGTCGTGTGGTTAAACTTTGTGTTACGGAGGGTTAACTGGGGTTCTGGCTACTAGTTAGGCTTGGTCATTCAGTCATCTGGTTCATGAAATAGGAAGCTAAGAGATCTGTGTTTTAGTTTTACTGTTTGTTTTTGTTCCATAGAATAAGAAATGTTTCATTAATATTAGTAATAGAGTAGCTGTTTCTCTAAACAGTGTGTGTCAGTTTGCACTGCAGGTGTGCCAGGTAGAGACCATTTAAGAACCCAAAAATATGCTGTCATTTACTGCCGTGGCTAATTTCTGTTAACCTTGTCTCTCACTCACTTTGATGAGCAAAATGTTCATACATAAAGCATACATTTCTGATTGGTCAGAAGAAGCTTCTTAACATATAAGGTATAAAGAAAGTCAGAAAGTTAGGCACTTAGGTCAGCCTTAGGCAGTTAACCAAGACCATAATCCGATAAGAAGCTATTCCCTTTCATGTTGCTAAATCACATGTAGGATACATGAGTTACACCTCCACTTAAGAGACCTTAAAGAGACCTTGGCCAGCCAGGAGTGTAGAAAACCATAAAACAGTTCTTGAGGACCTAATTGTTAACTCTTAACAGGCAAAGGTTCCTTCAGTCCTATGAGAAATATTTTAGAATTGAACTAAAGTGTGTTTCCGATACAGGAGCATATGTCTGTCAGGGCCTGTTGGAGAGGCCCTGGATGAGAACCCCTGGCTGCAGTTCCACATCCCCCTGAAAGTAAATAGAGCCATAAGCACTGAGCTAAGGACACTGCTCCAGGACATGCTGGCTGTCGATCCTGACCAGCGACCAGAAGCCATCCAGCAGAAGAAGCAAGTCAGGCAAGCCATGGCACGAGAGAAAACATCTTTGTAGTGACTGATAGCAAGATGTCCGTGACCAAGGGCAATTCGTCCGAGTAAAGTCTGATTTCATTTTTATGTCCCGAAAGGCCACTGCCTTTGTGCTGTAGATTTCTGATTTAGATGGGCATTTCTATGGACAACTTTGACTTTTCTGTGGGTCCAATGAAAATAAGTTTTTTAACTTATTCTTTGTTACAGTTTTCGAAAGTTTAAAGACATTCACTGAGTTGACGATAAAGGAAAAGTTTCATCTTTCACCTCTTGGAAGGTAGGCCGGTCAGAGGTACAATATATGTCTTCATGTCTTCATCCTCCATGTTTGTAACTACAGGTTTCACAGTGTTGAGCTAAGACACAAAAACACCTACAAATGGCAGTTCCAAATGTATAAACCTGGGCTGAAAAAGTGTGTACAGTATATACTCTGTGTAGGTCTGATAAAAGTATTCGAGTCAAAGTGTCATATGGATACAAATTCTCATGATTTTGTATTGTGTGTTTTTTCTCTGTTCTGCTTTATTGAAAGAAATCAGATGCTCTTCCTGAAACTTACCTTAGCTGATTCTTCAGCTAAACCAGACAGACTTCTGAAATTCTCAAATATTATCAAATCTTGTTGGTGCAGAGGTGGTGGAGCCCATTACCAACAGACTCACAGCTGAAATTGCTGTGAAAAGGGCTTCTACCAAATATTAACATGTGGGTGAAAATGTAAACAATTGTAATATTTCCTTTTTTTCCCATTGAAAGTATAACATATGTGGTGTGAGAAAGAGGTCCTCATTTAATTGCATGAAACTCTGGCACTGGCGCAACAAACTGAACAAAGTTCAAGGGGGTATACGCTTTCTGTAGACACTTTATTTCCTCTTTTTCCATACTCTAAGAAATGATTTGGGAAACCTGTGGGACACTGGAGGTCATTATACATGAGCCTCTTTCTGCACCTTTTAAGCCATTGAAACCTAGTTGCCTTGTTACAAGTTCTAATATTACAGTAGGTGTGGTTTCTGTCTCCTAATTTCTGAGAATGATCAAATTGGGGAATAAGTTGTAGGGAATACCACTCTTGCACTTCTAAGAAAAGACTATCTCAAATGAAACTCGCTATAGAAAGACATCTTGTTGAAAAATTCTTTATTTTTTGTCATTTCTAAAGAAAAAACATTCATCAAGTCCTTCACAAATGTTTTGTTTGTGACTTTCTCTGTTGTTCCCTTTCACACTCAACTGAACTATGTGTTATGTCTTGTAAACGTAATCAAACATTTCACTTAGGTGTGTGGGTTAACACAAACCCATATTGTATGAAACATTCAGTTTTTCATTCAAGTTTTTTCTAACAATTGCATCCATGCTAGGACTACAGTAAACAACACTTTTTACTAAAGTAAATGAAATTGTTCATTAAACAAGACACATTGTTTTAAATGTATGCAATACGACGACACTAAAAACAACACTGAAACTTTTCATTGAAATACTGTACGAGATTGTGCATATTCAATGGATTTCTCCTGGTGCTTTTTTTCATCAGTCTTTTC
Organism: Lepisosteus platostomus; assembly: GCF_059453375.1. NCBI lineage: Eukaryota > Metazoa > Chordata > Actinopteri > Semionotiformes > Lepisosteidae > Lepisosteus > Lepisosteus platostomus. The sequence goes on along the minus strand of NW_028291657.1, from coordinate 2,083,158 downwards.
ATATTCTTGTTCTCTACTCAGGTGTCTCCTGTTCCTTTGGTGATGTCTGCTGTACACACATGGTATCATACACTTGAGCAAAGTGTGATACCACCGTTTGTTCTTCTCCTAAAATAAAGATGAACATTGACAAAAGTCAGAAGCACTCTTTTCTTTGACAGACGAACAAAACAATGCAAGAATAACCATACTCTCTGTTCCTTACTCATTTCTACCTACCTGTTTGACCACTTTGTCTGCTTCAGTCAGGACAGGGTGCTGGGGCTGACTCTGAGCAATCTGAGAAGAGCTCTCTGTGATCTTCTCCCCTACAGTGGCTACATTGTACTCTGTTTGAAATCCAGGTATCGCCTCCGGTAAGTTCCTCGGTCCTTTTTGGGACTTGAAAGGGTAGAATCATTTTGTGACTACATTTCCTTGTCATGCACTGATATGTTCTGGTTTGTGTTCGATTACTGCAGGCGTTCAAGTACTTTCTTTTTGTTCTAGATTGGCAGTGTTTGAAATGGTAGGAACTTGTCATATTCTCAACTCTGAATGCTCTGTAAACATACTATTTTAGCAATTCTTAGAAATCTGAAAGCAGTGTTACCTGTATCATTTTTTGTCTTGGTAGTAGTATTGCAGCTCCAACCTCAGCACTTAAATAATGGTTTGTGATGTTACTTGTCCTTGGAGTTAGTATACTCCTGAGAAGTCAAGAGAAATCTTACGTAAGCATTAATTATGTTTCACTTTTGAAAGCAAAGTACGTGTCAAGTACTTTGAAGGCATTTGTTGATACTTTTAAGCACTTTCGTTGATTATTATTATCCTTCAATTAGTTATTACAAGTCCAACATTCTCTACATGATCTCACTCCATATTCAGAATGTGGGAATACAATTGTTTTAAGGAAATGCCACTGAATAGATAGTAGCTGCACTCTACAAAGATGAATTTGCTAATTAATCAGTCAGGGACACAGCTTATACTTCAGTAGTCTTAGATCATGTAATGATGATTATTGTACTTTATAACTAGCAAAATCCCCATATCCTGTTCATTGCCCCTTTTTCAGTTATGTGGATTGACTTATCCCTGAAGTGGTTAATTCTCACCTTGACATCTCATAGAACAACTGAATCTCTACCAAGGGTGAATGTGTCCTTCCTCTTAATGTCTAAAAGAAAAGGTTAAAATTCATTGAAGCAAAATGCAACAACCCAAAATGTTGGGGAGGTCGTTTCCACAGTTATTTCATATGACAGTGCTTGGAGTGAAACTACATGACCATGGTGGAGAAGAAAAAACACTTTACCTTGTTCCTCCTGACTGATGTCCTTATGCGTGTTTTGCACAGTTGAGCGTTTTGTGTCTTGTCGTCTGTGTAGGCAACAGCCCTCTTCCCTGGGATAGAACTAGATGATATTTAGACACGTTAATTTGACTTCTCCATTGCTCACATTGATGTGGATATGATTATAATGCTCTGTTTTGTGGGCTTCCCAAGAAAACAATAAATCCCTTACTACTTGTTTGAAATGCAGTAGCACAGATCCTAACAAATACAAGAAAGAGAATATCATTCCTGTTTTGAAAAAACTTCACTGGTCACCTGTATTATCTAGGATAAATTTGAAAGTTCTTTTACTTGTTTTTAAAGCTTTAAGCGACCTAGCACGTCTGTACCTTACTGAATGTCTGTCTTCATATGTTCGTATACGTGACCTGAGATCTGCACATACTGGCCTACTGCAAATACCACATGTGAAATGCAGAAAGAGTGGAGAGGCTGCTTTTTGTTTTTATGCTTCTAAATTATGAAACTCACTTCCACTTTTTATTAGGCAGTCAAGCTCGGTACATTGTTTTAAAAAACATTTGAAAATGTTGCTTTTAGTTAAAGTGGTTCTTTGTTCTTTCTATTTCTGTTTCTTTTTTTAGTTCTCTTTAATTGTTCTTATTTTATTACGACTTTCCTAATTTTTATTTATTTAATTGACATGTATGTTGCTTTACTTTATTGCTGTATTTTCCTTTACAACTGAAAGTATATCTCTCAATTTTAATATTTTATTTTTACGCTTGGTTTTTAAAGCACCAAAGCACTATTTGTATGAAAGGTGCTCTATAGATAAAGTTTATCATTATTATTTTTAATATTATTATTATACTTTGTTACATTTTTGGTTAGGACAAAGATTCTAGTAGAGGTGGCCTCTTTTACCCCGTTCCAAAAAATTGGAAAACTACCTTCAGAATACACTGACAATGACCATCTACTGTCTCCTCTAACTGTGTATTGTCATCATGCATATCTTGTGTATTATTTTTTGTAGTTGGTTTTGTCATTCTGTAAAGAAGCCACCTTTCAAGGCACTATATAAAATAATGTTTGTTATTATTATTTACATTTTTCATCGTCAAATCTGGCGAAGAGTCTTAAGAGAATATCAAAGAACACGTTGCTCTTACCTTTCCATTCCAAGAAATGCCCTCAGCTCGGATTGCAGAGATTGACCTCTCTGTCTCAAATTCTGAGAAACATAGACTCGATTGAAAAATGACCATTTCCTAAGATTCACATAACATCACCAGTCAACATTTGCCACTTGACATCAATAGAAACCATAGAGTACATGTCATTTCCAATCAGTTTTCTTTCAAGGTACAATACCAATCGCCTTGCCAGAAGAGTTATACTGCGGTAGATAAATATTACAAATGTCAGATACACGCAGAGTTGTTTGGATTACTATGAAAAGATTGGCAAATATATTTATGTTCATTATATTTCTTGGAGTGACAGAGCTAAAGAGAAAACAATACTTACCTTTATCTCTGCAGACAGGATCGCAAGGGATTCCCTTATACTGGGTTCCTATGTAACAAATAATACATTATTCAAAAAACATGATATTTCTCTGTCCATTGGCAGCATGATTGTTTATCATTACAGTTTTAGTTAGCTTTAATTTTGTAAACCCCAAGTAAACATAGTTTGTGCCTTTCTCTGAACTTTTTGGCATTTCAATTCAGTTGTTTGTAAGCTTATTTTACAGTTGCTAGGTTGATGAAGTTCCTGAACTGTGCAGTATTTCTTTTGGGTTTGGTGCGAATCATATTCTAGCGGTTGGGGGAAAAAAGCACAGGTGCCATCCCACCATTAAACCCTGAAACTTACCTTAGCCGATTCTTCAACTAAACCAGACATGTTAACTAAGTGTTACAGTATGTTTCAAAGTGTGTATTTTAGCAAACACAACTGAAGTTCTGTTGTCTCCTTGGAGACACCTGGAACTGGTGTGATGCTGGTTCTATGACATCATTCGTTCTAAATGTAAATGCAGGTATTGGCACAACATAGTAAATTGATGTAAAGTTATGGATCTATTTATGATTTTCACTCAGTTTGAAAGAGTTCCTGTCGTGTGGTTAAACTTTGTGTTACGGAGGGTTAACTGGGGTTCTGGCTACTAGTTAGGCTTGGTCATTCAGTCATCTGGTTCATGAAATAGGAAGCTAAGAGATCTGTGTTTTAGTTTTACTGTTTGTTTTTGTTCCATAGAATAAGAAATGTTTCATTAATATTAGTAATAGAGTAGCTGTTTCTCTAAACAGTGTGTGTCAGTTTGCACTGCAGGTGTGCCAGGTAGAGACCATTTAAGAACCCAAAAATATGCTGTCATTTACTGCCGTGGCTAATTTCTGTTAACCTTGTCTCTCACTCACTTTGATGAGCAAAATGTTCATACATAAAGCATACATTTCTGATTGGTCAGAAGAAGCTTCTTAACATATAAGGTATAAAGAAAGTCAGAAAGTTAGGCACTTAGGTCAGCCTTAGGCAGTTAACCAAGACCATAATCCGATAAGAAGCTATTCCCTTTCATGTTGCTAAATCACATGTAGGATACATGAGTTACACCTCCACTTAAGAGACCTTAAAGAGACCTTGGCCAGCCAGGAGTGTAGAAAACCATAAAACAGTTCTTGAGGACCTAATTGTTAACTCTTAACAGGCAAAGGTTCCTTCAGTCCTATGAGAAATATTTTAGAATTGAACTAAAGTGTGTTTCCGATACAGTAGCATATGTCTGTCAGGGCCTGTTGGAGAGGCCCTGGATGAGAACCCCTGGCTGCAGTTCCACATCCCCCTGAAAGTAAATAGAGCCATAAGCACTGAGCTAAGGACACTGCTCCAGGACATGCTGGCTGTCGATCCTGACCAGCGACCAGAAGCCATCCAGCAGAAGAAGCAAGTCAGGCAAGCCATGGCACGAGAGAAAACATCTTTGTAGTGACTGATAGCAAGATGTCCGTGACCAAGGTCAATTCGTCCGAGTAAAGTCTGATTTCATTTTTATGTCCCGAAAGGCCACTGCCTTTGTGCTGTAGATTTCTGATTTAGACGGGCATTTCTATGGACAACTTTGACTTTTCTGTGGGTCCAATGAAAATAAGTTTTTTAACTTATTCTTTGTTACAGTTTTCGAAAGTTTAAAGACATTCACTGAGTTGACGATAAAGGAAAAGTTTCATCTTTCACCTCTTGGAAGGTAGGCCGGTCAGAGGTACAATATATGTCTTCATGTCTTCATCCTCCATGTTTGTAACTACAGGTTTCACAGTGTTGAGCTAAGACACAAAAACACCTACAAATGGCAGTTCCAAATGTATAAACCTGGGCTGAAAAAGTGTGTACAGTATATACTCTGTGTAGGTCTGATAAAAGTATTCGAGTCAAAGTGTCATATGGATACAAATTCTCATGATTTTGTATTGTGTGTTTTTTCTCTGTTCTGCTTTATTGAAAGAAATCAGATGCTCTTCCTGAAACTTACCTTAGCTGATTCTTCAGCTAAACCAGACAGACTTCTGAAATTCTCAAATATTATCAAATCTTGTTGGTGCAGAGGTGGTGGAGCCCATTACCAACAGACTCACAGCTGAAATTGCTGTGAAAAGGGCTTCTACCAAATATTAACATGTGGGTGAAAATGTAAACAATTGTAATATTTCCTTTTTTTCCCATTGAAAGTATAACATATGTGGTGTGAGAAAGAGGTCCTCATTTAATTGCATGAAACTCTGGCACTGGCGCAACAAACTGAACAAAGTTCAAGGGGGTATACGCTTTCTGTAGACACTTTATTTCCTCTTTTTCCATACTCTAAGAAATGATTTGGGAAACCTGTGGGACACTGGAGGTCATTATACATGAGCCTCTTTCTGCACCTTTTAAGCCATTGAAACCTAGTTGCCTTGTTACAAGGTCTAATATTACAGTAGGTGTGGTTTCTGTCTCCTAATTTCTGAGAATGATCAAATTGGGGAATAAGTTGTAGGGAATACCACTCTTGCACTTCTAAGAAAAGACTATCTCAAATGAAACTCGCTATAGAAAGACATCTTGTTGAAAAATTCTTTATTTTTTGTCATTTCTAAAGAAAAAACATTCATCAAGTCCTTCACAAATGTTTTGTTTGTGACTTTCTCTGTTGTTCCCTTTCACACTCAACTGAACTATGTGTTATGTCTTGTAAACGTAATCAAACATTTCACTTAGGTGTGTGGGTTAACACAAACCCATATTGTATGAAACATTCAGTTTTTCATTCAAGTTTTTTCTAACAATTGCATCCATGCTAGGACTACAGTAAACAACACTTTTTACTAAAGTAAATGAAATTGTTCATTAAACAAGACACATTGTTTTAAATGTATGCAATACGACGACACTAAAAACAACACTGAAACTTTTCATTGAAATACTGTACGAGATTGTGCATATTCAATGGATTTCTCCTGGTGCTTTTTTTCATCAGTCTTTTCATATTCTTGTTCTCTACTCAGGTGTCTCCTGTTCCTTTGGTGATGTCTGCTGTACACACATGGTATCATACACTTGAGCAAAGTGTGATACCACCGTTTGTTCTTCTCCTAAAATAAAGATGAACATTGACAAAAGTCAGAAGCACTCTTTTCTTTGACAGACGAACAAAACAATGCAAGAATAACCATACTCTCTGTTCCTTACTCATTTCTACCTACCTGTTTGACCACTTTGTCTGCTTCAGTCAGGACAGGGTGCTGGGGCTGACTCGGAGCAATCTGAGAAGAGCTCTCTGTGATCTTCTCCCCTACAGTGGCTACATTGTACTCTGTTTGAAATCCAGGTATCGCCTCCGGTAAGTTCCTCGGTCCTTTTTGGGACTTGAAAGGGTAGAATCATTTTGTGACTACATTTCCTTGTCATGCACTGATATGTTCTGGTTTGTGTTCGATTACTGCAGGCGTTCAAGTACTTTCTTTTTGTTCTAGATTGGCAGTGTTTGAAATGGTAGGAACTTGTCATATTCTCAACTCTGAATGCTCTGTAAACATACTATTTTAGCAATTCTTAGAAATCTGAAAGCAGTGTTACCTGTATCATTTTTTGTCTTGGTAGTAGTATTGCAGCTCCAACATCAGCACTTAAATAATGGTTTGTGATGTTACTTGTCCTTGGAGTTAGTATACTCCTTAGAAGTCAAGAGAAATCTTACGTAAGCATTAATTATGTTTCACTTTTGAAAGCAAAGTACGTGTCAAGTACTTTGAAGGCATTTGTTGATACTTTTAAGCACTTTCGTTGATTATTATTATCCTTCAATTAGTTATTACAAGTCCAACATTCTCTACATGATCTCACTCCATATTCAGAATGTGGGAATACAATTGTTTTAAGGAAATGCCACTGAATAGATAGTAGCTGCACTCTACAAAGATGAATTTGCTAATTAATCAGTCAGGGACACAGCTTATACTTCAGTAGTCTTAGATCATGTAATGATGATTATTGTACTTTATAACTAGCAAAATCCCCATATCCTGTTCATTGCCCCTTTTTCAGTTATGTGGATTGACTTATCCCTGAAGTGGTTAATTCTCACCTTGACATCTCATAGAACAACTGAATCTCTACCAAGGGTGAATGTGTCCTTCCTCTTAATGTCTAAAAGAAAAGGTTAAAATTCATTGAAGCAAAATGCAACAACCCAAAATGTTGGGGAGGTCGTTTCCACAGTTATTTCATATGACAGTGCTTGGAGTGAAACTACATGACCATGGTGGAGAAGAAAAAACACTTTACCTTGTTCCTCCTGACTGATGTCCTTATGCGTGTTTTGCACAGTTGAGCGTTTTGTGTCTTGTCGTCTGTGTAGGCAACAGCCCTCTTCCCTGGGATAGAACTAGATGATATTTAGACACGTTAATTTGACTTCTCCATTGCTCACATTGATGTGGATATGATTATAATGCTCTGTTTTGTGGGCTTCCCAAGAAAACAATAAATCCCTTACTACTTGTTCGAAATGCAGTAGCACAGATCCTAACAAATACAAGAAAGAGAATATCATTCCTGTTTTGAAAAAACTTCACTGGTCACCTGTATTATCTAGGATAAATTTGAAAGTTCTTTTACTTGTTTTTAAAGCTTTAGGCGACCTAGCACGTCTGTACCTTACTGAATGTCTGTCTTCATATGTTCGTATACGTGACCTGAGATCTGCACATACTGGCCTACTGCAAATACCACATGTGAAATGCAGAAAGAGTGGAGAGGCTGCTTTTTGTCTTTATGCTTCTAAATTATGAAACTCACTTCCACTTTTTATTAGGCAGTCAAGCTCGGTACATTGTTTTAAAAAACATTTGAAAATGTTGCTTTTAGTTAAAGTGGTTCTTTGTTCTTTCTATTTCTGTTTCTTTTTTTAGTTCTCTTTAATTGTTCTTATTTTATTACGACTTTCCTAATTTTTATTTATTTAATTGACATGTATGTTGCTTTACTGTATTGCTGTATTTTCCTTTACAACTGAAAGTATATCTCTCAATTTTAATATTTTATTTTTACGCTTGGTTTTTAAAGCACCAAAGCACTATTTGTATGAAAGGTGCTCTATAGATAAAGTTTATCATTATTATTTTTAATATTATTATTATACTTTGTTACATTTTTGGTTAGGACAAAGATTCTAGTAGAGGTGGCCTCTTTTACCCCGTTCCAAAAAATTGGAAAACTACCTTCAGAATACACTGACAATGACCATCTACTGTCTCCTCTAACTGTGTATTGTCATCATGCATATCTTGTGTATTATTTATTGTAGTTGGTTTTGTCATTCTGTAAAGAAGCCACCTTTCAAGGCACTATATAAAATAATGTTTGTTATTATTATTTACATTTTTCATCGTCAAATCTGGCGAAGAGTCTTAAGAGAATATCAAAGAACACGTTGCTCTTACCTTTCCATTCCAAGAAATGCCCTCAGCTCGGATTGCAGAGATTGACCTCTCTGTCTCAAATTCTGAGAAACATAGACTCGATTGAAAAATGACCATTTCCTAAGATTCACATAACATCACCAGTCAACATTTGCCACTTGACATCAATAGAAACCATAGAGTACATGTCATTTCCAATCAGTTTTCTTTCAAGGTACAATACCAATCGCCTTGCCAGAAGAGTTATACTGCGGTAGATAAATATTACAAATGTCAGATACACGCAGAGTTGTTTGGATTACTATGAAAAGATTGGCAAATATATTTATGTTCATTATATTTCTTGGAGTGACAGAGCTAAAGAGAAAACAATACTTACCTTTATCTCTGCAGACAGGATCGCAAGGGATTCCCTTATACTGGGTTCCTATGTAACAAATAATACATTATTCAAAAAACATGATATTTCTCTGTCCATTGGCAGCATGATTGTTTATCATTACAGTTTTAGTTAGCTTTAATTTTGTAAACCCCAAGTAAACATAGTTTGTGCCTTTCTCTGAACTTTTTGGCATTTCAATTCAGTTGTTTGTAAGCTTATTTTACAGTTGCTAGGTTGATGAAGTTCCTGAACTGTGCAGTATTTCTTTTGGGTTTGGTGCGAATCATATTCTAGCGGTTGGGGGAAAAAAGCACAGGTGCCATCCCACCATTAAACCCTGAAACTTACCTTAGCCGATTCTTCAACTAAACCAGACATGTTAACTAAGTGTTACAGTATGTTTCAAAGTGTGTATTTTAGCAAACACAACTGAAGTTCTGTTGTCTCCTTGGAGACACCTGGAACTGGTGTGATGCTGGTTCTATGACATCATTCGTTCTAAATGTAAATGCAGGTATTGGCACAACATAGTAAATTGATGTAAAGTTATGGATCTATTTATGATTTTCACTCAGTTTGAAAGAGTTCCTGTCGTGTGGTTAAACTTTGTGTTACGGAGGGTTGACTGGGGTTCTGGCTACTAGTTAGGCTTGGTCATTCAGTCATCTGGTTCATGAAATAGGAAGCTAAGAGATCTGTGTTTTAGTTTTACTGTTTGTTTTTGTTCCATAGAATAAGAAATGTTTCATTAATATTAGTAATAGAGTAGCTGTTTCTCTAAACAGTGTGTGTCAGTTTGCACTGCAGGTGTGCCAGGTAGAGACCATTTAAGAACCCAAATATATGCTGTCATTTACTGCCGTGGCTAATTTCTGTTAACCTTGTCTCTCACTCACTTTGATGAGCAAAATGTTCATACATAAAGCATACATTTCTGATTGGTCAGAAGAAGCTTCTTAACATATAAGGTATAAAGAAAGTCAGAAAGTTAGGCACTTAGGTCAGCCTTAGGCAGTTAACCAAGACCATAATCCGATAAGAAGCTATTCCCTTTCATGTTGCTAAATCACATGTAGGATACATGAGTTACACCTCCACTTAAGAGACCTTAAAGAGACCTTGGCCAGCCAGGAGTGTAGAAAACCATAAAACAGTTCTTGAGGACCTAATTGTTAACTCTTAACAGGCAAAGGTTCCTTCAGTCCTATGAGAAATATTTTAGAATTGAACTAAAGTGTGTTTCCGATACAGTAGCATATGTCTGTCAGGGCCTGTTGGAGAGGCCCTGGATGAGAACCCCTGGCTGCAGTTCCACATCCCCCTGAAAGTAAATAGAGCCATAAGCACTGAGCTAAGGACACTGCTCCAGGACATGCTGGCTGTCGATCCTGACCAGCGACCAGAAGCCATCCAGCAGAAGAAGCAAGTCAGGCAAGCCATGGCACGAGAGAAAACATCTTTGTAGTGACTGATAGCAAGATGTCCGTGACCAAGGTCAATTCGTCCGAGTAAAGTCTGATTTCATTTTTATGTCCCGAAAGGCCACTGCCTTTGTGCTGTAGATTTCTGATTTAGACGGGCATTTCTATGGACAACTTTGACTTTTCTGTGGGTCCAATGAAAATAAGTTTTTTAGCTTATTCTTTGTTACAGTTTTCGAAAGTTTAAAGACATTCACTGAGTTGACGATAAAGGAAAAGTTTCATCTTTCACCTCTTGGAAGGTAGGCCGGTCAGAGGTACAATATATGTCTTCATGTCTTCATCCTCCATGTTTGTAACTACAGGTTTCACAGTGTTGAGCTAAGACACAAAAACACCTACAAATGGCAGTTCCAAATGTATAAACCTGGGCTGAAAAAGTGTGTACAGTATATACTCTGTGTAGGTCTGATAAAAGTATTCGAGTCAAAGTGTCATATGGATACAAATTCTCATGATTTTGTATTGTGTGTTTTTTCTCTGTTCTGCTTTATTGAAAGAAATCAGATGCTCTTCCTGAAACTTACCTTAGCTGATTCTTCAGCTAAACCAGACAGACTTCTGAAATTCTCAAATATTATCAAATCTTGTTGGTGCAGAGGTGGTGGAGCCCATTACCAACAGACTCACAGCTGAAATTGCTGTGAAAAGGGCTTCTACCAAATATTAACATGTGGGTGAAAATGTAAACAATTGTAATATTTCCTTTTTTTCCCATTGAAAGTATAACATATGTGGTGTGAGAAAGAGGTCCTCATTTAATTGCATGAAACTCTGGCACTGGCGCAACAAACTGAACAAAGTTCAAGGGGGTATACGCTTTCTGTAGACACTTTATTTCCTCTTTTTCCATACTCTAAGAAATGATTTGGAAAACCTGTGGGACACTGGAGGTCATTATACATGAGCCTCTTTCTGCACCTTTTAAGCCATTGAAACCTAGTTGCCTTGTTACAAGGTCTAATATTACAGTAGGTGTGGTTTCTGTCTCCTAATTTCTGAGAATGATCAAATTGGGGAATAAGTTGTAGGGAATACCACTCTTGCACTTCTAAGAAAAGACTATCTCAAATGAAACTCGCTATAGAAAGACATCTTGTTGAAAAATTCTTTATTTTTTGTCATTTCTAAAGAAAAAACATTCATCAAGTCCTTCACAAATGTTTTGTTTGTGACTTTCTCTGTTGTTCCCTTTCACACTCAACTGAACTATGTGTTATGTCTTGTAAACGTAATCAAACATTTCACTTAGGTGTGTGGGTTAACACAAACCCATATTGTATGAAACATTCAGTTTTTCATTCAAGTTTTTTCTAACAATTGCATCCATGCTAGGACTACAGTAAACAACACTTTTTACTAAAGTAAATGAAATTGTTCATTAAACAAGACACATTGTTTTAAATGTATGCAATACGACGACACTAAAAACAACACTGAAACTTTTCATTGAAATACTGTACGAGATTGTGCATATTCAATGGATTTCTCCTGGTGCTTTTTTTCATCAGTCTTTTCATATTCTTGTTCTCTACTCAGGTGTCTCCTGTTCCTTTGGTGATGTCTGCTGTACACACATGGTATCATACACTTGAGCAAAGTGTGATACCACCGTTTGTTTTTCTCCTAAAATAAAGATGAACATTGACAAAAGTCAGAAGCACTCTTTTCTTTGACAGACGAACAAAACAATGCAAGAATAACCATACTCTCTGTTCCTTACTCATTTCTACCTACCTGTTTGACCACTTTGTCTGCTTCAGTCAGGACAGGGTGCTGGGGCTGACTCGGAGCAATCTGAGAAGAGCTCTCTGTGATCTTCTCCCCTACAGTGGCTACATTGTACTCTGTTTGAAATCCAGGTATCGCCTCCGGTAAGTTCCTCGGTCCTTTTTGGGACTTGAAAGGGTAGAATCATTTTGTGACTACATTTCCTTGTCATGCACTGATATGTTCTGGTTTGTGTTCGATTACTGCAGGCGTTCAAGTACTTTCTTTTTGTTCTAGATTGGCAGTGTTTGAAATGGTAGGAACTTGTCATATTCTCAACTCTGAATGCTCTGTAAACATACTATTTTAGCAATTCTTAGAAATCTGAAAGCAGTGTTACCTGTATCATTTTTTGTCTTGGTAGTAGTATTGCAGCTCCAACATCAGCACTTAAATAATGGTTTGTGATGTTACTTGTCCTTGGAGTTAGTATACTCCTTAGAAGTCAAGAGAAATCTTACGTAAGCATTAATTATGTTTCACTTTTGAAAGCAAAGTACGTGTCAAGTACTTTGAAGGCATTTGTTGATACTTTTAAGCACTTTCGTTGATTATTATTATCCTTCAATTAGTTATTACAAGTCCAACATTCTCTACATGATCTCACTCCATATTCAGAATGTGGGAATACAATTGTTTTAAGGAAATGCCACTGAATAGATAGTAGCTGCACTCTACAAAGATGAATTTGCTAATTAATCAGTCAGGGACACAGCTTATACTTCAGTAGTCTTAGATCATGTAATGATGATTATTGTACTTTATAACTAGCAAAATCCCCATATCCTGTTCATTGCCCCTTTTTCAGTTATGTGGATTGACTTATCCCTGAAGTGGTTAATTCTCACCTTGACATCTCATAGAACAACTGAATCTCTACCAAGGGTGAATGTGTCCTTCCTCTTAATGTCTAAAAGAAAAGGTTAAAATTCATTGAAGCAAAATGCAACAACCCAAAATGTTGGGGAGGTCGTTTCCACAGTTATTTCATATGACAGTGCTTGGAGTGAAACTACATGACCATGGTGGAGAAGAAAAAACACTTTACCTTGTTCCTCCTGACTGATGTCCTTATGCGTGTTTTGCACAGTTGAGCGTTTTGTGTCTTGTCGTCTGTGTAGGCAACAGCCCTCTTCCCTGGGATAGAACTAGATGATATTTAGACACGTTAATTTGACTTCTCCATTGCTCACATTGATGTGGATATGATTATAATGCTCTGTTTTGTGGGCTTCCCAAGAAAACAATAAATCCCTTACTACTTGTTCGAAATGCAGTAGCACAGATCCTAACAAATACAAGAAAGAGAATATCATTCCTGTTTTGAAAAAACTTCACTGGTCACCTGTATTATCTAGGATAAATTTGAAAGTTCTTTTACTTGTTTTTAAAGCTTTAAGCGACCTAGCACGTCTGTACCTTACTGAATGTCTGTCTTCATATGTTCGTATACGTGACCTGAGATCTGCACATACTGGCCTACTGCAAATACCACATGTGAAATGCAGAAAGAGTGGAGAGGCTGCTTTTTGTTTTTATGCTTCTAAATTATGAAACTCACTTCCACTTTTTATTAGGCAGTCAAGCTCGGTACATTGTTTTAAAAAACATTTGAAAATGTTGCTTTTAGTTAAAGTGGTTCTTTGTTCTTTCTATTTCTGTTTCTTTTTTTAGTTCTCTTTAATTGTTCTTATTTTATTACGACTTTCCTAATTTTTATTTATTTAATTGACATGTATGTTGCTTTACTGTATTGCTGTATTTTCCTTTACAACTGAAAGTATATCTCTCAATTTTAATATTTTATTTTTACGCTTGGTTTTTAAAGCACCAAAGCACTATTTGTATGAAAGGTGCTCTATAGATAAAGTTTATCATTATTATTTTTAATATTATTATTATACTTTGTTACATTTTTGGTTAGGACAAAGATTCTAGTAGAGGTGGCCTCTTTTACCCCGTTCCAAAAAATTGGAAAACTACCTTCAGAATACACTGACAATGACCATCTACTGTCTCCTCTAACTGTGTATTGTCATCATGCATATCTTGTGTATTATTTATTGTAGTTGGTTTTGTCATTCTGTAAAGAAGCCACCTTTCAAGGCACTATATAAAATAATGTTTGTTATTATTATTTACATTTTTCATCGTCAAATCTGGCGAAGAGTCTTAAGAGAATATCAAAGAACACGTTGCTCTTACCTTTCCATTCCAAGAAATGCCCTCAGCTCGGATTGCAGAGATTGACCTCTCTGTCTCAAATTCTGAGAAACATAGACTCGATTGAAAAATGACCATTTCCTAAGATTCACATAACATCACCAGTCAACATTTGCCACTTGACATCAATAGAAACCATAGAGTACATGTCATTTCCAATCAGTTTTCTTTCAAGGTACAATACCAATCGCCTTGCCAGAAGAGTTATACTGCGGTAGATAAATATTACAAATGTCAGATACACGCAGAGTTGTTTGGATTACTATGAAAAGATTGGCAAATATATTTATGTTCATTATATTTCTTGGAGTGACAGAGCTAAAGAGAAAACAATACTTACCTTTATCTCTGCAGACAGGATCGCAAGGGATTCCCTTATACTGGGTTCCTATGTAACAAATAATACATTATTCAAAAAACATGATATTTCTCTGTCCATTGGCAGCATGATTGTTTATCATTACAGTTTTAGTTAGCTTTAATTTTGTAAACCCCAAGTAAACATAGTTTGTGCCTTTCTCTGAACTTTTTGGCATTTCAATTCAGTTGTTTGTAAGCTTATTTTACAGTTGCTAGGTTGATGAAGTTCCTGAACTGTGCAGTATTTCTTTTGGGTTTGGTGCGAATCATATTCTAGCGGTTGGGGGAAAAAAGCACAGGTGCCATCCCACCATTAAACCCTGAAACTTACCTTAGCCGATTCTTCAACTAAACCAGACATGTTAACTAAGTGTTACAGTATGTTTCAAAGTGTGTATTTTAGCAAACACAACTGAAGTTCTGTTGTCTCCTTGGAGACACCTGGAACTGGTGTGATGCTGGTTCTATGACATCATTCGTTCTAAATGTAAATGCAGGTATTGGCACAACATAGTAAATTGATGTAAAGTTATGGATCCATTTATGATTTTCACTCAGTTTGAAAGAGTTCCTGTCGTGTGGTTAAACTTTGTGTTACGGAGGGTTGACTGGGGTTCTGGCTACTAGTTAGGCTTGGTCATTCAGTCATCTGGTTCATGAAATAGGAAGCTAAGAGATCTGTGTTTTAGTTTTACTGTTTGTTTTTGTTCCATAGAATAAGAAATGTTTCATTAATATTAGTAATAGAGTAGCTGTTTCTCTAAACAGTGTGTGTCAGTTTGCACTGCAGGTGTGCCAGGTAGAGACCATTTAAGAACCCAAAAATATGCTGTCATTTACTGCCGTGGCTAATTTCTGTTAACCTTGTCTCTCACTCACTTTGATGAGCAAAATGTTCATACATAAAGCATACATTTCTGATTGGTCAGAAGAAGCTTCTTAACATATAAGGTATAAAGAAAGTCAGAAAGTTAGGCACTTAGGTCAGCCTTAGGCAGTTAACCAAGACCATAATCTGATAAGAAGCTATTCCCTTTCATGTTGCTAAATCACATGTAGGATACATGAGTTACACCTCCACTTAAGAGACCTTAAAGAGACCTTGGCCAGCCAGGAGTGTAGAAAACCATAAAACAGTTCTTGAGGACCTAATTGTTAACTCTTAACAGGCAATGGTTCCTTCAGTCCTATGAGAAATATTTTAGAATTGAACTAAAGTGTGTTTCCGATACAGTAGCATATGTCTGTCAGGGCCTGTTGGAGAGGCCCTGTATGAGAACCCCTGGCTGCAGTTCCACATCCCCCTGAAAGTAAATAGAGCCATAAGCACTGAGCTAAGGACACTGCTCCAGGACATGCTGGCTGTCGATCCTGACCAGCGACCAGAAGCCATCCAGCAGAAGAAGCAAGTCAGGCAAGCCATGGCACGAGAGAAAACATCTTTGTAGTGACTGATAGCAAGATGTCCGTGACCAAGGTCAATTCGTCCGAGTAAAGTCTGATTTCATTTTTATGTCCCGAAAGGCCACTGCCTTTGTGCTGTAGATTTCTGATTTAGACGGGCATTTCTATGGACAACTTTGACTTTTCTGTGGGTCCAATGAAAATAAGTTTTTTAACTTATTCTTTGTTACAGTTTTCGAAAGTTTAAAGACATTCACTGAGTTGACGATAAAGGAAAAGTTTCATCTTTCACCTCTTGGAAGGTAGGCCGGTCAGAGGTACAATATATGTCTTCATGTCTTCATCCTCCATGTTTGTAACTACAGGTTTCACAGTGTTGAGCTAAGACACAAAAACACCTACAAATGGCAGTTCCAAATGTATAAACCTGGGCTGAAAAAGTGTGTACAGTATATACTCTGTGTAGGTCTGATAAAAGTATTCGAGTCAAAGTGTCATATGGATACAAATTCTCATGATTTTGTATTGTGTGTTTTTTCTCTGTTCTGCTTTATTGAAAGAAATCAGATGCTCTTCCTGAAACTTACCTTAGCTGATTCTTCAGCTAAACCAGACAGACTTCTGAAATTCTCAAATATTATCAAATCTTGTTGGTGCAGAGGTGGTGGAGCCCATTACCAACAGACTCACAGCTGAAATTGCTGTGAAAAGGGCTTCTACCAAATATTAACATGTGGGTGAAAATGTAAACAATTGTAATATTTCCTTTTTTTCCCATTGAAAGTATAACATATGTGGTGTGAGAAAGAGGTCCTCATTTAATTGCATGAAACTCTGGCACTGGCGCAACAAACTGAACAAAGTTCAAGGGGGTATACGCTTTCTGTAGACACTTTATTTCCTCTTTTTCCATACTCTAAGAAATGATTTGGGAAACCTGTGGGACACTGGAGGTCATTATACATGAGCCTCTTTCTGCACCTTTTAAGCCATTGAAACCTAGTTGCCTTGTTACAAGGTCTAATATTACAGTAGGTGTGGTTTCTGTCTCCTAATTTCTGAGAATGATCAAATTGGGGAATAAGTTGTAGGGAATACCACTCTTGCACTTCTAAGAAAAGACTATCTCAAATGAAACTCGCTATAGAAAGACATCTTGTTGAAAAATTCTTTATTTTTTGTCATTTCTAAAGAAAAAACATTCATCAAGTCCTTCACAAATGTTTTGTTTGTGACTTTCTCTGTTGTTCCCTTTCACACTCAACTGAACTATGTGTTATGTCTTGTAAACGTAATCAAACATTTCACTTAGGTGTGTGGGTTAACACAAACCCATATTGTATGAAACATTCAGTTTTTCATTCAAGTTTTTTCTAACAATTGCATCCATGCTAGGACTACAGTAAACAACACTTTTTACTAAAGTAAATGAAATTGTTCATTAAACAAGACACATTGTTTTAAATGTATGCAATACGACGACACTAAAAACAACACTGAAACTTTTCATTGAAATACTGTACGAGATTGTGCATATTCAATGGATTTCTCCTGGTGCTTTTTTTCATCAGTCTTTTCATATTCTTGTTCTCTACTCAGGTGTCTCCTGTTCCTTTGGTGATGTCTGCTGTACACACATGGTATCATACACTTGAGCAAAGTGTGATACCACCGTTTGTTCTTCTCCTAAAATAAAGATGAACATTGACAAAAGTCAGAAGCACTCTTTTCTTTGACAGACGAACAAAACAATGCAAGAATAACCATACTCTCTGTTCCTTACTCATTTCTACCTACCTGTTTGACCACTTTGTCTGCTTCAGTCAGGACAGGGTGCTGGGGCTGACTCGGAGCAATCTGAGAAGAGCTCTCTGTGATCTTCTCCCCTACAGTGGCTACATTGTACTCTGTTTGAAATCCAGGTATCGCCTCCGGTAAGTTCCTCGGTCCTTTTTGGGACTTGAAAGGGTAGAATCATTTTGTGACTACATTTCCTTGTCATGCACTGATATGTTCTGGTTTGTGTTCGATTACTGCAGGCGTTCAAGTACTTTCTTTTTGTTCTAGATTGGCAGTGTTTGAGATGGTAGGAACTTGTCATATTCTCAACTCTGAATGCTCTGTAAACATACTATTTTAGCAATTCTTAGAAATCTGAAAGCAGTGTTACCTGTATCATTTTTAGTCTTGGTAGTAGTATTGCAGCTCCAACATCAGCACTTAAATAATGGTTTGTGATGTTACTTGTCCTTGGAGTTAGTATACTCCTGAGAAGTCAAGAGAAATCTTACGTAAGCATTAATTATGTTTCACTTTTGAAAGCAAAGTACGTGTCAAGTACTTTGAAGGCATTTGTTGATACTTTTAAGCACTTTCGTTGATTATTATTATCCTTCAATTAGTTATTACAAGTCCAACATTCTCTACATGATCTCACTCCATATTCAGAATGTGGGAATACAATTGTTTTAAGGAAATGCCACTGAATAGATAGTAGCTGCACTCTACAAAGATGAATTTGCTAATTAATCAGTCAGGGACACAGCTTATACTTCAGTAGTCTTAGATCATGTAATGATGATTATTGTACTTTATAACTAGCAAAATCCCCATATCCTGTTCATTGCCCCTTTTTCAGTTATGTGGATTGACTTATCCCTGAAGTGGTTAATTCTCACCTTGACATCTCATAGAACAACTGAATCTCTACCAAGGGTGAATGTGTCCTTCCTCTTAATGTCTAAAAGAAAAGGTTAAAATTCATTGAAGCAAAATGCAACAACCCAAAATGTTGGGGAGGTCGTTTCCACAGTTATTTCATATGACAGTGCTTGGAGTGAAACTACATGACCATGGTGAAGAAGTAAAAACACTTTACCCTGTTCCTCCTGACTGATGTCCTTATGCGTGTTTTGCACAGTTGAGCGTTTTGTGTCTTGTCGTCTGTGTAGGCAACAGCCCTCTTCCCTGGGATAGAACTAGATGATATTTAGACACGTTAATTTGACTTCTCCATTGCTCACATTGATGTGGATATGATTTTATTGCTCTGTTTTGTGAGCTTCCCAAGAAAACAATAAATCCCTTACTACTTGTTCGAAATGCAGTAGCACAGATCCTAACAAATACAAGAAAGAGAATATCATTCCTGTTTTGAAAAAACTTCACTGGTCACCTGTATTATCTAGGATAAATTTGAAAGTTCTTTTACTTGTTTTTAAAGCTTTAAGCGACCTAGCACGTCTGTACCTTACTGAATGTCTGTCTTCATATGTTCGTATACATGACCTGAGATCTGCACATACTGGCCTACTGCAAATACCACATGTGAAATGCAGAAAGAGTGGAGAGGCTGCTTTTTGTTTTTATGCTTCTAAATTATGAAACTCACTTCCACTTTTTATTAGGCAGTCAAGCTCGGTACATTGTTTTAAAAAACATTTGAAAATGTTGCTTTTAGTTAAAGTGGTTCTTTGTTCTTTCTATTTCTGTTTCTTTTTTTAGTTATCTTTAATTGTTCTTATTTTATTACGACTTTCCTAATTTTTATTTATTTAATTGACATGTATGTTGCTTTACTGTATTGCTGTATTTTCCTTTACAACTGAAAGTATATCTCTCAATTTTAATATTTTATTTTTACGCTTGGTTTTTAAAGCACCAAAGCACTATTTGTATGAAAGGTGCTCTATAGATAAAGTTTATCATTATTATTTTTAATATTATTATTATACTTTGTTACATTTTTGGTTAGGACAAAGATTCTAGTAGAGGTGGCCTCTTTTACCCCGTTCCAAAAAATTGGAAAACTACCTTCAGAATACACTGACAATGACCATCTACTGTCTCCTCTAACTGTGTATTGTCATCATGCATATCTTGTGTATTATTTATTGTAGTTGGTTTTGTCATTCTGTAAAGAAGCCACCTTTCAAGGCACTATATAAAATAATGTTTGTTATTATTATTTACATTTTTCATCGTCAAATCTGGCGAAGAGTCTTAAGAGAATATCAAAGAACACGTTGCTCTTACCTTTCCATTCCAAGAAATGCCCTCAGCTCGGATTGCAGAGATTGACCTCTCTGTCTCAAATTCTGAGAAACATAGACTCGATTGAAAAATGACCATTTCCTAAGATTCACATAACATCACCAGTCAACATTTGCCACTTGACATCAATAGAAACCATAGAGTACATGTCATTTCCAATCAGTTTTCTTTCAAGGTACAATACCAATCGCCTTGCCAGAAGAGTTATACTGCGGTAGATAAATATTACAAATGTCAGATACACGCAGAGTTGTTTGGATTACTATGAAAAGATTGGCAAATATATTTATGTTCATTATATTTCTTGGAGTGACAGAGCTAAAGAGAAAACAATACTTACCTTTATCTCTGCAGACAGGATCGCAAGGGATTCCCTTATACTGGGTTCCTATGTAACAAATAATACATTATTCAAAAAACATGATATTTCTCTGTCCATTGGCAGCATGATTGTTTATCATTACAGTTTTAGTTAGCTTTAATTTTGTAAACCCCAAGTAAACATAGTTTGTGCCTTTCTCTGAACTTTTTGGCATTTCAATTCAGTTGTTTGTAAGCTTATTTTACAGTTGCTAGGTTGATGAAGTTCCTGAACTGTGCAGTATTTCTTTTGGGTTTGGTGCGAATCATATTCTAGCGGTTGGGGGAAAAAAGCACAGGTGCCATCCCACCATTAAACCCTGAAACTTACCTTAGCCGATTCTTCAACTAAACCAGACATGTTAACTAAGTGTTACAGTATGTTTCAAAGTGTGTATTTTAGCAAACACAACTGAAGTTCTGTTGTCTCCTTGGAGACACCTGGAACTGGTGTGATGCTGGTTCTATGACATCATTCGTTCTAAATGTAAATGCAGGTATTGGCACAACATAGTAAATTGATGTAAAGTTATGGATCTATTTATGATTTTCACTCAGTTTGAAAGAGTTCCTGTCGTGTGGTTAAACTTTGTGTTACGGAGGGTTAACTGGGGTTCTGGCTACTAGTTAGGCTTGGTCATTCAGTCATCTGGTTCATGAAATAGGAAGCTAAGAGATCTGTGTTTTAGTTTTACTGTTTGTTTTTGTTCCATAGAATAAGAAATGTTTCATTAATATTAGTAATAGAGTAGCTGTTTCTCTAAACAGTGTGTGTCAGTTTGCACTGCAGGTGTGCCAGGTAGAGACCATTTAAGAACCCAAAAATATGCTGTCATTTACTGCCGTGGCTAATTTCTGTTAACCTTGTCTCTCACTCACTTTGATGAGCAAAATGTTCATACATAAAGCATACATTTCTGATTGGTCAGAAGAAGCTTCTTAACATATAAGGTATAAAGAAAGTCAGAAAGTTAGGCACTTAGGTCAGCCTTAGGCAGTTAACCAAGACCATAATCTGATAAGAAGCTATTCCCTTTCATGTTGCTAAATCACATGTAGGATACATGAGTTACACCTCCACTTAAGAGACCTTAAAGAGACCTTGGCCAGCCAGGAGTGTAGAAAACCATAAAACAGTTCTTGAGGACCTAATTGTTAACTCTTAACAGGCAATGGTTCCTTCAGTCCTATGAGAAATATTTTAGAATTGAACTAAAGTGTGTTTCCGATACAGTAGCATATGTCTGTCAGGGCCTGTTGGAGAGGCCCTGTATGAGAACCCCTGGCTGCAGTTCCACATCCCCCTGAAAGTAAATAGAGCCATAAGCACTGAGCTAAGGACACTGCTCCAGGACATGCTGGCTGTCGATCCTGACCAGCGACCAGAAGCCATCCAGCAGAAGAAGCAAGTCAGGCAAGCCATGGCACGAGAGAAAACATCTTTGTAGTGACTGATAGCAAGATGTCCGTGACCAAGGTCAATTCGTCCGAGTAAAGTCTGATTTCATTTTTATGTCCCGAAAGGCCACTGCCTTTGTGCTGTAGATTTCTGATTTAGACGGGCATTTCTATGGACAACTTTGACTTTTCTGTGGGTCCAATGAAAATAAGTTTAATTTATTCTTTGTTACAGTTTTCGAAAGTTTAAAGACATTCACTGAGTTGACGATAAAGGAAAAGTTTCATCTTTCACCTCTTGGAAGGTAGGCCGGTCAGAGGTACAATATATGTCTTCATGTCTTCATCCTCCATGTTTGTAACTACAGGTTTCACAGTGTTGAGCTAAGACACAAAAACACCTACAAATGGCAGTTCCAAATGTATAAACCTGGGCTGAAAAAGTGTGTACAGTATATACTCTGTGTAGGTCTGATAAACGTATTCGAGTCAAAGTGTCATATGGATACAAATTCTCATGATTTTGTATTGTGTGTTTTTTCTCTGTTCTGCTTTATTGAAAGAAATCAGATGCTCTTCCTGAAACTTACCTTAGCTGATTCTTCAGCTAAACCAGACAGACTTCTGAAATTCTCAAATATTATCAAATCTTGTTGGTGCAGAGGTGGTGGAGCCCATTACCAACAGACTCACAGCTGAAATTGCTGTGAAAAGGGCTTCTACCAAATATTAACATGTGGGTGAAAATGTAAACAATTGTAATATTTCCTTTTTTCCCATTGAAAGTATAACATATGTGGTGTGAGAAAGAGGTCCTCATTTAATTGCATGAAACTCTGGCACTGGCGCAACAAACTGAACAAAGTTCAAGGGGGTATACGCTTTCTGTAGACACTTTATTTCCTCTTTTTCCATACTCTAAGAAATGATTTGGGAAACCTGTGGGACACTGGAGGTCATTATACATGAGCCTCTTTCTGCACCTTTTAAGCCATTGAAACCTAGTTGCCTTGTTACAAGGTCTAATATTACAGTAGGTGTGGTTTCTGTCTCCTAATTTCTGAGAATGATCAAATTGGGGAATAAGTTGTAGGGAATACCACTCTTGCACTTCTAAGAAAAGACTATCTCAAATGAAACTCGCTATAGAAAGACATCTTGTTGAAAAATTCTTTATTTTTTGTCATTTCTAAAGAAAAAACATTCATCAAGTCCTTCACAAATGTTTTGTTTGTGACTTTCTCTGTTGTTCCCTTTCACACTCAACTGAACTATGTGTTATGTCTTGTAAACGTAATCAAACATTTCACTTAGGTGTGTGGGTTAACACAAACCCATATTGTATGAAACATTCAGTTTTTCATTCAAGTTTTTTCTAACAATTGCATCCATGCTAGGACTACAGTAAACAACACTTTTTACTAAAGTAAATGAAATTGTTCATTAAACAAGACACATTGTTTTAAATGTATGCAATACGACGACACTAAAAACAACACTGAAACTTTTCATTGAAATACTGTACGAGATTGTGCATATTCAATGGATTTCTCCTGGTGCTTTTTTTCATCAGTCTTTTCATATTCTTGTTCTCTACTCAGGTGTCTCCTGTTCCTTTGGTGATGTCTGCTGTACACACATGGTATCATACACTTGAGCAAAGTGTGATACCACCGTTTGTTCTTCTCCTAAAATAAAGATGAACATTGACAAAAGTCAGAAGCACTCTTTTCTTTGACAGACGAACAAAACAATGCAAGAATAACCATACTCTCTGTTCCTTACTCATTTCTACCTACCTGTTTGACCACTTTGTCTGCTTCAGTCAGGACAGGGTGCTGGGGCTGACTCGGAGCAATCTGAGAAGAGCTCTCTGTGATCTTCTCCCCTACAGTGGCTACATTGTACTCTGTTTGAAATCCAGGTATCGCCTCCGGTAAGTTCCTCGGTCCTTTTTGGGACTTGAAAGGGTAGAATCATTTTGTGACTACATTTCCTTGTCATGCACTGATATGTTCTGGTTTGTGTTCGATTACTGCAGGCGTTCAAGTACTTTCTTTTTGTTCTAGATTGGCAGTGTTTGAGATGGTAGGAACTTGTCATATTCTCAACTCTGAATGCTCTGTAAACATACTATTTTAGCAATTCTTAGAAATCTGAAAGCAGTGTTACCTGTATCATTTTTAGTCTTGGTAGTAGTATTGCAGCTCCAACATCAGCACTTAAATAATGGTTTGTGATGTTACTTGTCCTTGGAGTTAGTATACTCCTGAGAAGTCAAGAGAAATCTTACGTAAGCATTAATTATGTTTCACTTTTGAAAGCAAAGTACGTGTCAAGTACTTTGAAGGCATTTGTTGATACTTTTAAGCACTTTCGTTGATTATTATTATCCTTCAATTAGTTATTACAAGTCCAACATTCTCTACATGATCTCACTCCATATTCAGAATGTGGGAATACAATTGTTTTAAGGAAATGCCACTGAATAGATAGTAGCTGCACTCTACAAAGATGAATTTGCTAATTAATCAGTCAGGGACACAGCTTATACTTCAGTAGTCTTAGATCATGTAATGATGATTATTGTACTTTATAACTAGCAAAATCCCCATATCCTGTTCATTGCCCCTTTTTCAGTTATGTGGATTGACTTATCCCTGAAGTGGTTAATTCTCACCTTGACATCTCATAGAACAACTGAATCTCTACCAAGGGTGAATGTGTCCTTCCTCTTAATGTCTAAAAGAAAAGGTTAAAATTCATTGAAGCAAAATGCAACAACCCAAAATGTTGGGGAGGTCGTTTCCACAGTTATTTCATATGACAGTGCTTGGAGTGAAACTACATGACCATGGTGGAGAAGAAAAAACACTTTACCTTGTTCCTCCTGACTGATGTCCTTATGCGTGTTTTGCACAGTTGAGCGTTTTGTGTCTTGTCGTCTGTGTAGGCAACAGCCCTCTTCCCTGGGATAGAACTAGATGATATTTAGACACGTTAATTTGACTTCTCCATTGCTCACATTGATGTGGATATGATTATAATGCTCTGTTTTGTGGGCTTCCCAAGAAAACAATAAATCCCTTACTACTTGTTCGAAATGCAGTAGCACAGATCCTAACAAATACAAGAAAGAGAATATCATTCCTGTTTTGAAAAAACTTCACTGGTCACCTGTATTATCTAGGATAAATTTGAAAGTTCTTTTACTTGTTTTTAAAGCTTTAAGCGACCTAGCACGTCTGTACCTTACTGAATGTCTGTCTTCATATGTTCGTATACGTGACCTGAGATCTGCACATACTGGCCTACTGCAAATACCACATGTGAAATGCAGAAAGAGTGGAGAGGCTGCTTTTTGTTTTTATGCTTCTAAATTATGAAACTCACTTCCACTTTTTATTAGGCAGTCAAGCTCGGTACATTGTTTTAAAAAACATTTGAAAATGTTGCTTTTAGTTAAAGTGGTTCTTTGTTCTTTCTATTTCTGTTTCTTTTTTTAGTTCTCTTTAATTGTTCTTATTTTATTACGACTTTCCTAATTTTTATTTATTTAATTGACATGTATGTTGCTTTACTGTATTGCTGTATTTTCCTTTACAACTGAAAGTATATCTCTCAATTTTAATATTTTATTTTTACGCTTGGTTTTTAAAGCACCAAAGCACTATTTGTATGAAAGGTGCTCTATAGATAAAGTTTATCATTATTATTTTTAATATTATTATTATACTTTGTTACATTTTTGGTTAGGACAAAGATTCTAGTAGAGGTGGCCTCTTTTACCCCGTTCCAAAAAATTGGAAAACTACCTTCAGAATACACTGACAATGACCATCTACTGTCTCCTCTAACTGTGTATTGTCATCATGCATATCTTGTGTATTATTTATTGTAGTTGGTTTTGTCATTCTGTAAAGAAGCCACCTTTCAAGGCACTATATAAAATAATGTTTGTTATTATTATTTACATTTTTCATCGTAAAATCTGGCGAAGAGTCTTAAGAGAATATCAAAGAACACGTTGCTCTTACCTTTCCATTCCAAGAAATGCCCTCAGCTCGGATTGCAGAGATTGACCTCTCTGTCTCAAATTCTGAGAAACATAGACTCGATTGAAAAATGACCATTTCCTAAGATTCACATAACATCACCAGTCAACATTTGCCACTTGACATCAATAGAAACCATAGAGTACATGACATTTCCAATCAGTTTTCTTTCAAGGTACAATACCAATCGCCTTGCCAGAAGAGTTATACTGCGGTAGATAAATATTACAAATGTCAGATACACGCAGAGTTGTTTGGATTACTATGAAAAGATTGGCAAATATATTTATGTTCATTATATTTCTTGGAGTGACAGAGCTAAAGAGAAAACAATACTTACCTTTATCTCTGCAGACAGGATCGCAAGGGATTCCCTTATACTGGGTTCCTATGTAACAAATAATACATTATTCAAAAAACATGATATTTCTCTGTCCATTGGCAGCATGATTGTTTATCATTACAGTTTTAGTTAGCTTTAATTTTGTAAACCCCAAGTAAACATAGTTTGTGCCTTTCTCTGAACTTTTTGGCATTTCAATTCAGTTGTTTGTAAGCTTATTTTACAGTTGCTAGGTTGATGAAGTTCCTGAACTGTGCAGTATTTCTTTTGGGTTTGGTGCGAATCATATTCTAGCGGTTGGGGGAAAAAAGCACAGGTGCCATCCCACCATTAAACCCTGAAACTTACCTTAGCCGATTCTTCAACTAAACCAGACATGTTAACTAAGTGTTACAGTATGTTTCAAAGTGTGTATTTTAGCAAACACAACTGAAGTTCTGTTGTCTCCTTGGAGACACCTGGAACTGGTGTGATGCTGGTTCTATGACATCATTCGTTCTAAATGTAAATGCAGGTATTGGCACAACATAGTAAATTGATGTAAAGTTATGGATCCATTTATGATTTTCACTCAGTTTGAAAGAGTTCCTGTCGTGTGGTTAAACTTTGTGTTACGGAGGGTTGACTGGGGTTCTGGCTACTAGTTAGGCTTGGTCATTCAGTCATCTGGTTCATGAAATAGGAAGCTAAGAGATCTGTGTTTTAGTTTTACTGTTTGTTTTTGTTCCATAGAATAAGAAATGTTTCATTAATATTAGTAATAGAGTAGCTGTTTCTCTAAACAGTGTGTGTCAGTTTGCACTGCAGGTGTGCCAGGTAGAGACCATTTAAGAACCCAAAAATATGCTGTCATTTACTGCCGTGGCTAATTTCTGTTAACCTTGTCTCTCACTCACTTTGATGAGCAAAATGTTCATACATAAAGCATACATTTCTGATTGGTCAGAAGAAGCTTCTTAACATATAAGGTATAAAGAAAGTCAGAAAGTTAGGCACTTAGGTCAGCCTTAGGCAGTTAACCAAGACCATAATCCGATAAGAAGCTATTCCCTTTCATGTTGCTAAATCACATGTAGGATACATGAGTTACACCTCCACTTAAGAGACCTTAAAGAGACCTTGGCCAGCCAGGAGTGTAGAAAACCGTAAAACAGTTCTTGAGGACCTAATTGTTAACTCTTAACAGGCAAAGGTTCCTTCAGTCCTATGAGAAATATTTTAGAATTGAACTAAAGTGTGTTTCCGATACAGGAGCATATGTCTGTCAGGGCCTGTTGGAGAGGCCCTGGATGAGAACCCCTGGCTGCAGTTCCACATCCCCCTGAAAGTAAATAGAGCCATAAGCACTGAGCTAAGGACACTGCTCCAGGACATGCTGGCTGTCGATCCTGACCAGCGACCAGAAGCCATCCAGCAGAAGAAGCAAGTCAGGCAAGCCATGGCACGAGAGAAAACATCTTTGTAGTGAGTGATAGCAAGATGTCCGTGACCAAGGGCAATTCGTCCGAGTAAAGTCTGATTTCATTTTTATGTCCCGAAAGGCCACTGCCTTTGTGCTGTAGATTTCTGATTTAGACGGGCATTTCTATGGACAACTTTGACTTTTCTGTGGGTCCAATGAAAATAAGTTTAATTTATTCTTTGTTACAGTTTTCGAAAGTTTAAAGACATTCACTGAGTTGACGATAAAGGAAAAGTTTCATCTTTCACCTCTTGGAAGGTAGGCCGGGCAGAGGTACAATATATGTCTTCATGTCTTCATCCTCCATGTTTGTAACTACAGGTTTCACAGTGTTGAGCTAAGACACAAAAACACCTACAAATGGCAGTTCCAAATGTATAAACCTGGGCTGAAAAAGTGTGTACAGTATATACTCTGTGTAGGTCTGATAAACGTATTCGAGTCAAAGTGTCATATGGATACAAATTCTCATGATTTTGTATTGTGTGTTTTTTCTCTGTTCTGCTTTATTGAAAGAAATCAGATGCTCTTCCTGAAACTTACCTTAGCTGATTCTTCAGCTAAACCAGACAGACTTCTGAAATTCTCAAATATTATCAAATCTTGTTGGTGCAGAGGTGGTGGAGCCCATTACCAACAGACTCACAGCTGAAATTGCTGTGAAAAGGGCTTCTACCAAATATTAACATGTGGGTGAAAATGTAAACAATTGTAATATTTCCTTTTTTCCCATTGAAAGTATAACATATGTGGTGTGAGAAAGAGGTCCTCATTTAATTGCATGAAACTCTGGCACTGGCGCAACAAACTGAACAAAGTTCAAGGGGGTATACGCTTTCTGTAGACACTTTATTTCCTCTTTTTCCATACTCTAAGAAATGATTTGGGAAACCTGTGGGACACTGGAGGTCATTATACATGAGCCTCTTTCTGCACCTTTTAAGCCATTGAAACCTAGTTGCCTTGTTACAAGGTCTAATATTACAGTAGGTGTGGTTTCTGTCTCCTAATTTCTGAGAATGATCAAATTGGGGAATACCACTCTTGCACTTCTAAGAAAAGACTATCTCAAATGAAACTCGCTATAGAAAGACATCTTGTTGAAAAATTCTTTATTTTTTGTCATTTCTAAAGAAAAAACATTCATCAAGTCCTTCACAAATGTTTTGTTTGTGACTTTCTCTGTTGTTCCCTTTCACACTCAACTGAACTATGTGTTATGTCTTGTAAACGTAATCAAACATTTCACTTAGGTGTGTGGGTTAACACAAACCCATATTGTATGAAACATTCAGTTTTTCATTCAAGTTTTTTCTAACAATTGCATCCATGCTAGGACTACAGTAAACAACACTTTTTACTAAAGTAAATGAAATTGTTCATTAAACAAGACACATTGTTTTAAATGTATGCAATACGACGACACTAAAAACAACACTGAAACTTTTCATTGAAATACTGTACGAGATTGTGCATATTCAATGGATTTCTCCTGGTGCTTTTTTTCATCAGTCTTTTCATATTCTTGTTCTCTACTCAGGTGTCTCCTGTTCCTTTGGTGATGTCTGCTGTACACACATGGTATCATACACTTGAGCAAAGTGTGATACCACCGTTTGTTCTTCTCCTAAAATAAAGATGAACATTGACAAAAGTCAGAAGCACTCTTTTCTTTGACAGACGAACAAAACAATGCAAGAATAACCATACTCTCTGTTCCTTACTCATTTCTACCTACCTGTTTGACCACTTTGTCTGCTTCAGTCAGGACAGGGTGCTGGGGCTGACTCGGAGCAATCTGAGAAGAGCTCTCTGTGATCTTCTCCCCTACAGTGGCTACATTGTACTCTGTTTGAAATCCAGGTATCGCCTCCGGTAAGTTCCTCGGTCCTTTTTGGGACTTGAAAGGGTAGAATCATTTTGTGACTACATTTCCTTGTCATGCACTGATATGTTCTGGTTTGTGTTCGATTACTGCAGGCGTTCAAGTACTTTCTTTTTGTTCTAGATTGGCAGTGTTTGAGATGGTAGGAACTTGTCATATTCTCAACTCTGAATGCTCTGTAAACATACTATTTTAGCAATTCTTAGAAATCTGAAAGCAGTGTTACCTGTATCATTTTTAGTCTTGGTAGTAGTATTGCAGCTCCAACATCAGCACTTAAATAATGGTTTGTGATGTTACTTGTCCTTGGAGTTAGTATACTCCTGAGAAGTCAAGAGAAATCTTACGTAAGCATTAATTATGTTTCACTTTTGAAAGCAAAGTACGTGTCAAGTACTTTGAAGGCATTTGTTGATACTTTTAAGCACTTTCGTTGATTATTATTATCCTTCAATTAGTTATTACAAGTCCAACATTCTCTACATGATCTCACTCCATATTCAGAATGTGGGAATACAATTGTTTTAAGGAAATGCCACTGAATAGATAGTAGCTGCACTCTACAAAGATGAATTTGCTAATTAATCAGTCAGGGACACAGCTTATACTTCAGTAGTCTTAGATCATGTAATGATGATTATTGTACTTTATAACTAGCAAAATCCCCATATCCTGTTCATTGCCCCTTTTTCAGTTATGTGGATTGACTTATCCCTGAAGTGGTTAATTCTCACCTTGACATCTCATAGAACAACTGAATCTCTACCAAGGGTGAATGTGTCCTTCCTCTTAATGTCTAAAAGAAAAGGTTAAAATTCATTGAAGCAAAATGCAACAACCCAAAATGTTGGGGAGGTCGTTTCCACAGTTATTTCATATGACAGTGCTTGGAGTGAAACTACATGACCATGGTGAAGAAGAAAAAACACTTTACCTTGTTCCTCCTGACTGATGTCCTTATGCGTGTTTTGCACAGTTGAGCGTTTTGTGTCTTGTCGTCTGTGTAGGCAACAGCCCTCTTCCCTGGGATAGAACTAGATGATATTTAGACACGTTAATTTGACTTCTCCATTGCTCACATTGATGTGGATATGATTATAATGCTCTGTTTTGTGGGCTTCCCAAGAAAACAATAAATCCCTTACTACTTGTTCGAAATGCAGTAGCACAGATCCTAACAAATACAAGAAAGAGAATATCATTCCTGTTTTGAAAAAACTTCACTGGTCACCTGTATTATCTAGGATAAATTTGAAAGTTCTTTTACTTGTTTTTAAAGCTTTAAGCGACCTAGCACGTCTGTACCTTACTGAATGTCTGTCTTCATATGTTCGTATACATGACCTGAGATCTGCACATACTGGCCTACTGCAAATACCACATGTGAAATGCAGAAAGAGTGGAGAGGCTGCTTTTTGTTTTTATGCTTCTAAATTATGAAACTCACTTCCACTTTTTATTAGGCAGTCAAGCTCGGTACATTGTTTTAAAAAACATTTGAAAATGTTGCTTTTAGTTAAAGTGGTTCTTTGTTCTTTCTATTTCTGTTTCTTTTTTTAGTTCTCTTTAATTGTTCTTATTTTATTACGACTTTCCTAATTTGTATTTATTTAATTGACATGTATGTTGCTTTACTGTATTGCTGTATTTTCCTTTACAACTGAAAGTATATCTCTCAATTTTAATATTTTATTTTTACGCTTGGTTTTTAAAGCACCAAAGCACTATTTGTATGAAAGGTGCTCTATAGATAAAGTTTATCATTATTATTTTTTATATTATTATTATGCTTTGTTACATTTTTGGTTAGGACAAAGATTCTAGTAGAGGTGGCCTCTTTTACCCCGTTCCAAAAAATTGGAAAACTACCTTCAGAATACACTGACAATGACCATCTACTGTCTCCTCTAACTGTGTATTGTCATCATGCATATCTTGTGTATTATTTATTGTAGTTGGTTTTGTCATTCTGTAAAGAAGCCACCTTTCAAGGCACTATATAAAATAATGTTTGTTATTATTATTTACATTTTTCATCGTCAAATCTGGCGAAGAGTCTTAAGAGAATATCAAAGAACACGTTGCTCTTACCTTTCCATTCCAAGAAATGCCCTCAGCTCGGATTGCAGAGATTGACCTCTCTGTCTCAAATTCTGAGAAACATAGACTCGATTGAAAAATGACCATTTCCTAAGATTCACATAACATCACCAGTCAACATTTGCCACTTGACATCAATAGAAACCATAGAGTACATGACATTTTTAATCAGTTTTCTTTCAAGGTACAATACCAATCGCCTTGCCAGAAGAGTTATACTGCGGTAGATAAATATTACAAATGTCAGATGCAAGCAGAGTTGTTTGGATTACTATGAAAAGATTGGCAAATATATTTATGTTCATTATATTTCTTGGAGTGACAGAGCTAAAGAGAAAACAATACTTACCTTTATCTCTGCAGACAGGATCGCAAAGGAATTCCCTTATACTGGGTTCCTATGTAACAAATAATACATTATTCAAAAAACATGATATTTCTCTGTCCATTGGCAGCATGATTATTTATCATTACAGTTTTAGTTAGCTTTAATTTTGTAAACCCCAAGTAAACATAGTTTGTGCCTTTCTCTGAACTTTTTGGCATTTCAATTCAGTTGTTTGTAAGCTTATTTTACAGTTGCTAGGTTGATGAAGTTCCTGAACTGTGCAGTATTTCTTTTGGGTTTGGTGCGAATCATATTCTAGCGGTTGGGGGAAAAAAGCACAGGTGCCATCCCACCATTAAACCCTGAAACTTACCTTAGCCGATTCTTCAACTAAACCAGACATGTTAACTAAGTGTTACAGTATGTTTCAAAGTGTGTATTTTAGCAAACACAACTGAAGTTCTGTTGTCTCCTTGGAGACACCTGGAACTGGTGTGATGCTGGTTCTATGACATCATTCGTTCTAAATGTAAATGCAGGTATTGGCACAACATAGTAAATTGATGTAAAGTTATGGATCCATTTATGATTTTCACTCAGTTTGAAAGAGTTCCTGTCGTGTGGTTAAACTTTGTGTTACGGAGGGTTAACTGGGGTTCTGGCTACTAGTTAGGCTTGGTCATTCAGTCATCTGGTTCATGAAATAGGAAGCTAAGAGATCTGTGTTTTAGTTTTACTGTTTGTTTTTGTTCCATAGAATAAGAAATGTTTCATTAATATTAGTAATAGAGTAGCTGTTTCTCTAAACAGTGTGTGTCAGTTTGCACTGCAGGTGTGCCAGGTAGAGACCATTTAAGAACCCAAAAATATGCTGTCATTTACTGCCGTGGCTAATTTCTGTTAACCTTGTCTCTCACTCACTTTGATGAGCAAAATGTTCATACATAAAGCATACATTTCTGATTGGTCAGAAGAAGCTTCTTAACATATAAGGTATAAAGAAAGTCAGAAAGTTAGGCACTTAGGTCAGCCTTAGGCAGTTAACCAAGACCATAATCCGATAAGAAGCTATTCCCTTTCATGTTGCTAAATCACATGTAGGATACATGAGTTACACCTCCACTTAAGAGACCTTAAAGAGACCTTGGCCAGCCAGGAGTGTAGAAAAACGTAAAACAGTTCTTGAGGACCTAATTGTTAACTCTTAACAGGCAAAGGTTCCTTCAGTCCTATGAGAAATATTTTAGAATTGAACTAAAGTGTGTTTTTCCGATACAGGAGCATATGTCTGTCAGGGCCTGTTGGAGAGGCCCTGGATGAGAACCCCTGGCTGCAGTTCCACATCCCCCTGAAAGTAAATAGAGCCATAAGCACTGAGCTAAAGACACTGCTCCAGGACATGCTGGCTGTCGATCCTGACCAGCGACCAGAAGCCATCCAGCAGAAGAAGCAAGTCAGGCAAGCCATGGCACGAGAGAAAACATCTTTGTAGTGAGTGATAGCAAGATGTCCGTGACCAAGGGCAATTCGTCCGAGTAAAGTCTGATTTCATTTTTATGTCCCGAAAGGCCACTGCCTTTGTGCTGTAGATTTCTGATTTAGACGGGCATTTCTATGGACAACTTTGACTTTTCTGTGGGTCCAATGAAAATAAGTTTTTTAACTTATTCTTTGTTACAGTTTTCGAAAGTTTAAAGACATTCACTGAGTTGACGATAAAGGAAAAGTTTCATCTTTCACCTCTTGGAAGGTAGGCCGGTCAGAGGTACAATATATGTCTTCATGTCTTCATCCTCCATGTTTGTAACTACAGGTTTCACAGTGTTGAGCTAAGACACAAAAACACCTACAAATGGCAGTTCCAAATGTATAAACCTGGGCTGAAAAAGTGTGTACAGTATATACTCTGTGTAGGTCTGATAAAAGTATTCGAGTCAAAGTGTCATATGGATACAAATTCTCATGATTTTGTATTGTGTGTTTTTTCTCTGTTCTGCTTTATTGAAAGAAATCAGATGCTCTTCCTGAAACTTACCTTAGCTGATTCTTCAGCTAAACCAGACAGACTTCTGAAATTCTCAAATATTATCAAATCTTGTTGGTGCAGAGGTGGTGGAGCCCATTACCAACAGACTCACAGCTGAAATTGCTGTGAAAAGGGCTTCTACCAAATATTAACATGTGGGTGAAAATGTAAACAATTGTAATATTTCCTTTTTTCCCATTGAAAGTATAACATATGTGGTGTGAGAAAGAGGTCCTCATTTAATTGCATGAAACTCTGGCACTGGCGCAACAAACTGAACAAAGTTCAAGGGGGTATACGCTTTCTGTAGACACTTTATTTCCTCTTTTTCCATACTCTAAGAAATGATTTGGGAAACCTGTGGGACACTGGAGGTCATTATACATGAGCCTCTTTCTGCACCTTTTAAGCCATTGAAACCTAGTTGCCTTGTTACAAGGTCTAATATTACAGTAGGTGTGGTTTCTGTCTCCTAATTTCTGAGAATGATCAAATTGGGGAATAAGTTGTAGGGAATACCACTCTTGCACTTCTAAGAAAAGACTATCTCAAATGAAACTCGCTATAGAAAGACATCTTGTTGAAAAATTCTTTATTTTTTGTCATTTCTAAAGAAAAAACATTCATCAAGTCCTTCACAAATGTTTTGTTTGTGACTTTCTCTGTTGTTCCCTTTCACACTCAACTGAACTATGTGTTATGTCTTGTAAACGTAATCAAACATTTCACTTAGGTGTGTGGGTTAACACAAACCCATATTGTATGAAACATTCAGTTTTTCATTCAAGTTTTTTCTAACAATTGCATCCATGCTAGGACTACAGTAAACAACACTTTTTACTAAAGTAAATGAAATTGTTCATTAAACAAGACACATTGTTTTAAATGTATGCAATACGACGACACTAAAAACAACACTGAAACTTTTCATTGAAATACTGTACGAGATTGTGCATATTCAATGGATTTCTCCTGGTGCTTTTTTTCATCAGTCTTTTCATATTCTTGTTCTCTACTCAGGTGTCTCCTGTTCCTTTGGTGATGTCTGCTGTACACACATGGTATCATACACTTGAGCAAAGTGTGATACCACCGTTTGTTCTTCTCCTAAAATAAAGATGAACATTGACAAAAGTCAGAAGCACACTTTTCTTTGACAGACGAACAAAACAATGCAAGAATAACCATACTCTCTGTTCCTTACTCATTTCTACCTACCTGTTTGACCACTTTGTCTGCTTCAGTCAGGACAGGGTGCTGGGGCTGACTCTGAGCAATCTGAGAAGAGCTCTCTGTGATCTTCTCCCCTACAGTGGCTACATTGTACTCTGTTTGAAATCCAGGTATCGCCTCCGGTAAGTTCCTCGGTCCTTTTTGGGACTTGAAAGGGTAGAATCATTTTGTGACTACATTTCCTTGTCATGCACTGATATGTTCTGGTTTGTGTTCGATTACTGCAGGCGTTCAAGTACTTTCTTTTTGTTCTAGATTGGCAGTGTTTGAGATGGTAGGAACTTGTCATATTTTCAACTCTGAATGCTCTGTAAACATACTATTTTAGCAATTCTTAGAAATCTGAAAGCAGTGTTACCTGTATCATTTTTTGTCTTGGTAGTAGTATTGCAGCTCCAACATCAGCACTTAAATAATGGTTTGTGATGTTACTTGTCCTTGGAGTCAGTATACTCCTGAGAAGTCAAGAGAAATCTTACGTAAGCATTAATTATGTTTCACTTTTGAAAGCAAAGTACGTGTCAAGTACTTTGAAGGCATTTGTTGATACTTTTAAGCACTTTCGTTGATTATTATTATCCTTCAATTAGTTATTACAAGTCCAACA
Source organism: Lepisosteus platostomus (assembly GCF_059453375.1). Classification (NCBI taxonomy): domain Eukaryota; kingdom Metazoa; phylum Chordata; class Actinopteri; order Semionotiformes; family Lepisosteidae; genus Lepisosteus; species Lepisosteus platostomus. Next base: position 2,047,435 of record NW_028291657.1, on the reverse strand, counting down.
TTCTCTACATGATCTCACTCCATATCCAGAATGTGGGAATACAATTGTTTTATGGAAATGCCACTGAATAGATAGTAGCTGCACTCTACAAAGATGAATTTGCTAATTAATCAGTGAGGGACACAGCTTATACTTCAGTAGTCTTAGATCATGTAATGATGATTATTGTACTTTATAACTAGCAAAATCCCCATATCCTGTTCATTGCCCCTTTTTCAATTATGTGGATTGACTTATCCCTGAAGTGGTTAATTCTCACCTTGACATCTCATAGAACAACTGAATCTCTACCAAGGGTGAATGTGTCCTTCCTCTTAATGTCTAAAAGAAAAGGTTAAAATTCATTGAAGCAAAATGCAACAACCCAAAATGTTGGGGAGGTCGTTTCCACAGTTATTTCATATGACAGTGCTTGGAGTGAAACTACATGACCATGGTGAAGAAGAAAAAACACTTTACCTTGTTCCTCCTGACTGATGTCCTTATGCGTGTTTTGCACAGTTGAGCGTTTTGTGTCTCGTCGTCTGTGTAGGCAACAGCCCTCTTCCCTGGGATAGAACTAGATGATATTTAGACACGTTAATTTGACTTCTCCATTGCTCACATTGATGTGGATATGATTATAATGCTCTGTTTTGTGGGCTTCCCAAGAAAACAATAAATCCCTTACTACTTGTTCGAAATGCAGTAGCACAGATCCTAACAAATACAAGAAAGAGAATATCATTCCTGTTTTGAAAAAACTTCACTGGTCACCTGTATTATCTAGGATAAATTTGAAAGTTCTTTTACTTGTTTTTAAAGCTTTAAGCGACCTAGCACGTCTGTACCTTACTGAATGTCTGTCTTCATATGTTCGTATACATGACCTGAGATCTGCACATACTGGCCTACTGCAAATACCACATGTGAAATGCAGAAAGAGTGGAGAGGCTGCTTTTTGTTTTTATGCTTCTAAATTATGAAACTCACTTCCACTTTTTATTAGGCAGTCAAGCTCGGTACATTGTTTTAAAAAACATTTGAAAATGTTGCTTTTAGTTAAAGTGGTTCTTTGTTCTTTCTATTTCTGTTTCTTTTTTTAGTTCTCTTTAATTGTTCTTATTTTATTACGACTTTCCTAATTTTTATTTATTTAATTGACATGTATGTTGCTTTACTGTATTGCTGTATTTTCCTTTACAACTGAAAGTATATCTCTCAATTTTAATATTTTATTTTTACACTTGGTTTTTAAAGCACCAAAGCACTATTTGTATGAAAGGTGCTCTATAGATAAAGTTTATCATTATTATTTTTAATATTATTATTATACTTTGTTACATTTTTGGTTAGGACAAAGATTCTAGTAGAGGTGGCCTCTTTTACCCCGTTCCAAAAAATTGGAAAACTACCTTCAGAATACACTGACAATGACCATCTACTGTCTCCTCTAACTGTGTATTGTCATCATGCATATCTTGTGTATTATTTATTGTAGTTGGTTTTGTCATTCTGTAAAGAAGCCACCTTTCAAGGCACTATATAAAATAATGTTTGTTATTATTATTTACATTTTTCATCGTCAAATCTGGCGAAGAGTCTTAAGAGAATATCAAAGAACACGTTGCTCTTACCTTTCCATTCCAAGAAATGCCCTCAGCTCGGATTGCAGAGATTGACCTCTCTGTCTCAAATTCTGAGAAACATAGACTCGATTGAAAAATGACCATTTCCTAAGATTCACATAACATCACCAGTCAACATTTGCCACTTGACATCAATAGAAACCATAGAGTACATGACATTTTTAATCAGTTTTCTTTCAAGGTACAATACCAATCGCCTTGCCAGAAGAGTTATACTGCGGTAGATAAATATTACAAATGTCAGATGCAAGCAGAGTTGTTTGGATTACTATGAAAAGATTGGCAAATATATTTATGTTCATTATATTTCTTGGAGTGACAGAGCTAAAGAGAAAACAATACTTACCTTTATCTCTGCAGACAGGATCGCAAGGGATTCCCTTATACTGGGTTCCTATGTAACAAATAATACATTATTCAAAAAACATGATATTTCTCTGTCCATTGGCAGCATGATTATTTATCATTACAGTTTTAGTTAGCTTTAATTTTGTAAACCCCAAGTAAACATAGTTTGTGCCTTTCTCTGAACTTTTTGGCATTTCAATTCAGTTGTTTGTAAGCTTATTTTACAGTTGCTAGGTTGATGAAGTTCCTGAACTGTGCAGTATTTCTTTTGGGTTTGGTGCGAATCATATTCTAGCGGTTGGGGGAAAAAAGCACAGGTGCCATCCCACCATTAAACCCTGAAACTTACCTTAGCCGATTCTTCAACTAAACCAGACATGTTAACTAAGTGTTACAGTATGTTTCAAAGTGTGTATTTTAGCAAACACAACTGAAGTTCTGTTGTCTCCTTGGAGACACCTGGAACTGGTGTGATGCTGGTTCTATGACATCATTCGTTCTAAATGTAAATGCAGGTATTGGCACAACATAGTAAATTGATGTAAAGTTATGGATCCATTTATGATTTTCACTCAGTTTGAAAGAGTTCCTGTCGTGTGGTTAAACTTTGTGTTACGGAGGGTTAACTGGGGTTCTGGCTACTAGTTAGGCTTGGTCATTCAGTCATCTGGTTCATGAAATAGGAAGCTAAGAGATCTGTGTTTTAGTTTTACTGTTTGTTTTTGTTCCATAGAATAAGAAATGTTTCATTAATATTAGTAATAGAGTAGCTGTTTCTCTAAACAGTGTGTGTCAGTTTGCACTGCAGGTGTGCCAGGTAGAGACCATTTAAGAACCCAAAAATATGCTGTCATTTACTGCCGTGGCTAATTTCTGTTAACCTTGTCTCTCACTCACTTTGATGAGCAAAATGTTCATACATAAAGCATACATTTCTGATTGGTCAGAAGAAGCTTCTTAACATATAAGGTATAAAGAAAGTCAGAAAGTTAGGCACTTAGGTCAGCCTTAGGCAGTTAACCAAGACCATAATCCGATAAGAAGCTATTCCCTTTCATGTTGCTAAATCACATGTAGGATACATGAGTTACACCTCCACTTAAGAGACCTTAAAGAGACCTTGGCCAGCCAGGAGTGTAGAAAAACGTAAAACAGTTCTTGAGGACCTAATTGTTAACTCTTAACAGGCAAAGGTTCCTTCAGTCCTATGAGAAATATTTTAGAATTGAACTAAAGTGTGTTTTTCCGATACAGGAGCATATGTCTGTCAGGGCCTGTTGGAGAGGCCCTGGATGAGAACCCCTGGCTGCAGTTCCACATCCCCCTGAAAGTAAATAGAGCCATAAGCACTGAGCTAAAGACACTGCTCCAGGACATGCTGGCTGTCGATCCTGACCAGCGACCAGAAGCCATCCAGCAGAAGAAGCAAGTCAGGCAAGCCATGGCACGAGAGAAAACATCTTTGTAGTGAGTGATAGCAAGATGTCCGTGACCAAGGGCAATTCGTCCGAGTAAAGTCTGATTTCATTTTTATGTCCCGAAAGGCCACTGCCTTTGTGCTGTAGATTTCTGATTTAGACGGGCATTTCTATGGACAACTTTGACTTTTCTGTGGGTCCAATGAAAATAAGTTTTTTAACTTATTCTTTGTTACAGTTTTCGAAAGTTTAAAGACATTCACTGAGTTGACGATAAAGGAAAAGTTTCATCTTTCACCTCTTGGAAGGTAGGCCGGTCAGAGGTACAATATATGTCTTCATGTCTTCATCCTCCATGTTTGTAACTACAGGTTTCACAGTGTTGAGCTAAGACACAAAAACACCTACAAATGGCAGTTCCAAATGTATAAACCTGGGCTGAAAAAGTGTGTACAGTATATACTCTGTGTAGGTCTGATAAAAGTATTCGAGTCAAAGTGTCATATGGATACAAATTCTCATGATTTTGTATTGTGTGTTTTTTCTCTGTTCTGCTTTATTGAAAGGAATCAGATGCTCTTCCTGAAACTTACCTTAGCTGATTCTTCAGCTAAACCAGACAGACTTCTGAAATTCTCAAATATTATCAAATCTTGTTGGTGCAGAGGTGGTGGAGCCCATTACCAACAGACTCACAGCTGAAATTGCTGTGAAAAGGGCTTCTACCAAATATTAACATGTGGGTGAAAATGTAAACAATTGTAATATTTCCTTTTTTCCCATTGAAAGTATAACATATGTGGTGTGAGAAAGAGGTCCTCATTTAATTGCATGAAACTCTGGCACTGGCGCAACAAACTGAACAAAGTTCAAGGGGGTATACGCTTTCTGTAGACACTTTATTTCCTCTTTTTCCATACTCTAAGAAATGATTTGGGAAACCTGTGGGACACTGGAGGTCATTATACATGAGCCTCTTTCTGCACCTTTTAAGCCATTGAAACCTAGTTGCCTTGTTACAAGGTCTAATATTACAGTAGGTGTGGTTTCTGTCTCCTAATTTCTGAGAATGATCAAATTGGGGAATAAGTTGTAGGGAATACCACTCTTGCACTTCTAAGAAAAGACTATCTCAAATGAAACTCGCTATAGAAAGACATCTTGTTGAAAAATTCTTTATTTTTTGTCATTTCTAAAGAAAAAACATTCATCAAGTCCTTCACAAATGTTTTGTTTGTGACTTTCTCTGTTGTTCCCTTTCACACTCAACTGAACTATGTGTTATGTCTTGTAAACGTAATCAAACATTTCACTTAGGTGTGTGGGTTAACACAAACCCATATTGTATGAAACATTCAGTTTTTCATTCAAGTTTTTTCTAACAATTGCATCCATGCTAGGACTACAGTAAACAACACTTTTTACTAAAGTAAATGAAATTGTTCATTAAACAAGACACATTGTTTTAAATGTATGCAATACGACGACACTAAAAACAACACTGAAACTTTTCATTGAAATACTGTACGAGATTGTGCATATTCAATGGATTTCTCCTGGTGCTTTTTTTCATCAGTCTTTTCATATTCTTGTTCTCTACTCAGGTGTCTCCTGTTCCTTTGGTGATGTCTGCTGTACACACATGGTATCATACACTTGAGCAAAGTGTGATACCACCGTTTGTTCTTCTCCTAAAATAAAGATGAACATTGACAAAAGTAAGGAAGCACTCTTTTCTTTGACAGACGAACAAACAATGCAAGAATAACCATACTCTCTGTTCCTTACTCATTTCTACCTACCTGTTTGACCACTTTGTCTGCTTCAGTCAGGACAGGGTGCTGGGGCTGACTCGGAGCAATCTGAGAAGAGCTCTCTGTGATCTTCTCCCCTACAGTGGCTACATTGTACTCTGTTTGAAATCCAGGTATCGCCTCCGGTAAGTTCCTCGGTCCTTTTTGGGACTTGAAAGGGTAGAATCATTTTGTGACTACATTTCCTTGTCATGCACTGATATGTTCTGGTTTGTGTTCGATTACTGCAGGCGTTCAAGTACTTTCTTTTTGTTCTAGATTGGCAGTGTTTGAAATGGTAGGAACTTGTCATATTCTCAACTCTGAATGCTCTGTAAACATACTATTTTAGCAATTCTTAGAAATCTGAAAGCAGTGTTACCTGTATCATTTTTTGTCTTGGTAGTAGTATTGCAGCTCCAACATCAGCACTTAAATAATGGTTTGTGATGTTACTTGTCCTTGGAGTTAGTATACTCCTGAGAAGTCAAGAGAAATCTTACGTAAGCATTAATTATGTTTCACTTTTGAAAGCAAAGTACGTGTCAAGTACTTTGAAGGCATTTGTTGATACTTTTAAGCACTTTCGTTGATTATTATTATCCTTCAATTAGTTATTACAAGTCCAACATTCTCTACATGATCTCACTCCATATTCAGAATGTGGGAATACAATTGTTTTAAGGAAATGCCACTGAATAGATAGTAGCTGCACTCTACAAAGATGAATTTGCTAATTAATCAGTCAGGGACACAGCTTATACTTCAGTAGTCTTAGATCATGTAATGATGATTATTGTACTTTATAACTAGCAAAATCCCCATATCCTGTTCATTGCCCCTTTTTCAGTTATGTGGATTGACTTATCCCTGAAGTGGTTAATTCTCACCTTGACATCTCATAGAACAACTGAATCTCTACCAAGGGTGAATGTGTCCTTCCTCTTAATGTCTAAAAGAAAAGGTTAAAATTCATTGAAGCAAAATGCAACAACTTAAAATGTTGGGGAGGTCGTTTCCACAGTTATTTCATATGACAGTGCTTGGAGTGAAACTACATGACCATGGTGAAGAAGAAAAAACACTTTACCTTGTTCCTCCTGACTGATGTCCTTATGCGTGTTTTGCACAGTTGAGCGTTTTGTGTCTTGTCGTCTGTGTAGGCAACAGCCCTCTTCCCTGGGATAGAACTAGATGAAATTTAGACACGTTAATTTGACTTCTCCATTGCTCACATTGATGTGGATATGATTATAATGCTCTGTTTTGTGGGCTTCCCAAGAAAACAATAAATCCCTTACTACTTGTTCGAAATGCAGTAGCACAGATCCTAACAAATACAAGAAAGAGAATATCATTCCTGTTTTGAAAAAACTTCACTGGTCACCTGTATTATCTAGGATAAATTTGAAAGTTCTTTTACTTGTTTTTAAAGCTTTAAGCGACCTAGCACGTCTGTACCTTACTGAATGTCTGTCTTCATATGTTCCTATACGTGACCTGAGATCTGCACATACTGGCCTACTGCAAATACCACATGTGAAATGCAGAAAGAGTGGAGAGGCTGCTTTTTGTTTTTATGCTTCCAAATTATGAAACTCACTTCCACTTTTTATTAGGCAGTCAAGCTCGGTACATTGTTTTAAAAAACATTTGAAAATGTTGCTTTTAGTTAAAGTGGTTCTTTGTTCTTTCTATTTCTGTTTCTTTTTTTAGTTCTCTTTAATTGTTCTTATTTTATTACGACTTTCCTAATTTTTATTTATTTAATTGACATGTATGTTGCTTTACTGTATTGCTGTATTTTCCTTTACAACTGAAAGTATATCTCTCAATTTTAATATTTTATTTTTACGCTTGGTTTTTAAAGCACCAAAGCACTATTTGTATGAAAGGTGCTCTATAGATAAAGTTTATCATTATTATTTTTAATATTATTATTATACTTTGTTACATTTTTGGTTAGGACAAAGATTCTAGTAGAGGTGGCCTCTTTTACCCCGTTCCAAAAAATTGGAAAACTACCTTCAGAATACACTGACAATGACCATCTACTGTCTCCTCTAACTGTGTATTGTCATCATGCATATCTTGTGTATTATTTATTGTAGTTGGTTTTGTCATTCTGTAAAGAAGCCACCTTTCAAGGCACTATATAAAATAATGTTTGTTATTATTATTTACATTTTTCATCGTCAAATCTGGCGAAGAGTCTTAAGAGAATATCAAAGAACACGTTGCTCTTACCTTTCCATTCCAAGAAATGCCCTCAGCTCGGATTGCAGAGATTTACCTCTCTGTCTCAAATTCTGAGAAACATAGACTCGATTGAAAAATGACCATTTCCTAAGATTCACATAACATCACCAGTCAACATTTGCCACTTGACATCAATAGAAACCATAGAGTACATGACATTTCCAATCAGTTTTCTTTCAAGGTACAATACCAATCGCCTTGCCAGAAGAGTTATACTGCGGTAGATAAATATTACAAATGTCAGATACACGCAGAGTTGTTTGGATTACTATGAAAAGATTGGCAAATATATTTATGTTCATTATATTTCTTGGTGTGACAGAGCTAAAGAGAAAACAATACTTACCTTTATCTCTGCAGACAGGATCGCAAGGGATTCCCTTATACTGGGTTCCTATGTAACAAATAATACATTATTCAAAAAACATGATATTTCTCTGTCCATTGGCAGCATGATTGTTTATCATTACAGTTTTAGTTAGCTTTAATTTTGTAAACCCCAAGTAAACATAGTTTGTGCCTTTCTCTGAACTTTTTGGCATTTCAATTCAGTTGTTTGTAAGCTTATTTTACAGTTGCTAGGTTGATGAAGTTCCTGAACTGTACAGTATTTCTTTTGGGTTTGGTGCGAATCATATTCTAGCGGTTGGGGGAAAAAAGCACAGGTGCCATCCCACCATTAAACCCTGAAACTTACCTTAGCCGATTCTTCAACTAAACCAGACATGTTAACTAAGTGTTACAGTATGTTTCAAAGTGTGTATTTTAGCAAACACAACTGAAGTTCTGTTGTCTCCTTGGAGACACCTGGAACTGGTGTGATGCTGGTTCTATGACATCATTCGTTCTAAATGTAAATGCAGGTATTGGCACAACATAGTAAATTGATGTAAAGTTATGGATCCATTTATGATTTTCACTCAGTTTGAAAGAGTTCCTGTCGTGTGGTTAAACTTTGTGTTACGGAGGGTTAACTGGGGTTCTGGCTACTAGTTAGGCTTGGTCATTCAGTCATCTGGTTCATGAAATAGGAAGCTAAGAGATCTGTGTTTTAGTTTTACTGTTTGTTTTTGTTCCATAGAATAAGAAATGTTTCATTAATATTAGTAATAGAGTAGCTGTTTCTCTAAACAGTGTGTGTCAGTTTGCACTGCAGGTGTGCCAGGTAGAGACCATTTAAGAACCCAAAAATATGCTGTCATTTACTGCCGTGGCTAATTTCTGTTAACCTTGTCTCTCACTCACTTTGATGAGCAAAATGTTCATACATAAAGCATACATTTCTGATTGGTCAGAAGAAGCTTCTTAACATATAAGGTATAAAGAAAGTCAGAAAGTTAGGCACTTAGGTCAGCCTTAGGCAGTTAACCAAGACCATAATCCGATAAGAAGCTATTCCCTTTCATGTTGCTAAATCACATGTAGGATACATGAGTTACACCTCCACTTAAGAGACCTTAAAGAGACCTTGGCCAGCCAGGAGTGTAGAAAACCGTAAAACAGTTCTTGAGGACCTAATTGTTAACTCTTAACAGGCAAAGGTTCCTTCAGTCCTATGAGAAATATTTTAGAATTGAACTAAAGTGTGTTTTTCCGATACAGGAGCATATGTCTGTCAGGGCCTGTTGGAGAGGCCCTGGATGAGAACCCCTGGCTGCAGTTCCACATCCCCCTGAAAGTAAATAGAGCCATAAGCACTGAGCTAAGGACACTGCTCCAGGACATGCTGGCTGTCGATCCTGACCAGCGACCAGAAGCCATCCAGCAGAAGAAGCAAGTCAGGCAAGCCATGGCACGAGAGAAAACATCTTTGTAGTGAGTGATAGCAAGATGTCCGTGACCAAGGGCAATTCGTCCGAGTAAAGTCTGATTTCATTTTTATGTCCCGAAAGGCCACTGCCTTTGTGCTGTAGATTTCTGATTTAGACGGGCATTTCTATGGACAACTTTGACTTTTCTGTGGGTCCAATGAAAATAAGTTTAATTTATTCTTTGTTACAGTTTTCGAAAGTTTAAAGACATTCACTGAGTTGACGATAAAGGAAAAGTTTCATCTTTCACCTCTTGGAAGGTAGGCCGGTCAGAGGTACAATATATGTCTTCATGTCTTCATCCTCCATGTTTGTAACTACAGGTTTCACAGTGTTGAGCTAAGACACAAAAACACCTACAAATGGCAGTTCCAAATGTATAAACCTGGGCTGAAAAAGTGTGTACAGTATATACTCTGTGTAGGTCTGATAAAAGTATTCGAGTCAAAGTGTCATATGGATACAAATTCTCATGATTTTGTATTGTGTGTTTTTTCTCTGTTCTGCTTTATTGAAAGAAATCAGATGCTCTTCCTGAAACTTACCTTAGCTGATTCTTCAGCTAAACCAGACAGACTTCTGAAATTCTCAAATATTATCAAATCTTGTTGGTGCAGAGGTGGTGGAGCCCATTACCAACAGACTCACAGCTGAAATTGCTGTGAAAAGGGCTTCTACCAAATATTAACATGTGGGTGAAAATGTAAACAATTGTAATATTTCCTTTTTTCCCATTGAAAGTATAACATATGTGGTGTGAGAAAGAGGTCCTCATTTAATTGCATGAAACTCTGGCACTGGCGCAACAAACTGAACAAAGTTCAAGGGGGTATACGCTTTCTGTAGACACTTTATTTCCTCTTTTTCCATACTCTAAGAAATGATTTGGGAAACCTGTGGGACACTGGAGGTCATTATACATGAGCCTCTTTCTGCACCTTTTAAGCCATTGAAACCTAGTTGCCTTGTTACAAGGTCTAATATTACAGTAGGTGTGGTTTCTGTCTCCTAATTTCTGAGAATGATCAAATTGGGGAATAAGTTGTAGGGAATACCACTCTTGCACTTCTAAGAAAAGACTATCTCAAATGAAACTCGCTATAGAAAGACATCTTGTTGAAAAATTCTTTATTTTTTGTCATTTCTAAAGAAAAAACATTCATCAAGTCCTTCACAAATGTTTTGTTTGTGACTTTCTCTGTTGTTCCCTTTCACACTCAACTGAACTATGTGTTATGTCTTGTAAACGTAATCAAACATTTCACTTAGGTGTGTGGGTTAACACAAACCCATATTGTATGAAACATTCAGTTTTTCATTCAAGTTTTTTCTAACAATTGCATCCATGCTAGGACTACAGTAAACAACACTTTTTACTAAAGTAAATGAAATTGTTCATTAAACAAGACACATTGTTTTAAATGTATGCAATACGACGACACTAAAAACAACACTGAAACTTTTCATTGAAATACTGTACGAGATTGTGCATATTCAATGGATTTCTCCTGGTGCTTTTTTTCATCAGTCTTTTCATATTCTTGTTCTCTACTCAGGTGTCTCCTGTTCCTTTGGTGATGTCTGCTGTACACACATGGTATCATACACTTGAGCAAAGTGTGATACCACCGTTTGTTCTTCTCCTAAAATAAAGATGAACATTGACAAAAGTCAGAAGCACACTTTTCTTTGACAGACGAACAAAACAATGCAAGAATAACCATACTCTCTGTTCCTTACTCATTTCTACCTACCTGTTTGACCACTTTGTCTGCTTCAGTCAGGACAGGGTGCTGGGGCTGACTCTGAGCAATCTGAGAAGAGCTCTCTGTGATCTTCTCCCCTACAGTGGCTACATTGTACTCTGTTTGAAATCCAGGTATCGCCTCCGGTAAGTTCCTCGGTCCTTTTTGGGACTTGAAAGGGTAGAATCATTTTGTGACTACATTTCCTTGTCATGCACTGATATGTTCTGGTTTGTGTTCGATTACTGCAGGCGTTCAAGTACTTTCTTTTTGTTCTAGATTGGCAGTGTTTGAGATGGTAGGAACTTGTCATATTCTCAACTCTGAATGCTCTGTAAACATACTATTTTAGCAATTCTTAGAAATCTGAAAGCAGTGTTACCTGTATCATTTTTTGTCTTGGTAGTAGTATTGCAGCTCCAACATCAGCACTTAAATAATGGTTTGTGATGTTACTTGTCCTTGGAGTCAGTATACTCCTGAGAAGTCAAGAGAAATCTTACGTAAGCATTAATTATGTTTCACTTTTGAAAGCAAAGTACGTGTCAAGTACTTTGAAGGCATTTGTTGATACTTTTAAGCACTTTCGTTGATTATTATTATCCTTCAATTAGTTATTACAAGTCCAACATTCTCTACATGATCTCACTCCATATTCAGAATGTGGGAATACAATTGTTTTAAGGAAATGCCACTGAATAGATAGTAGCTGCACTCTACAAAGATAAATTTGCTAATTAATCAGTGAGGGACACAGCTTATACTTCAGTAGTCTTAGATCATGTAATGATGATTATTGTACTTTATAACTAGCAAAATCCCCATATCCTGTTCATTGCCCCTTTTTCAATTATGTGGATTGACTTATCCCTGAAGTGGTTAATTCTCACCTTGACATCTCATAGAACAACTGAATCTCTACCAAGGGTGAATGTGTCCTTCCTCTTAATGTCTAAAAGAAAAGGTTAAAATTCATTGAAGCAAAATGCAACAACCCAAAATGTTGGGGAGGTCGTTTCCACAGTTATTTCATATGACAGTGCTTGGAGTGAAACTACATGACCATGGTGGAGAAGAAAAAACACTTTACCTTGTTCCTCCTGACTGATGTCCTTATGCGTGTTTTGCACAGTTGAGCGTTTTGTGTCTTGTCGTCTGTGTAGGCAACAGCCCTCTTCCCTGGGATAGAACTAGATGATATTTAGACACGTTAATTTGACTTCTCCGTTGCTCACATTGATGTGGATATGATTATAATGCTCTGTTTTGTGGGCTTCCCAAGAAAACAATAAATCCCTTACTACTTGTTCGAAATGCAGTAGCACAGATCCTAACAAATACAAGAAAGAGAATATCATTCCTGTTTTGAAAAAACTTCACTGGTCACCTGTATTATCTAGGATAAATTTGAAAGTTCTTTTACTTGTTTTTAAAGCTTTAAGCGACCTAGCACGTCTGTACCTTACTGAATGTCTGTCTTCATATGTTCCTATACGTGACCTGAGATCTGCACATACTGGCCTACTGCAAATACCACATGTGAAATGCAGAAAGAGTGGAGAGGCTGCTTTTTGTTTTTATGCTTCCAAATTATGAAACTCACTTCCACTTTTTATTAGGCAGTCAAGCTCGGTACATTGTTTTAAAAAACATTTGAAAATGTTGCTTTTAGTTAAAGTGGGTCTTTGTTCTTTCTGTTTATGTTTCTTTTTTTAGTTCTCTTTAATTGTTCTTATTTTATTACGACTTTCCTAATTTTTATTTATTTAATTGACATGTATGTTGCTTTACTGTATTGCTGTATTTTCCTTTACAACTGAAAGTATATCTCTCAATTTTAATATTTTATTTTTAAGCTTGGTTTTTAAAGCACCAAAGCACTATTTGTATGAAAGGTGCTCTATGGATAAAGTTTATCATTATTATTTTTAATATTATTATTATACTTTGTTACATTTTTGGTTAGGACAAAGACTCTAGTAGAGGTGGCCTCTTTTACCCCGTTCCAAAAAATTGGAAAACTACCTTCAGAATACACTGACAATGACCATCTACTGTCTCCTCTAACTGTGTATTGTCATCATGCATATCTTGTGTATTATTTATTGTAGTTGGTTTTGTCATTCTGTAAAAAAGCCACCTTTCAAGGCACTATATAAAATAATGTTTGTTATTATTATTTACATTTTTCATCGTCAAATCTGGCGAAGAGTCTTAAGAGAATAACAAAGAACACGTTGCTCTTACCTTTCCATTCCAAGAAATGCCCTCAGCTCGGATTGCAGAGATTGACCTCTCTGTCTCAAATTCTGAGAAACATAGACTCGATTGAAAAATGACCATTTCCTAAGATTCACATAACATCACCAGTCAACATTTGCCACTTGACATCAATAGAAACCATAGAGTACATGACATTTCCAATCAGTTTTCTTTCAAGGTACAATACCAATCGCCTTGCCAGAAGAGTTATACTGCGGTAGATAAATATTACAAATGTCAGATACACGCAGAGTTGTTTGGATTACTATGAAAAGATTGGCAAATATATTTATGTTCATTATATTTCTTGGAGTGACAGAGCTAAAGAGAAAACAATACTTACCTTTATCTCTGCAGACAGGATCGCAAGGGATTCCCTTATACTGGGTTCCTATGTAACAAATAATACATTATTCAAAAAACATGATATTTCTCTGTCCATTGGCAGCATGATTGTTTATCATTACAGTTTTAGTTAGCTTTAATTTTGTAAACCCCAAGTAAACATAGTTTGTGCCTTTCTCTGAACTTTTTGGCATTTCAATTCAGTTGTTTGTAAGCTTATTTTACAGTTGCTAGGTTGATGAAGTTCCTGAACTGTGCAGTATTTCTTTTGGGTTTGGTGCGAATCATATTCTAGCGGTTGGGGGAAAAAAGCACAGGTGCCATCCCACCATTAAACCCTGAAACTTACCTTAGCCGATTCTTCAACTAAACCAGACATGTTAACTAAGTGTTACAGTATGTTTCAAAGTGTGTATTTTAGCAAACACAACTGAAGTTCTGTTGTCTCCTTGGAGACACCTGGAACTGGTGTGATGCTGGTTCTATGACATCATTCGTTCTAAATGTAAATGCAGGTATTGGCACAACATAGTAAATTGATGTAAAGTTATGGATCCATTTATGATTTTCACTCAGTTTGAAAGAGTTCCTGTCGTGTGGTTAAACTTTGTGTTACGGAGGGTTAACTGGGCTTCTGGCTACTAGTTAGGCTTGGTCATTCAGTCATCTGGTTCATGAAATAGGAAGCTAAGAGATCTGTGTTTTAGTTTTACTGTTTGTTTTTGTTCCATAGAATAAGAAATGTTTCATTAATATTAGTAATAGAGTAGCTGTTTCTCTAAACAGTGTGTGTCAGTTTGCACTGCAGGTGTGCCAGGTAGAGACCATTTAAGAACCCAAAAATATGCTGTCATTTACTGCCGTGGCTAATTTCTGTTAACCTTGTCTCTCACTCACTTTGATGAGCAAAATGTTCATACATAAAGCATACATTTCTGATTGGTCAGAAGAAGCTTCTTAACATATAAGGTATAAAGAAAGTCAGAAAGTTAGGCACTTAGGTCAGCCTTAGGCAGTTAACCAAGACCATAATCCGATAAGAAGCTATTCCCTTTCATGTTGCTAAATCACATGTAGGATACATGAGTTACACCTCCACTTAAGAGACCTTAAAGAGACCTTGGCCAGCCAGGAGTGTAGAAAACCGTAAAACAGTTCTTGAGGACCTAATTGTTAACTCTTAACAGGCAAAGGTTCCTTCAGTCCTATGAGAAATATTTTAGAATTGAACTAAAGTGTGTTTTTCCGATACAGGAGCATATGTCTGTCAGGGCCTGTTGGAGAGGCCCTGGATGAGAACCCCTGGCTGCAGTTCCACATCCCCCTGAAAGTAAATAGAGCCATAAGCACTGAGCTAAGGACACTGCTCCAGGACATGCTGGCTGTCGATCCTGACCAGCGACCAGAAGCCATCCAGCAGAAGAAGCAAGTCAGGCAAGCCATGGCACGAGAGAAAACATCTTTGTAGTGAGTGATAGCAAGATGTCCGTGACCAAGGGCAATTCGTCCGAGTAAAGTCTGATTTCATTTTTATGTCCCGAAAGGCCACTGCCTTTGTGCTGTAGATTTCTGATTTAGACGGGCATTTCTATGGACAACTTTGACTTTTCTGTGGGTCCAATGAAAATAAGTTTAATTTATTCTTTGTTACAGTTTTCGAAAGTTTAAAGACATTCACTGAGTTGACGATAAAGGAAAAGTTTCATCTTTCATCTCTTGGAAGGTAGGCCGGTCAGAGGTACAATATATGTCTTCATGTCTTCATCCTCCATGTTTGTAACTACAGGTTTCACAGTGTTGAGCTAAGACACAAAAACACCTACAAATGGCAGTTCCAAATGTATAAACCTGGGCTGAAAAAGTGTGTACAGTATATACTCTGTGTAGGTCTGATAAAAGTATTCGAGTCAAAGTGTCATATGGATACAAATTCTCATGATTTTGTATTGTGTGTTTTTTCTCTGTTCTGCTTTATTGAAAGAAATCAGATGCTCTTCCTGAAACTTACCTTAGCTGATTCTTCAGCTAAACCAGACAGACTTCTGAAATTCTCAAATATTATCAAATCTTGTTGGTGCAGAGGTGGTGGAGCCCATTACCAACAGACTCACAGCTGAAATTGCTGTGAAAAGGGCTTCTACCAAATATTAACATGTGGGTGAACATGTAAACAATTGTAATATTTCCTTTTTTCCCATTGAAAGTATAACATATGTGGTGTGAGAAAGAGGTCCTCATTTAATTGCATGAAACTCTGGCACTGGCGCAACAAACTGAACAAAGTTCAAGGGGGTATACGCTTTCTGTAGACACTTTATTTCCTCTTTTTCCATACTCTAAGAAATGATTTGGGAAACATGTGGGACACTGGAGGTCATTATACATGAGCCTCTTTCTGCACCTTTTAAGCCATTGAAACCTAGTTGCCTTGTTACAAGGTCTAATATTACAGTAGGTGTGGTTTCTGTCTCCTAATTTCTGAGAATGATCAAATTGGGGAATAAGTTGTAGGGAATACCACTCTTGCACTTCTAAGAAAAGACTATCTCAAATGAAACTCGCTATAGAAAGACATCTTGTTGAAAAATTCTTTATTTTTTGTCATTTCTAAAGAAAAAACATTCATCAAGTCCTTCACAAATGTTTTGTTTGTGACTTTCTCTGTTGTTCCCTTTCACACTCAACTGAACTATGTGTTATGTCTTGTAAACGTAATCAAACATTTCACTTAGGTGTGTGGGTTAACACAAACCCATATTGTATGAAACATTCAGTTTTTCATTCAAGTTTTTTCTAACAATTGCATCCATGCTAGGACTACAGTAAACAACACTTTTTACTAAAGTAAATGAAATTGTTCATTAAACAAGACACATTGTTTTAAATGTATGCAATACGACGACACTAAAAACAACACTGAAACTTTTCATTGAAATACTGTACGAGATTGTGCATATTCAATGGATTTCTCCTGGTGCTTTTTTTCATCAGTCTTTTCATATTCTTGTTCTCTACTCAGGTGTCTCCTGTTCCTTTGGTGATGTCTGCTGTACACACATGGTATCATACACTTGAGCAAAGTGTGATACCACCGTTTGTTCTTCTCCTAAAATAAAGATGAACATTGACAAAAGTCAGAAGCACACTTTTCTTTGACAGACGAACAAAACAATGCAAGAATAACCATACTCTCTGTTCCTTACTCATTTCTACCTACCTGTTTGACCACTTTGTCTGCTTCAGTCAGGACAGGGTGCTGGGGCTGACTCTGAGCAATCTGAGAAGAGCTCTCTGTGATCTTCTCCCCTACAGTGGCTACATTGTACTCTGTTTGAAATCCAGGTATCGCCTCCGGTAAGTTCCTCGGTCCTTTTTGGGACTTGAAAGGGTAGAATCATTTTGTGACTACATTTCCTTGTCATGCACTGATATGTTCTGGTTTGTGTTCGATTACTGCAGGCGTTCTAGTACTTTCTTTTTGTTCTAGATTGGCAGTGTTTGAGATGGTAGGAACTTGTCATATTCTCAACTCTGAATGCTCTGTAAACATACTATTTTAGCAATTCTTAGAAGTCTGAAAGCAGTGTTACCTGTATCATTTTTTGTCTTGGTAGTAGTATTGCAGCTCCAACATCAGCACTTAAATAATGGTTTGTGATGTTACTTGTCCTTGGAGTCAGTATACTCCTGAGAAGTCAAGAGAAATCTTACGTAAGCATTAATTATGTTTCACTTTTGAAAGCAAAGTACGTGTCATGTACTTTGAAGGCATTTGTTGATACTTTTAAGCACTTTCGTTGATTATTATTATCCTTCAATTAGTTATTACAAGTCCAACATTCTCTACATGATCTCACTCCATATTCAGAATGTGGGAATACAATTGTTTTAAGGAAATGCCACTGAATAGATAGTAGCTGCACTCTACAAAGATGAATTTGCTAATTAATCAGTGAGGGACACAGCTTATACTTCAGTAGTCTTAGATCATGTAATGATGATTATTGTACTTTATAACTAGCAAAATCCCCATATCCTGTTCATTGCCCCTTTTTCAATTATGTGGATTGACTTATCCCTGAAGTGGTTAATTCTCACCTTGACATCTCATAGAACAACTGAATCTCTACCAAGGGTGAATGTGTCCTTCCTCTTAATGTCTAAAAGAAAAGGTTAAAATTCATTGAAGCAAAATGCAACAACCCAAAATGTTGGGGAGGTCGTTTCCACAGTTATTTCATATGACAGTGCTTGGAGTGAAACTACATGACCATGGTGGAGAAGAAAAAACACTTTACCTTGTTCCTCCTGACTGATGTCCTTATGCGTGTTTTGCACAGTTGAGCGTTTTGTGTCTTGTCGTCTGTGTAGGCAACAGCCCTCTTCCCTGGGATAGAACTAGATGATATTTAGACACGTTAATTTGACTTCTCCGTTGCTCACATTGATGTGGATATGATTATAATGCTCTGTTTTGTGGGCTTCCCAAGAAAACAATAAATCCCTTACTACTTGTTCGAAATGCAGTAGCACAGATCCTAACAAATACAAGAAAGAGAATATCATTCCTGTTTTGAAAAAACTTCACTGGTCACCTGTATTATCTAGGATAAATTTGAAAGTTCTTTTACTTGTTTTTAAAGCTTTAAGCGACCTAGCACGTCTGTACCTTACTGAATGTCTGTCTTCATATGTTCCTATACGTGACCTGAGATCTGCACATACTGGCCTACTGCAAATACCACATGTGAAATGCAGAAAGAGTGGAGAGGCTGCTTTTTGTTTTTATGCTTCCAAATTATGAAACTCACTTCCACTTTTTATTAGGCAGTCAAGCTCGGTACATTGTTTTAAAAAACATTTGAAAATGTTGCTTTTAGTTAAAGTGGTTCTTTGTTCTTTCTATTTCTGTTTCTTTTTTTAGTTCTCTTTAATTGTTCTTATTTTATTACGACTTTCCTAATTTTTATTTATTTAATTGACATGTATGTTGCTTTACTGTATTGCTGTATTTTCCTTTACAACTGAAAGTATATCTCTCAATTTTAATATTTTATTTTTACGCTTGGTTTTTAAAGCACCAAAGCACTATTTGTATGAAAGGTGCTCTATAGATAAAGTTTATCATTATTATTTTTAATATTATTATTATACTTTGTTACATTTTTGGTTAGGACAAAGATTCTAGTAGAGGTGGCCTCTTTTACCCCGTTCCAAAAAATTGGAAAACTACCTTCAGAATACACTGACAATGACCATCTACTGTCTCCTCTAACTGTGTATTGTCATCATGCATATCTTGTGTATTATTTATTGTAGTTGGTTTTGTCATTCTGTAAAGAAGCCACCTTTCAAGGCACTATATAAAATAATGTTTGTTATTATTATTTACATTTTTCATCGTCAAATCTGGCGAAGAGTCTTAAGAGAATATCAAAGAACACGTTGCTCTTACCTTTCCATTCCAAGAAATGCCCTCAGCTCGGATTGCAGAGATTTACCTCTCTGTCTCAAATTCTGAGAAACATAGACTCGATTGAAAAATGACCATTTCCTAAGATTCACATAACATCACCAGTCAACATTTGCCACTTGACATCAATAGAAACCATAGAGTACATGACATTTCCAATCAGTTTTCTTTCAAGGTACAATACCAATCGCCTTGCCAGAAGAGTTATACTGCGGTAGATAAATATTACAAATGTCAGATACACGCAGAGTTGTTTGGATTACTATGAAAAGATTGGCAAATATATTTATGTTCATTATATTTCTTGGTGTGACAGAGCTAAAGAGAAAACAATACTTACCTTTATCTCTGCAGACAGGATCGCAAGGGATTCCCTTATACTGGGTTCCTATGTAACAAATAATACATTATTCAAAAAACATGATATTTCTCTGTCCATTGGCAGCATGATTGTTTATCATTACAGTTTTAGTTAGCTTTAATTTTGTAAACCCCAAGTAAACATAGTTTGTGCCTTTCTCTGAACTTTTTGGCATTTCAATTCAGTTGTTTGTAAGCTTATTTTACAGTTGCTAGGTTGATGAAGTTCCTGAACTGTACAGTATTTCTTTTGGGTTTGGTGCGAATCATATTCTAGCGGTTGGGGGAAAAAAGCACAGGTGCCATCCCACCATTAAACCCTGAAACTTACCTTAGCCGATTCTTCAACTAAACCAGACATGTTAACTAAGTGTTACAGTATGTTTCAAAGTGTGTATTTTAGCAAACACAACTGAAGTTCTGTTGTCTCCTTGGAGACACCTGGAACTGGTGTGATGCTGGTTCTATGACATCATTCGTTCTAAATGTAAATGCAGGTATTGGCACAACATAGTAAATTGATGTAAAGTTATGGATCCATTTATGATTTTCACTCAGTTTGAAAGAGTTCCTGTCGTGTGGTTAAACTTTGTGTTACGGAGGGTTAACTGGGGTTCTGGCTACTAGTTAGGCTTGGTCATTCAGTCATCTGGTTCATGAAATAGGAAGCTAAGAGATCTGTGTTTTAGTTTTACTGTTTGTTTTTGTTCCATAGAATAAGAAATGTTTCATTAATATTAGTAATAGAGTAGCTGTTTCTCTAAACAGTGTGTGTCAGTTTGCACTGCAGGTGTGCCAGGTAGAGACCATTTAAGAACCCAAAAATATGCTGTCATTTACTGCCGTGGCTAATTTCTGTTAACCTTGTCTCTCACTCACTTTGATGAGCAAAATGTTCATACATAAAGCATACATTTCTGATTGGTCAGAAGAAGCTTCTTAACATATAAGGTATAAAGAAAGTCAGAAAGTTAGGCACTTAGGTCAGCCTTAGGCAGTTAACCAAGACCATAATCCGATAAGAAGCTATTCCCTTTCATGTTGCTAAATCACATGTAGGATACATGAGTTACACCTCCACTTAAGAGACCTTAAAGAGACCTTGGCCAGCCAGGAGTGTAGAAAACCGTAAAACAGTTCTTGAGGACCTAATTGTTAACTCTTAACAGGCAAAGGTTCCTTCAGTCCTATGAGAAATATTTTAGAATTGAACTAAAGTGTGTTTTTCCGATACAGGAGCATATGTCTGTCAGGGCCTGTTGGAGAGGCCCTGGATGAGAACCCCTGGCTGCAGTTCCACATCCCCCTGAAAGTAAATAGAGCCATAAGCACTGAGCTAAGGACACTGCTCCAGGACATGCTGGCTGTCGATCCTGACCAGCGACCAGAAGCCATCCAGCAGAAGAAGCAAGTCAGGCAAGCCATGGCACGAGAGAAAACATCTTTGTAGTGAGTGATAGCAAGATGTCCGTGACCAAGGGCAATTCGTCCGAGTAAAGTCTGATTTCATTTTTATGTCCCGAAAGGCCACTGCCTTTGTGCTGTAGATTTCTGATTTAGACGGGCATTTCTATGGACAACTTTGACTTTTCTGTGGGTCCAATGAAAATAAGTTTAATTTATTCTTTGTTACAGTTTTCGAAAGTTTAAAGACATTCACTGAGTTGACGATAAAGGAAAAGTTTCATCTTTCACCTCTTGGAAGGTAGGCCGGTCAGAGGTACAATATATGTCTTCATGTCTTCATCCTCCATGTTTGTAACTACAGGTTTCACAGTGTTGAGCTAAGACACAAAAACACCTACAAATGGCAGTTCCAAATGTATAAACCTGGGCTGAAAAAGTGTGTACAGTATATACTCTGTGTAGGTCTGATAAAAGTATTCGAGTCAAAGTGTCATATGGATACAAATTCTCATGATTTTGTATTGTGTGTTTTTTCTCTGTTCTGCTTTATTGAAAGAAATCAGATGCTCTTCCTGAAACTTACCTTAGCTGATTCTTCAGCTAAACCAGACAGACTTCTGAAATTCTCAAATATTATCAAATCTTGTTGGTGCAGAGGTGGTGGAGCCCATTACCAACAGACTCACAGCTGAAATTGCTGTGAAAAGGGCTTCTACCAAATATTAACATGTGGGTGAAAATGTAAACAATTGTAATATTTCCTTTTTTCCCATTGAAAGTATAACATATGTGGTGTGAGAAAGAGGTCCTCATTTAATTGCATGAAACTCTGGCACTGGCGCAACAAACTGAACAAAGTTCAAGGGGGTATACGCTTTCTGTAGACACTTTATTTCCTCTTTTTCCATACTCTAAGAAATGATTTGGGAAACCTGTGGGACACTGGAGGTCATTATACATGAGCCTCTTTCTGCACCTTTTAAGCCATTGAAACCTAGTTGCCTTGTTACAAGGTCTAATATTACAGTAGGTGTGGTTTCTGTCTCCTAATTTCTGAGAATGATCAAATTGGGGAATAAGTTGTAGGGAATACCACTCTTGCACTTCTAAGAAAAGACTATCTCAAATGAAACTCGCTATAGAAAGACATCTTGTTGAAAAATTCTTTATTTTTTGTCATTTCTAAAGAAAAAACATTCATCAAGTCCTTCACAAATGTTTTGTTTGTGACTTTCTCTGTTGTTCCCTTTCACACTCAACTGAACTATGTGTTATGTCTTGTAAACGTAATCAAACATTTCACTTAGGTGTGTGGGTTAACACAAACCCATATTGTATGAAACATTCAGTTTTTCATTCAAGTTTTTTCTAACAATTGCATCCATGCTAGGACTACAGTAAACAACACTTTTTACTAAAGTAAATGAAATTGTTCATTAAACAAGACACATTGTTTTAAATGTATGCAATACGACGACACTAAAAACAACACTGAAACTTTTCATTGAAATACTGTACGAGATTGTGCATATTCAATGGATTTCTCCTGGTGCTTTTTTTCATCAGTCTTTTCATATTCTTGTTCTCTACTCAGGTGTCTCCTGTTCCTTTGGTGATGTCTGCTGTACACACATGGTATCATACACTTGAGCAAAGTGTGATACCACCGTTTGTTCTTCTCCTAAAATAAAGATGAACATTGACAAAAGTCAGAAGCACACTTTTCTTTGACAGACGAACAAAACAATGCAAGAATAACCATACTCTCTGTTCCTTACTCATTTCTACCTACCTGTTTGACCACGTCTGCTTCAGTCAGGACAGGGTGCTGGGGCTGACTCTGAGCAATCTGAGAAGAGCTCTCTGTGATCTTCTCCCCTACAGTGGCTACATTGTACTCTGTTTGAAATCCAGGTATCGCCTCCGGTAAGTTCCTCGGTCCTTTTTGGGACTTGAAAGGGTAGAATCATTTTGTGACTACATTTCCTTGTCATGCACTGATATGTTCTGGTTTGTGTTCGATTACTGCAGGCGTTCTAGTACTTTCTTTTTGTTCTAGATTGGCAGTGTTTGAGATGGTAGGAACTTGTCATATTCTCAACTCTGAATGCTCTGTAAACATACTATTTTAGCAATTCTTAGAAGTCTGAAAGCAGTGTTACCTGTATCATTTTTTGTCTTGGTAGTAGTATTGCAGCTCCAACATCAGCACTTAAATAATGGTTTGTGATGTTACTTGTCCTTGGAGTCAGTATACTCCTGAGAAGTCAAGAGAAATCTTACGTAAGCATTAATTATGTTTCACTTTTGAAAGCAAAGTACGTGTCATGTACTTTGAAGGCATTTGTTGATACTTTTAAGCACTTTCGTTGATTATTATTATCCTTCAATTAGTTATTACAAGTCCAACATTCTCTACATGATCTCACTCCATATTCAGAATGTGGGAATACAATTGTTTTAAGGAAATGCCACTGAATAGATAGTAGCTGCACTCTACAAAGATAAATTTGCTAATTAATCAGTGAGGGACACAGCTTATACTTCAGTAGTCTTAGATCATGTAATGATGATTATTGTACTTTATAACTAGCAAAATCCCCATATCCTGTTCATTGCCCCTTTTTCAATTATGTGGATTGACTTATCCCTGAAGTGGTTAATTCTCACCTTGACATCTCATAGAACAACTGAATCTCTACCAAGGGTGAATGTGTCCTTCCTCTTAATGTCTAAAAGAAAAGGTTAAAATTCATTGAAGCAAAATGCAACAACCCAAAATGTTGGGGAGGTCGTTTCCACAGTTATTTCATATGACAGTGCTTGGAGTGAAACTACATGACCATGGTGGAGAAGAAAAAACACTTTACCTTGTTCCTCCTGACTGATGTCCTTATGCGTGTTTTGCACAGTTGAGCGTTTTGTGTCTTGTCGTCTGTGTAGGCAACAGCCCTCTTCCCTGGGATAGAACTAGATGATATTTAGACACGTTAATTTGACTTCTCCGTTGCTCACATTGATGTGGATATGATTATAATGCTCTGTTTTGTGGGCTTCCCAAGAAAACAATAAATCCCTTACTACTTGTTCGAAATGCAGTAGCACAGATCCTAACAAATACAAGAAAGAGAATATCATTCCTGTTTTGAAAAAACTTCACTGGTCACCTGTATTATCTAGGATAAATTTGAAAGTTCTTTTACTTGTTTTTAAAGCTTTAAGCGACCTAGCACGTCTGTACCTTACTGAATGTCTGTCTTCATATGTTCCTATACGTGACCTGAGATCTGCACATACTGGCCTACTGCAAATACCACATGTGAAATGCAGAAAGAGTGGAGAGGCTGCTTTTTGTTTTTATGCTTCCAAATTATGAAACTCACTTCCACTTTTTATTAGGCAGTCAAGCTCGGTACATTGTTTTAAAAAACATTTGAAAATGTTGCTTTTAGTTAAAGTGGGTCTTTGTTCTTTCTGTTTATGTTTCTTTTTTTAGTTCTCTTTAATTGTTCTTATTTTATTACGACTTTCCTAATTTTTATTTATTTAATTGACATGTATGTTGCTTTACTGTATTGCTGTATTTTCCTTTACAACTGAAAGTATATCTCTCAATTTTAATATTTTATTTTTACGCTTGGTTTTTAAAGCACCAAAGCACTATTTGTATGAAAGGTGCTCTATGGATAAAGTTTATCATTATTATTTTTAATATTATTATTATACTTTGTTACATTTTTGGTTAGGACAAAGACTCTAGTAGAGGTGGCCTCTTTTACCCCGTTCCAAAAAATTGGAAAACTACCTTCAGAATACACTGACAATGACCATCTACTGTCTCCTCTAACTGTGTATTGTCATCATGCATATCTTGTGTATTATTTATTGTAGTTGGTTTTGTCATTCTGTAAAAAAGCCACCTTTCAAGGCACTATATAAAATAATGTTTGTTATTATTATTTACATTTTTCATCGTCAAATCTGGCGAAGAGTCTTAAGAGAATAACAAAGAACACGTTGCTCTTACCTTTCCATTCCAAGAAATGCCCTCAGCTCGGATTGCAGAGATTGACCTCTCTGTCTCAAATTCTGAGAAACATAGACTCGATTGAAAAATGACCATTTCCTAAGATTCACATAACATCACCAGTCAACATTTGCCACTTGACATCAATAGAAACCATAGAGTACATGACATTTCCAATCAGTTTTCTTTCAAGGTACAATACCAATCGCCTTGCCAGAAGAGTTATACTGCGGTAGATAAATATTACAAATGTCAGATACACGCAGAGTTGTTTGGATTACTATGAAAAGATTGGCAAATATATTTATGTTCATTATATTTCTTGGAGTGACAGAGCTAAAGAGAAAACAATACTTACCTTTATCTCTGCAGACAGGATCGCAAGGGATTCCCTTATACTGGGTTCCTATGTAACAAATAATACATTATTCAAAAAACATGATATTTCTCTGTCCATTGGCAGCATGATTGTTTATCATTACAGTTTTAGTTAGCTTTAATTTTGGAAACCCCAAGTAAACATAGTTTGTGCCTTTCTCTGAACTTTTTGGCATTTCAATTCAGTTGTTTGTAAGCTTATTTTACAGTTGCTAGGTTGATGAAGTTCCTGAACTGTGCAGTATTTCTTTTGGGTTTGGTGCGAATCATATTCTAGCGGTTGGGGGAAAAAAGCACAGGTGCCATCCCACCATTAAACCCTGAAACTTACCTTAGCCGATTCTTCAACTAAACCAGACATGTTAACTAAGTGTTACAGTATGTTTCAAAGTGTGTATTTTAGCAAACACAACTGAAGTTCTGTTGTCTCCTTGGAGACACCTGGAACTGGTGTGATGCTGGTTCTATGACATCATTCGTTCTAAATGTAAATGCAGGTATTGGCACAACATAGTAAATTGATGTAAAGTTATGGATCCATTTATGATTTTCACTCAGTTTGAAAGAGTTCCTGTCGTGTGGTTAAACTTTGTGTTACGGAGGGTTAACTGGGGTTCTGGCTACTAGTTAGGCTTGGTCATTCAGTCATCTGGTTCATGAAATAGGAAGCTAAGAGATCTGTGTTTTAGTTTTACTGTTTGTTTTTGTTCCATAGAATAAGAAATGTTTCATTAATATTAGTAATAGAGTAGCTGTTTCTCTAAACAGTGTGTGTCAGTTTGCACTGCAGGTGTGCCAGGTAGAGACCATTTAAGAACCCAAAAATATGCTGTCATTTACTGCCGTGGCTAATTTCTGTTAACCTTGTCTCTCACTCACTTTGATGAGCAAAATGTTCATACATAAAGCATACATTTCTGATTGGTCAGAAGAAGCTTCTTAACATATAAGGTATAAAGAAAGTCAGAAAGTTAGGCACTTAGGTCAGCCTTAGGCAGTTAACCAAGACCATAATCCGATAAGAAGCTATTCCCTTTCATGTTGCTAAATCACATGTAGGATACATGAGTTACACCTCCACTTAAGAGACCTTAAAGAGACCTTGGCCAGCCAGGAGTGTAGAAAACCGTAAAACAGTTCTTGAGGACCTAATTGTTAACTCTTAACAGGCAAAGGTTCCTTCAGTCCTATGAGAAATATTTTAGAATTGAACTAAAGTGTGTTTCCGATACAGGAGCATATGTCTGTCAGGGCCTGTTGGAGAGGCCCTGGATGAGAACCCCTGGCTGCAGTTCCACATCCCCCTGAAAGTAAATAGAGCCATAAGCACTGAGCTAAGGACACTGCTCCAGGACATGCTGGCTGTCGATCCTGACCAGCGACCAGAAGCCATCCAGCAGAAGAAGCAAGTCAGGCAAGCCATGGCACGAGAGAAAACATCTTTGTAGTGAGTGATAGCAAGATGTCCGTGACCAAGGGCAATTCGTCCGAGTAAAGTCTGATTTCATTTTTATGTCCCGAAAGGCCACTGCCTTTGTGCTGTAGATTTCTGATTTAGACGGGCATTTCTATGGACAACTTTGACTTTTCTGTGGGTCCAATGAAAATAAGTTTAATTTATTCTTTGTTACAGTTTTCGAAAGTTTAAAGACATTCACTGAGTTGACGATAAAGGAAAAGTTTCATCTTTCATCTCTTGGAAGGTAGGCCGGTCAGAGGTACAATATATGTCTTCATGTCTTCATCCTCCATGTTTGTAACTACAGGTTTCACAGTGTTGAGCTAAGACACAAAAACACCTACAAATGGCAGTTCCAAATGTATAAACCTGGGCTGAAAAAGTGTGTACAGTATATACTCTGTGTAGGTCTGATAAAAGTATTCGAGTCAAAGTGTCATATGGATACAAATTCTCATGATTTTGTATTGTGTGTTTTTTCTCTGTTCTGCTTTATTGAAAGAAATCAGATGCTCTTCCTGAAACTTACCTTAGCTGATTCTTCAGCTAAACCAGACAGACTTCTGAAATTCTCAAATATTATCAAATCTTGTTGGTGCAGAGGTGGTGGAGCCCATTACCAACAGACTCACAGCTGAAATTGCTGTGAAAAGGGCTTCTACCAAATATTAACATGTGGGTGAACATGTAAACAATTGTAATATTTCCTTTTTTCCCATTGAAAGTATAACATATGTGGTGTGAGAAAGAGGTCCTCATTTAATTGCATGAAACTCTGGCACTGGCGCAACAAACTGAACAAAGTTCAAGGGGGTATACGCTTTCTGTAGACACTTTATTTCCTCTTTTTCCATACTCTAAGAAATGATTTGGGAAACATGTGGGACACTGGAGGTCATTATACATGAGCCTCTTTCTGCACCTTTTAAGCCATTGAAACCTAGTTGCCTTGTTACAAGGTCTAATATTACAGTAGGTGTGGTTTCTGTCTCCTAATTTCTGAGAATGATCAAATTGGGGAATAAGTTGTAGGGAATACCACTCTTGCACTTCTAAGAAAAGACTATCTCAAATGAAACTCGCTATAGAAAGACATCTTGTTGAAAAATTCTTTATTTTTTGTCATTTCTAAAGAAAAAACATTCATCAAGTCCTTCACAAATGTTTTGTTTGTGACTTTCTCTGTTGTTCCCTTTCACACTCAACTGAACTATGTGTTATGTCTTGTAAACGTAATCAAACATTTCACTTAGGTGTGTGGGTTAACACAAACCCATATTGTATGAAACATTCAGTTTTTCATTCAAGTTTTTTCTAACAATTGCATCCATGCTAGGACTACAGTAAACAACACTTTTTACTAAAGTAAATGAAATTGTTCATTAAACAAGACACATTGTTTTAAATGTATGCAATACGACGACACTAAAAACAACACTGAAACTTTTCATTGAAATACTGTACGAGATTGTGCATATTCAATGGATTTCTCCTGGTGCTTTTTTTCATCAGTCTTTTCATATTCTTGTTCTCTACTCAGGTGTCTCCTGTTCCTTTGGTGATGTCTGCTGTACACACATGGTATCATACACTTGAGCAAAGTGTGATACCACCGTTTGTTCTTCTCCTAAAATAAAGATGAACATTGACAAAAGTCAGAAGCACACTTTTCTTTGACAGACGAACAAAACAATGCAAGAATAACCATACTCTCTGTTCCTTACTCATTTCTACCTACCTGTTTGACCACTTTGTCTGCTTCAGTCAGGACAGGGTGCTGGGGCTGACTCTGAGCAATCTGAGAAGAGCTCTCTGTGATCTTCTCCCCTACAGTGGCTACATTGTACTCTGTTTGAAATCCAGGTATCGCCTCCGGTAAGTTCCTCGGTCCTTTTTGGGACTTGAAAGGGTAGAATCATTTTGTGACTACATTTCCTTGTCATGCACTGATATGTTCTGGTTTGTGTTCGATTACTGCAGGCGTTCTAGTACTTTCTTTTTGTTCTAGATTGGCAGTGTTTGAGATGGTAGGAACTTGTCATATTCTCAACTCTGAATGCTCTGTAAACATACTATTTTAGCAATTCTTAGAAGTCTGAAAGCAGTGTTACCTGTATCATTTTTTGTCTTGGTAGTAGTATTGCAGCTCCAACATCAGCACTTAAATAATGGTTTGTGATGTTACTTGTCCTTGGAGTCAGTATACTCCTGAGAAGTCAAGAGAAATCTTACGTAAGCATTAATTATGTTTCACTTTTGAAAGCAAAGTACGTGTCATGTACTTTGAAGGCATTTGTTGATACTTTTAAGCACTTTCGTTGATTATTATTATCCTTCAATTAGTTATTTCAAGTCCAACATTCTCTACATGATCTCACTCCATATTCAGAATGTGGGAATACAATTGTTTTAAGGAAATGCCACTGAATAGATAGTAGCTGCACTCTACAAAGATGAATTTGCTAATTAATCAGTGAGGGACACAGCTTATACTTCAGTAGTCTTAGATCATGTAATGATGATTATTGTACTTTATAACTAGCAAAATCCCCATATCCTGTTCATTGCCCCTTTTTCAATTATGTGGATTGACTTATCCCTGAAGTGGTTAATTCTCACCTTGACATCTCATAGAACAACTGAATCTCTACCAAGGGTGAATGTGTCCTTCCTCTTAATGTCTAAAAGAAAAGGTTAAAATTCATTGAAGCAAAATGCAACAACCCAAAATGTTGGGGAGGTCGTTTCCACAGTTATTTCATATGACAGTGCTTGGAGTGAAACTACATGACCATGGTGGAGAAGAAAAAACACTTTACCTTGTTCCTCCTGACTGATGTCCTTATGCGTGTTTTGCACAGTTGAGCGTTTTGTGTCTTGTCGTCTGTGTAGGCAACAGCCCTCTTCCCTGGGATAGAACTAGATGATATTTAGACACGTTAATTTGACTTCTCCATTGCTCACATTGATGTGGATATGATTATAATGCTCTGTTTTGTGGGCTTCCCAAGAAAACAATAAATCCCTTACTACTTGTTCGAAATGCAGTAGCACAGATCCTAACAAATACAAGAAAGAGAATATCATTCCTGTTTTGAAAAAACTTCACTGGTCACCTGTATTATCTAGGATAAATTTGAAAGTTCTTTTACTTGTTTTTAAAGCTTTAAGCGACCTAGCACGTCTGTACCTTACTGAATGTCTGTCTTCATATGTTCCTATACGTGACCTGAGATCTGCACATACTGGCCTACTGCAAATACCACATGTGAAATGCAGAAAGAGTGGAGAGGCTGCTTTTTGTTTTTATGCTTCCAAATTATGAAACTCACTTCCACTTTTTATTAGGCAGTCAAGCTCGGTACATTGTTTTAAAAAACATTTGAAAATGTTGCTTTTAGTTAAAGTGGGTCTTTGTTCTTTCTGTTTATGTTTCTTTTTTTAGTTCTCTTTAATTGTTCTTATTTTATTACGACTTTCCTAATTTTTATTTATTTAATTGACATGTATGTTGCTTTACTGTATTGCTGTATTTTCCTTTACAACTGAAAGTATATCTCTCAATTTTAATATTTTATTTTTACGCTTGGTTTTTAAAGCACCAAAGCACTATTTGTATGAAAGGTGCTCTATGGATAAAGTTTATCATTATTATTTTTAATATTATTATTATACTTTGTTACATTTTTGGTTAGGACAAAGACTCTAGTAGAGGTGGCCTCTTTTACCCCGTTCCAAAAAATTGGAAAACTACCTTCAGAATACACTGACAATGACCATCTACTGTCTCCTCTAACTGTGTATTGTCATCATGCATATCTTGTGTATTATTTATTGTAGTTGGTTTTGTCATTCTGTAAAAAAGCCACCTTTCAAGGCACTATATAAAATAATGTTTGTTATTATTATTTACATTTTTCATCGTAAAATCTGGCGAAGAGTCTTAAGAGAATAACAAAGAACACGTTGCTCTTACCTTTCCATTCCAAGAAATGCCCTCAGCTCGGATTGCAGAGATTGACCTCTCTGTCTCAAATTCTGAGAAACATAGACTCGATTGAAAAATGACCATTTCCTAAGATTCACATAACATCACCAGTCAACATTTGCCACTTGACATCAATAGAAACCATAGAGTACATGACATTTCCAATCAGTTTTCTTTCAAGGTACAATACCAATCGCCTTGCCAGAAGAGTTATACTGCGGTAGATAAATATTACAAATGTCAGATACACGCAGAGTTGTTTGGATTACTATGAAAAGATTGGCAAATATATTTATGTTCATTATATTTCTTGGAGTGACAGAGCTAAAGAGAAAACAATACTTACCTTTATCTCTGCAGACAGGATCGCAAGGGATTCCCTTATACTGGGTTCCTATGTAACAAATAATACATTATTCAAAAAACATGATATTTCTCTGTCCATTGGCAGCATGATTGTTTATCATTACAGTTTTAGTTAGCTTTAATTTTGGAAACCCCAAGTAAACATAGTTTGTGCCTTTCTCTGAACTTTTTGGCATTTCAATTCAGTTGTTTGTAAGCTTATTTTACAGTTGCTAGGTTGATGAAGTTCCTGAACTGTGCAGTATTTCTTTTGGGTTTGGTGCGAATCATATTCTAGCGGTTGGGGGAAAAAAGCACAGGTGCCATCCCACCATTAAACCCTGAAACTTACCTTAGCCGATTCTTCAACTAAACCAGACATGTTAACTAAGTGTTACAGTATGTTTCAAAGTGTGTATTTTAGCAAACACAACTGAAGTTCTGTTGTCTCCTTGGAGACACCTGGAACTGGTGTGATGCTGGTTCTATGACATCATTCGTTCTAAATGTAAATGCAGGTATTGGCACAACATAGTAAATTGATGTAAAGTTATGGATCCATTTATGATTTTCACTCAGTTTGAAAGAGTTCCTGTCGTGTGGTTAAACTTTGTGTTACGGAGGGTTAACTGGGGTTCTGGCTACTAGTTAGGCTTGGTCATTCAGTCATCTGGTTCATGAAATAGGAAGCTAAGAGATCTGTGTTTTAGTTTTACTGTTTGTTTTTGTTCCATAGAATAAGAAATGTTTCATTAATATTAGTAATAGAGTAGCTGTTTCTCTAAACAGTGTGTGTCAGTTTGCACTGCAGGTGTGCCAGGTAGAGACCATTTAAGAACCCAAAAATATGCTGTCATTTACTGCCGTGGCTAATTTCTGTTAACCTTGTCTCTCACTCACTTTGATGAGCAAAATGTTCATACATAAAGCATACATTTCTGATTGGTCAGAAGAAGCTTCTTAACATATAAGGTATAAAGAAAGTCAGAAAGTTAGGCACTTAGGTCAGCCTTAGGCAGTTAACCAAGACCATAATCCGATAAGAAGCTATTCCCTTTCATGTTGCTAAATCACATGTAGGATACATGAGTTACACCTCCACTTAAGAGACCTTAAAGAGACCTTGGCCAGCCAGGAGTGTAGAAAACCGTAAAACAGTTCTTGAGGACCTAATTGTTAACTCTTAACAGGCAAAGGTTCCTTCAGTCCTATGAGAAATATTTTAGAATTGAACTAAAGTGTGTTTTTCCGATACAGGAGCATATGTCTGTCAGGGCCTGTTGGAGAGGCCCTGGATGAGAACCCCTGGCTGCAGTTCCACATCCCCCTGAAAGTAAATAGAGCCATAAGCACTGAGCTAAGGACACTGCTCCAGGACATGCTGGCTGTCGATCCTGACCAGCGACCAGAAGCCATCCAGCAGAAGAAGCAAGTCAGGCAAGCCATGGCACGAGAGAAAACATCTTTGTAGTGAGTGATAGCAAGATGTCCGTGACCAAGGGCAATTCGTCCGAGTAAAGTCTGATTTCATTTTTATGTCCCGAAAGGCCACTGCCTTTGTGCTGTAGATTTCTGATTTAGACGGGCATTTCTATGGACAACTTTGACTTTTCTGTGGGTCCAATGAAAATAAGTTTAATTTATTCTTTGTTACAGTTTTCGAAAGTTTAAAGACATTCACTGAGTTGACGATAAAGGAAAAGTTTCATCTTTCACCTCTTGGAAGGTAGGCCGGTCAGAGGTACAATATATGTCTTCATGTCTTCATCCTCCATGTTTGTAACTACAGGTTTCACAGTGTTGAGCTAAGACACAAAAACACCTACAAATGGCAGTTCCAAATGTATAAACCTGGGCTGAAAAAGTGTGTACAGTATATACTCTGTGTAGGTCTGATAAAAGTATTCGAGTCAAAGTGTCATATGGATACAAATTCTCATGATTTTGTATTGTGTGTTTTTTCTCTGTTCTGCTTTATTGAAAGAAATCAGATGCTCTTCCTGAAACTTACCTTAGCTGATTCTTCAGCTAAACCAGACAGACTTCTGAAATTCTCAAATATTATCAAATCTTGTTGGTGCAGAGGTGGTGGAGCCCATTACCAACAGACTCACAGCTGAAATTGCTGTGAAAAGGGCTTCTACCAAATATTAACATGTGGGTGAAAATGTAAACAATTGTAATATTTCCTTTTTTCCCATTGAAAGTATAACATATGTGGTGTGAGAAAGAGGTCCTCATTTAATTGCATGAAACTCTGGCACTGGCGCAACAAACTGAACAAAGTTCAAGGGGGTATACGCTTTCTGTAGACACTTTATTTCCTCTTTTTCCATACTCTAAGAAATGATTTGGGAAACCTGTGGGACACTGGAGGTCATTATACATGAGCCTCTTTCTGCACCTTTTAAGCCATTGAAACCTAGTTGCCTTGTTACAAGGTCTAATATTACAGTAGGTGTGGTTTCTGTCTCCTAATTTCTGAGAATGATCAAATTGGGGAATAAGTTGTAGGGAATACCACTCTTGCACTTCTAAGAAAAGACTATCTCAAATGAAACTCGCTATAGAAAGACATCTTGTTGAAAAATTCTTTATTTTTTGTCATTTCTAAAGAAAAAACATTCATCAAGTCCTTCACAAATGTTTTGTTTGTGACTTTCTCTGTTGTTCCCTTTCACACTCAACTGAACTATGTGTTATGTCTTGTAAACGTAATCAAACATTTCACTTAGGTGTGTGGGTTAACACAAACCCATATTGTATGAAACATTCAGTTTTTCATTCAAGTTTTTTCTAACAATTGCATCCATGCTAGGACTACAGTAAACAACACTTTTTACTAAAGTAAATGAAATTGTTCATTAAACAAGACACATTGTTTTAAATGTATGCAATACGACGACACTAAAAACAACACTGAAACTTTTCATTGAAATACTGTACGAGATTGTGCATATTCAATGGATTTCTCCTGGTGCTTTTTTTCATCAGTCTTTTCATATTCTTGTTCTCTACTCAGGTGTCTCCTGTTCCTTTGGTGATGTCTGCTGTACACACATGGTATCATACACTTGAGCAAAGTGTGATACCACCGTTTGTTCTTCTCCTAAAATAAAGATGAACATTGACAAAAGTCAGAAGCACACTTTTCTTTGACAGACGAACAAAACAATGCAAGAATAACCATACTCTCTGTTCCTTACTCGTTTCTACCTACCTGTTTGACCACTTTGTCTGCTTCAGTCAGGACAGGGTGCTGGGGCTGACTCTGAGCAATCTGAGAAGAGCTCTCTGTGATCTTCTCCCCTACAGTGGCTACATTGTACTCTGTTTGAAATCCAGGTATCGCCTCCGGTAAGTTCCTCGGTCCTTTTTGGGACTTGAAAGGGTAGAATCATTTTGTGACTACATTTCCTTGTCATGCACTGATATGTTCTGGTTTGTGTTCGATTACTGCAGGCGTTCTAGTACTTTCTTTTTGTTCTAGATTGGCAGTGTTTGAGATGGTAGGAACTTGTCATATTCTCAACTCTGAATGCTCTGTAAACATACTATTTTAGCAATTCTTAGAAGTCTGAAAGCAGTGTTACCTGTATCATTTTTTGTCTTGGTAGTAGTATTGCAGCTCCAACATCAGCACTTAAATAATGGTTTGTGATGTTACTTGTCCTTGGAGTCAGTATACTCCTGAGAAGTCAAGAGAAATCTTACGTAAGCATTAATTATGTTTCACTTTTGAAAGCAAAGTACGTGTCATGTACTTTGAAGGCATTTGTTGATACTTTTAAGCACTTTCGTTGATTATTATTATCCTTCAATTAGTTATTACAAGTCCAACATTCTCTACATGATCTCACTCCATATTCAGAATGTGGGAATACAATTGTTTTAAGGAAATGCCACTGAATAGATAGTAGCTGCACTCTACAAAGATAAATTTGCTAATTAATCAGTGAGGGACACAGCTTATACTTCAGTAGTCTTAGATCATGTAATGATGATTATTGTACTTTATAACTAGCAAAATCCCCATATCCTGTTCATTGCCCCTTTTTCAATTATGTGGATTGACTTATCCCTGAAGTGGTTAATTCTCACCTTGACATCTCATAGAACAACTGAATCTCTACCAAGGGTGAATGTGTCCTTCCTCTTAATGTCTAAAAGAAAAGGTTAAAATTCATTGAAGCAAAATGCAACAACCCAAAATGTTGGGGAGGTCGTTTCCACAGTTATTTCATATGACAGTGCTTGGAGTGAAACTACATGACCATGGTGGAGAAGAAAAAACACTTTACCTTGTTCCTCCTGACTGATGTCCTTATGCGTGTTTTGCACAGTTGAGCGTTTTGTGTCTTGTCGTCTGTGTAGGCAACAGCCCTCTTCCCTGGGATAGAACTAGATGATATTTAGACACGTTAATTTGACTTCTCCGTTGCTCACATTGATGTGGATATGATTATAATGCTCTGTTTTGTGGGCTTCCCAAGAAAACAATAAATCCCTTACTACTTGTTCGAAATGCAGTAGCACAGATCCTAACAAATACAAGAAAGAGAATATCATTCCTGTTTTGAAAAAACTTCACTGGTCACCTGTATTATCTAGGATAAATTTGAAAGTTCTTTTACTTGTTTTTAAAGCTTTAAGCGACCTAGCACGTCTGTACCTTACTGAATGTCTGTCTTCATATGTTCCTATACGTGACCTGAGATCTGCACATACTGGCCTACTGCAAATACCACATGTGAAATGCAGAAAGAGTGGAGAGGCTGCTTTTTGTTTTTATGCTTCCAAATTATGAAACTCACTTCCACTTTTTATTAGGCAGTCAAGCTCGGTACATTGTTTTAAAAAACATTTGAAAATGTTGCTTTTAGTTAAAGTGGGTCTTTGTTCTTTCTGTTTATGTTTCTTTTTTTAGTTCTCTTTAATTGTTCTTATTTTATTACGACTTTCCTAATTTTTATTTATTTAATTGACATGTATGTTGCTTTACTGTATTGCTGTATTTTCCTTTACAACTGAAAGTATATCTCTCAATTTTAATATTTTATTTTTACGCTTGGTTTTTAAAGCACCAAAGCACTATTTGTATGAAAGGTGCTCTATGGATAAAGTTTATCATTATTATTTTTAATATTATTATTATACTTTGTTACATTTTTGGTTAGGACAAAGACTCTAGTAGAGGTGGCCTCTTTTACCCCGTTCCAAAAAATTGGAAAACTACCTTCAGAATACACTGACAATGACCATCTACTGTCTCCTCTAACTGTGTATTGTCATCATGCATATCTTGTGTATTATTTATTGTAGTTGGTTTTGTCATTCTGTAAAAAAGCCACCTTTCAAGGCACTATATAAAATAATGTTTGTTATTATTATTTACATTTTTCATCGTAAAATCTGGCGAAGAGTCTTAAGAGAATAACAAAGAACACGTTGCTCTTACCTTTCCATTCCAAGAAATGCCCTCAGCTCGGATTGCAGAGATTGACCTCTCTGTCTCAAATTCTGAGAAACATAGACTCGATTGAAAAATGACCATTTCCTAAGATTCACATAACATCACCAGTCAACATTTGCCACTTGACATCAATAGAAACCATAGAGTACATGACATTTCCAATCAGTTTTCTTTCAAGGTACAATACCAATCGCCTTGCCAGAAGAGTTATACTGCGGTAGATAAATATTACAAATGTCAGATACACGCAGAGTTGTTTGGATTACTATGAAAAGATTGGCAAATATATTTATGTTCATTATATTTCTTGGAGTGACAGAGCTAAAGAGAAAACAATACTTACCTTTATCTCTGCAGACAGGATCGCAAGGGATTCCCTTATACTGGGTTCCTATGTAACAAATAATACATTATTCAAAAAACATGATATTTCTCTGTCCATTGGCAGCATGATTGTTTATCATTACAGTTTTAGTTAGCTTTAATTTTGTAAACCCCAAGTAAACATAGTTTGTGCCTTTCTCTGAACTTTTTGGCATTTCAATTCAGTTGTTTGTAAGCTTATTTTACAGTTGCTAGGTTGATGAAGTTCCTGAACTGTGCAGTATTTCTTTTGGGTTTGGTGCGAATCATATTCTAGCGGTTGGGGGAAAAAAGCACAGGTGCCATCCCACCATTAAACCCTGAAACTTACCTTAGCCGATTCTTCAACTAAACCAGACATGTTAACTAAGTGTTACAGTATGTTTCAAAGTGTGTATTTTAGCAAACACAACTGAAGTTCTGTTGTCTCCTTGGAGACACCTGGAACTGGTGTGATGCTGGTTCTATGACATCATTCGTTCTAAATGTAAATGCAGGTATTGGCACAACATAGTAAATTGATGTAAAGTTATGGATCCATTTATGATTTTCACTCAGTTTGAAAGAGTTCCTGTCGTGTGGTTAAACTTTGTGTTACGGAGGGTTAACTGGGGTTCTGGCTACTAGTTAGGCTTGGTCATTCAGTCATCTGGTTCATGAAATAGGAAGCTAAGAGATCTGTGTTTTAGTTTTACTGTTTGTTTTTGTTCCATAGAATAAGAAATGTTTCATTAATATTAGTAATAGAGTAGCTGTTTCTCTAAACAGTGTGTGTCAGTTTGCACTGCAGGTGTGCCAGGTAGAGACCATTTAAGAACCCAAAAATATGCTGTCATTTACTGCCGTGGCTAATTTCTGTTAACCTTGTCTCTCACTCACTTTGATGAGCAAAATGTTCATACATAAAGCATACATTTCTGATTGGTCAGAAGAAGCTTCTTAACATATAAGGTATAAAGAAAGTCAGAAAGTTAGGCACTTAGGTCAGCCTTAGGCAGTTAACCAAGACCATAATCCGATAAGAAGCTATTCCCTTTCATGTTGCTAAATCACATGTAGGATACATGAGTTACACCTCCACTTAAGAGACCTTAAAGAGACCTTGGCCAGCCAGGAGTGTAGAAAACCGTAAAACAGTTCTTGAGGACCTAATTGTTAACTCTTAACAGGCAAAGGTTCCTTCAGTCCTATGAGAAATATTTTAGAATTGAACTAAAGTGTGTTTCCGATACAGGAGCATATGTCTGTCAGGGCCTGTTGGAGAGGCCCTGGATGAGAACCCCTGGCTGCAGTTCCACATCCCCCTGAAAGTAAATAGAGCCATAAGCACTGAGCTAAGGACACTGCTCCAGGACATGCTGGCTGTCGATCCTGACCAGCGACCAGAAGCCATCCAGCAGAAGAAGCAAGTCAGGCAAGCCATGGCACGAGAGAAAACATCTTTGTAGTGAGTGATAGCAAGATGTCCGTGACCAAGGGCAATTCGTCCGAGTAAAGTCTGATTTCATTTTTATGTCCCGAAAGGCCACTGCCTTTGTGCTGTAGATTTCTGATTTAGACGGGCATTTCTATGGACAACTTTGACTTTTCTGTGGGTCCAATGAAAATAAGTTTAATTTATTCTTTGTTACAGTTTTCGAAAGTTTAAAGACATTCACTGAGTTGACGATAAAGGAAAAGTTTCATCTTTCATCTCTTGGAAGGTAGGCCGGTCAGAGGTACAATATATGTCTTCATGTCTTCATCCTCCATGTTTGTAACTACAGGTTTCACAGTGTTGAGCTAAGACACAAAAACACCTACAAATGGCAGTTCCAAATGTATAAACCTGGGCTGAAAAAGTGTGTACAGTATATACTCTGTGTAGGTCTGATAAAAGTATTCGAGTCAAAGTGTCATATGGATACAAATTCTCATGATTTTGTATTGTGTGTTTTTTCTCTGTTCTGCTTTATTGAAAGAAATCAGATGCTCTTCCTGAAACTTACCTTAGCTGATTCTTCAGCTAAACCAGACAGACTTCTGAAATTCTCAAATATTATCAAATCTTGTTGGTGCAGAGGTGGTGGAGCCCATTACCAACAGACTCACAGCTGAAATTGCTGTGAAAAGGGCTTCTACCAAATATTAACATGTGGGTGAACATGTAAACAATTGTAATATTTCCTTTTTTCCCATTGAAAGTATAACATATGTGGTGTGAGAAAGAGGTCCTCATTTAATTGCATGAAACTCTGGCACTGGCGCAACAAACTGAACAAAGTTCAAGGGGGTATACGCTTTCTGTAGACACTTTATTTCCTCTTTTTCCATACTCTAAGAAATGATTTGGGAAACATGTGGGACACTGGAGGTCATTATACATGAGCCTCTTTCTGCACCTTTTAAGCCATTGAAACCTAGTTGCCTTGTTACAAGGTCTAATATTACAGTAGGTGTGGTTTCTGTCTCCTAATTTCTGAGAATGATCAAATTGGGGAATAAGTTGTAGGGAATACCACTCTTGCACTTCTAAGAAAAGACTATCTCAAATGAAACTCGCTATAGAAAGACATCTTGTTGAAAAATTCTTTATTTTTTGTCATTTCTAAAGAAAAAACATTCATCAAGTCCTTCACAAATGTTTTGTTTGTGACTTTCTCTGTTGTTCCCTTTCACACTCAACTGAACTATGTGTTATGTCTTGTAAACGTAATCAAACATTTCACTTAGGTGTGTGGGTTAACACAAACCCATATTGTATGAAACATTCAGTTTTTCATTCAAGTTTTTTCTAACAATTGCATCCATGCTAGGACTACAGTAAACAACACTTTTTACTAAAGTAAATGAAATTGTTCATTAAACAAGACACATTGTTTTAAATGTATGCAATACGACGACACTAAAAACAACACTGAAACTTTTCATTGAAATACTGTACGAGATTGTGCATATTCAATGGATTTCTCCTGGTGCTTTTTTTCATCAGTCTTTTCATATTCTTGTTCTCTACTCAGGTGTCTCCTGTTCCTTTGGTGATGTCTGCTGTACACACATGGTATCATACACTTGAGCAAAGTGTGATACCACCGTTTGTTCTTCTCCTAAAATAAAGATGAACATTGACAAAAGTCAGAAGCACACTTTTCTTTGACAGACGAACAAAACAATGCAAGAATAACCATACTCTCTGTTCCTTACTCATTTCTACCTACTTGTTTGACCACTTTGTCTGCTTCAGTCAGGACAGGGTGCTGGGGCTGACTCTGAGCAATCTGAGAAGAGCTCTCTGTGATCTTCTCCCCTACAGTGGCTACATTGTACTCTGTTTGAAATCCAGGTATCGCCTCCGGTAAGTTCCTCGGTCCTTTTTGGGACTTGAAAGGGTAGAATCATTTTGTGACTACATTTCCTTGTCATGCACTGATATGTTCTGGTTTGTGTTCGATTACTGCAGGCGTTCTAGTACTTTCTTTTTGTTCTAGATTGGCAGTGTTTGAGATGGTAGGAACTTGTCATATTCTCAACTCTGAATGCTCTGTAAACATACTATTTTAGCAATTCTTAGAAGTCTGAAAGCAGTGTTACCTGTATCATTTTTTGTCTTGGTAGTAGTATTGCAGCTCCAACATCAGCACTTAAATAATGGTTTGTGATGTTACTTGTCCTTGGAGTCAGTATACTCCTGAGAAGTCAAGAGAAATCTTACGTAAGCATTAATTATGTTTCACTTTTGAAAGCAAAGTACGTGTCATGTACTTTGAAGGCATTTGTTGATACTTTTAAGCACTTTCGTTGATTATTATTATCCTTCAATTAGTTATTACAAGTCCAACATTCTCTACATGATCTCACTCCATATTCAGAATGTGGGAATACAATTGTTTTAAGGAAATGCCACTGAATAGATAGTAGCTGCACTCTACAAAGATGAATTTGCTAATTAATCAGTGAGGGACACAGCTTATACTTCAGTAGTCTTAGATCATGTAATGATGATTATTGTACTTTATAACTAGCAAAATCCCCATATCCTGTTCATTGCCCCTTTTTCAATTATGTGGATTGACTTATCCCTGAAGTGGTTAATTCTCACCTTGACATCTCATAGAACAACTGAATCTCTACCAAGGGTGAATGTGTCCTTCCTCTTAATGTCTAAAAGAAAAGGTTAAAATTCATTGAAGCAAAATGCAACAACCCAAAATGTTGGGGAGGTCGTTTCCACAGTTATTTCATATGACAGTGCTTGGAGTGAAACTACATGACCATGGTGGAGAAGAAAAAACACTTTACCTTGTTCCTCCTGACTGATGTCCTTATGCGTGTTTTGCACAGTTGAGCGTTTTGTGTCTTGTCGTCTGTGTAGGCAACAGCCCTCTTCCCTGGGATAGAACTAGATGATATTTAGACACGTTAATTTGACTTCTCCATTGCTCACATTGATGTGGATATGATTATAATGCTCTGTTTTGTGGGCTTCCCAAGAAAACAATAAATCCCTTACTACTTGTTCGAAATGCAGTAGCACAGATCCTAACAAATACAAGAAAGAGAATATCATTCCTGTTTTGAAAAAACTTCACTGGTCACCTGTATTATCTAGGATAAATTTGAAAGTTCTTTTACTTGTTTTTAAAGCTTTAAGCGACCTAGCACGTCTGTACCTTACTGAATGTCTGTCTTCATATGTTCCTATACGTGACCTGAGATCTGCACATACTGGCCTACTGCAAATACCACATGTGAAATGCAGAAAGAGTGGAGAGGCTGCTTTTTGTTTTTATGCTTCCAAATTATGAAACTCACTTCCACTTTTTATTAGGCAGTCAAGCTCGGTACATTGTTTTAAAAAACATTTGAAAATGTTGCTTTTAGTTAAAGTGGGTCTTTGTTCTTTCTGTTTATGTTTCTTTTTTTAGTTCTCTTTAATTGTTCTTATTTTATTACGACTTTCCTAATTTTTATTTATTTAATTGACATGTATGTTGCTTTACTGTATTGCTGTATTTTCCTTTACAACTGAAAGTATATCTCTCAATTTTAATATTTTATTTTTACGCTTGGTTTTTAAAGCACCAAAGCACTATTTGTATGAAAGGTGCTCTATGGATAAAGTTTATCATTATTATTTTTAATATTATTATTATACTTTGTTACATTTTTGGTTAGGACAAAGACTCTAGTAGAGGTGGCCTCTTTTACCCCGTTCCAAAAAATTGGAAAACTACCTTCAGAATACACTGACAATGACCATCTACTGTCTCCTCTAACTGTGTATTGTCATCATGCATATCTTGTGTATTATTTATTGTAGTTGGTTTTGTCATTCTGTAAAAAAGCCACCTTTCAAGGCACTATATAAAATAATGTTTGTTATTATTATTTACATTTTTCATCGTAAAATCTGGCGAAGAGTCTTAAGAGAATAACAAAGAACACGTTGCTCTTACCTTTCCATTCCAAGAAATGCCCTCAGCTCGGATTGCAGAGATTGACCTCTCTGTCTCAAATTCTGAGAAACATAGACTCGATTGAAAAATGACCATTTCCTAAGATTCACATAACATCACCAGTCAACATTTGCCACTTGACATCAATAGAAACCATAGAGTACATGACATTTCCAATCAGTTTTCTTTCAAGGTACAATACCAATCGCCTTGCCAGAAGAGTTATACTGCGGTAGATAAATATTACAAATGTCAGATACACGCAGAGTTGTTTGGATTACTATGAAAAGATTGGCAAATATATTTATGTTCATTATATTTCTTGGAGTGACAGAGCTAAAGAGAAAACAATACTTACCTTTATCTCTGCAGACAGGATCGCAAGGGATTCCCTTATACTGGGTTCCTATGTAACAAATAATACATTATTCAAAAAACATGATATTTCTCTGTCCATTGGCAGCATGATTGTTTATCATTACAGTTTTAGTTAGCTTTAATTTTGGAAACCCCAAGTAAACATAGTTTGTGCCTTTCTCTGAACTTTTTGGCATTTCAATTCAGTTGTTTGTAAGCTTATTTTACAGTTGCTAGGTTGATGAAGTTCCTGAACTGTGCAGTATTTCTTTTGGGTTTGGTGCGAATCATATTCTAGCGGTTGGGGGAAAAAAGCACAGGTGCCATCCCACCATTAAACCCTGAAACTTACCTTAGCCGATTCTTCAACTAAACCAGACATGTTAACTAAGTGTTACAGTATGTTTCAAAGTGTGTATTTTAGCAAACACAACTGAAGTTCTGTTGTCTCCTTGGAGACACCTGGAACTGGTGTGATGCTGGTTCTATGACATCATTCGTTCTAAATGTAA
This sequence comes from Lepisosteus platostomus, assembly GCF_059453375.1. Taxonomy (NCBI): domain Eukaryota; kingdom Metazoa; phylum Chordata; class Actinopteri; order Semionotiformes; family Lepisosteidae; genus Lepisosteus; species Lepisosteus platostomus. Next base: position 2,004,249 of record NW_028291657.1, on the reverse strand, counting down.
ATGCAGGTATTGGCACAACATAGTAAATTGATGTAAAGTTATGGATCCATTTATGATTTTCACTCAGTTTGAAAGAGTTCCTGTCGTGTGGTTAAACTTTGTGTTACGGAGGGTTAACTGGGGTTCTGGCTACTAGTTAGGCTTGGTCATTCAGTCATCTGGTTCATGAAATAGGAAGCTAAGAGATCTGTGTTTTAGTTTTACTGTTTGTTTTTGTTCCATAGAATAAGAAATGTTTCATTAATATTAGTAATAGAGTAGCTGTTTCTCTAAACAGTGTGTGTCAGTTTGCACTGCAGGTGTGCCAGGTAGAGACCATTTAAGAACCCAAAAATATGCTGTCATTTACTGCCGTGGCTAATTTCTGTTAACCTTGTCTCTCACTCACTTTGATGAGCAAAATGTTCATACATAAAGCATACATTTCTGATTGGTCAGAAGAAGCTTCTTAACATATAAGGTATAAAGAAAGTCAGAAAGTTAGGCACTTAGGTCAGCCTTAGGCAGTTAACCAAGACCATAATCCGATAAGAAGCTATTCCCTTTCATGTTGCTAAATCACATGTAGGATACATGAGTTACACCTCCACTTAAGAGACCTTAAAGAGACCTTGGCCAGCCAGGAGTGTAGAAAACCGTAAAACAGTTCTTGAGGACCTAATTGTTAACTCTTAACAGGCAAAGGTTCCTTCAGTCCTATGAGAAATATTTTAGAATTGAACTAAAGTGTGTTTCCGATACAGGAGCATATGTCTGTCAGGGCCTGTTGGAGAGGCCCTGGATGAGAACCCCTGGCTGCAGTTCCACATCCCCCTGAAAGTAAATAGAGCCATAAGCACTGAGCTAAGGACACTGCTCCAGGACATGCTGGCTGTCGATCCTGACCAGCGACCAGAAGCCATCCAGCAGAAGAAGCAAGTCAGGCAAGCCATGGCACGAGAGAAAACATCTTTGTAGTGAGTGATAGCAAGATGTCCGTGACCAAGGGCAATTCGTCCGAGTAAAGTCTGATTTCATTTTTATGTCCCGAAAGGCCACTGCCTTTGTGCTGTAGATTTCTGATTTAGACGGGCATTTCTATGGACAACTTTGACTTTTCTGTGGGTCCAATGAAAATAAGTTTAATTTATTCTTTGTTACAGTTTTCGAAAGTTTAAAGACATTCACTGAGTTGACGATAAAGGAAAAGTTTCATCTTTCACCTCTTGGAAGGTAGGCCGGTCAGAGGTACAATATATGTCTTCATGTCTTCATCCTCCATGTTTGTAACTACAGGTTTCACAGTGTTGAGCTAAGACACAAAAACACCTACAAATGGCAGTTCCAAATGTATAAACCTGGGCTGAAAAAGTGTGTACAGTATATACTCTGTGTAGGTCTGATAAAAGTATTCGAGTCAAAGTGTCATATGGATACAAATTCTCATGATTTTGTATTGTGTGTTTTTTCTCTGTTCTGCTTTATTGAAAGAAATCAGATGCTCTTCCTGAAACTTACCTTAGCTGATTCTTCAGCTAAACCAGACAGACTTCTGAAATTCTCAAATATTATCAAATCTTGTTGGTGCAGAGGTGGTGGAGCCCATTACCAACAGACTCACAGCTGAAATTGCTGTGAAAAGGGCTTCTACCAAATATTAACATGTGGGTGAAAATGTAAACAATTGTAATATTTCCTTTTTTCCCATTGAAAGTATAACATATGTGGTGTGAGAAAGAGGTCCTCATTTAATTGCATGAAACTCTGGCACTGGCGCAACAAACTGAACAAAGTTCAAGGGGGTATACGCTTTCTGTAGACACTTTATTTCCTCTTTTTCCATACTCTAAGAAATGATTTGGGAAACCTGTGGGACACTGGAGGTCATTATACATGAGCCTCTTTCTGCACCTTTTAAGCCATTGAAACCTAGTTGCCTTGTTACAAGGTCTAATATTACAGTAGGTGTGGTTTCTGTCTCCTAATTTCTGAGAATGATCAAATTGGGGAATAAGTTGTAGGGAATACCACTCTTGCACTTCTAAGAAAAGACTATCTCAAATGAAACTCGCTATAGAAAGACATCTTGTTGAAAAATTCTTTATTTTTTGTCATTTCTAAAGAAAAAACATTCATCAAGTCCTTCACAAATGTTTTGTTTGTGACTTTCTCTGTTGTTCCCTTTCACACTCAACTGAACTATGTGTTATGTCTTGTAAACGTAATCAAACATTTCACTTAGGTGTGTGGGTTAACACAAACCCATATTGTATGAAACATTCAGTTTTTCATTCAAGTTTTTTCTAACAATTGCATCCATGCTAGGACTACAGTAAACAACACTTTTTACTAAAGTAAATGAAATTGTTCATTAAACAAGACACATTGTTTTAAATGTATGCAATACGACAACACTAAAAACAACACTGAAACTTTTCATTGAAATACTGTACGAGATTGTGCATATTCAATGGATTTCTCCTGGTGCTTTTTTTCATCAGTCTTTTCATATTCTTGTTCTCTACTCAGGTGTCTCCTGTTCCTTTGGTGATGTCTGCTGTACACACATGGTATCATACACTTGAGCAAAGTGTGATACCACCGTTTGTTCTTCTCCTAAAATAAAGATGAACATTGACAAAAGTCAGAAGCACACTTTTCTTTGACAGACGAACAAAACAATGCAAGAATAACCATACTCTCTGTTCCTTACTCATTTCTACCTACCTGTTTGACCACTTTGTCTGCTTCAGTCAGGACAGGGTGCTGGGGCTGACTCTGAGCAATCTGAGAAGAGCTCTCTGTGATCTTCTCCCCTACAGTGGCTACATTGTACTCTGTTTGAAATCCAGGTATCGCCTCCGGTAAGTTCCTCGGTCCTTTTTGGGACTTGAAAGGGTAGAATCATTTTGTGACTACATTTCCTTGTCATGCACTGATATGTTCTGGTTTGTGTTCGATTACTGCAGGCGTTCTAGTACTTTCTTTTTGTTCTAGATTGGCAGTGTTTGAGATGGTAGGAACTTGTCATATTCTCAACTCTGAATGCTCTGTAAACATACTATTTTAGCAATTCTTAGAAGTCTGAAAGCAGTGTTACCTGTATCATTTTTTGTCTTGGTAGTAGTATTGCAGGTCCAACATCAGCACTTAAATAATGGTTTGTGATGTTACTTGTCCTTGGAGTCAGTATACTCCTGAGAAGTCAAGAGAAATCTTACGTAAGCATTAATTATGTTTCACTTTTGAAAGCAAAGTACGTGTCATGTACTTTGAAGGCATTTGTTGATACTTTTAAGCACTTTCGTTGATTATTATTATCCTTCAATTAGTTATTACAAGTCCAACATTCTCTACATGATCTCACTCCATATTCAGAATGTGGGAATACAATTGTTTTAAGGAAATGCCACTGAATAGATAGTAGCTGCACTCTACAAAGATGAATTTGCTAATTAATCAGTGAGGGACACAGCTTATACTTCAGTAGTCTTAGATCATGTAATGATGATTATTGTACTTTATAACTAGCAAAATCCCCATATCCTGTTCATTGCCCCTTTTTCAATTATGTGGATTGACTTATCCCTGAAGTGGTTAATTCTCACCTTGACATCTCATAGAACAACTGAATCTCTACCAAGGGTGAATGTGTCCTTCCTCTTAATGTCTAAAAGAAAAGGTTAAAATTCATTGAAGCAAAATGCAACAACCCAAAATGTTGGGGAGGTCGTTTCCACAGTTATTTCATATGACAGTGCTTGGAGTGAAACTACATGACCATGGTGGAGAAGAAAAAACACTTTACCTTGTTCCTCCTGACTGATGTCCTTATGCGTGTTTTGCACAGTTGAGCGTTTTGTGTCTTGTCGTCTGTGTAGGCAACAGCCCTCTTCCCTGGGATAGAACTAGATGATATTTAGACACGTTAATTTGACTTCTCCATTGCTCACATTGATGTGGATATGATTTTATTGCTCTGTTTTGTGAGCTTCCCAAGAAAACAATAAATCCCTTACTACTTGTTCGAAATGCAGTAGCACAGATCCTAACAAATACAAGAAAGAGAATATCATTCCTGTTTTGAAAAAACTTCACTGGTCACCTGTATTATCTAGGATAAATTTGAAAGTTCTTTTACTTGTTTTTAAAGCTTTAAGCGACCTAGCACGTCTGTACCTTACTGAATGTCTGTCTTCATATGTTCCTATACGTGACCTGAGATCTGCACATACTGGCCTACTGCAAATACCACATGTGAAATGCAGAAAGAGTGGAGAGGCTGCTTTTTGTTTTTATGCTTCCAAATTATGAAACTCACTTCCACTTTTTATTAGGCAGTCAAGCTCGGTACATTGTTTTAAAAAACATTTGAAAATGTTGCTTTTAGTTAAAGTGGGTCTTTGTTCTTTCTGTTTATGTTTCTTTTTTTAGTTCTCTTTAATTGTTCTTATTTTATTACGACTTTCCTAATTTTTATTTATTTAATTGACATGTATGTTGCTTTACTGTATTGCTGTATTTTCCTTTACAACTGAAAGTATATCTCTCAATTTTAATATTTTATTTTTACACTTGGTTTTTAAAGCACCAAAGCACTATTTGTATGAAAGGTGCTCTATAGATAAAGTTTATCATTATTATTTTTAATATTATTATACTTTGTTACATTTTTGGTTAGGACAAAGATTCTAGTAGAGGTGGCCTCTTTTACCCCGTTCCAAAAAATTGGAAAACTACCTTCAGAATACACTGACAATGACCATCTACTGTCTCCTCTAACTGTGTATTGTCATCATGCATATCTTGTGTATTATTTATTGTAGTTGGTTTTGTCATTCTGTAAAAAAGCCACCTTTCAAGGCACTATATAAAATAATGTTTGTTATTATTATTTACATTTTTCATCGTAAAATCTGGCGAAGAGTCTTAAGAGAATAACAAAGAACACGTTGCTCTTACCTTTCCATTCCAAGAAATGCCCTCAGCTCGGATTGCAGAGATTGACCTCTCTGTCTCAAATTCTGAGAAACATAGACTCGATTGAAAAATGACCATTTCCTAAGATTCACATAACATCACCAGTCAACATTTGCCACTTGACATCAATAGAAACCATAGAGTACATGACATTTCCAATCAGTTTTCTTTCAAGGTACAATACCAATCGCCTTGCCAGAAGAGTTATACTGCGGTAGATAAATATTACAAATGTCAGATACACGCAGAGTTGTTTGGATTACTATGAAAAGATTGGCAAATATATTTATGTTCATTATATTTCTTGGAGTGACAGAGCTAAAGAGAAAACAATACTTACCTTTATCTCTGCAGACAGGATCGCAAGGGATTCCCTTATACTGGGTTCCTATGTAACAAATAATACATTATTCAAAAAACATGATATTTCTCTGTCCATTGGCAGCATGATTGTTTATCATTACAGTTTTAGTTAGCTTTAATTTTGTAAACCCCAAGTAAACATAGTTTGTGTCTTTCTCTGAACTTTTTGGCATTTCAATTCAGTTGTTTGTAAGCTTATTTTACAGTTGCTAGGTTGATGAAGTTCCTGAACTGTGCAGTATTTCTTTTGGGTTTGGTGCGAATCATATTCTAGCGGTTGGGGGAAAAAAGCACAGGTGCCATCCCACCATTAAACCCTGAAACTTACCTTAGCCGATTCTTCAACTAAACCAGACATGTTAACTAAGTGTTACAGTATGTTTCAAAGTGTGTATTTTAGCAAACACAACTGAAGTTCTGTTGTCTCCTTGGAGACACCTGGAACTGGTGTGATGCTGGTTCTATGACATCATTCGTTCTAAATGTAAATGCAGGTATTGGCACAACATAGTAAATTGATGTAAAGTTATGGATCCATTTATGATTTTCACTCAGTTTGAAAGAGTTCCTGTCGTGTGGTTAAACTTTGTGTTACGGAGGGTTAACTGGGGTTCTGGCTACTAGTTAGGCTTGGTCATTCAGTCATCTGGTTCATGAAATAGGAAGCTAAGAGATCTGTGTTTTAGTTTTACTGTTTGTTTTTGTTCCATAGAATAAGAAATGTTTCATTAATATTAGTAATAGAGTAGCTGTTTCTCTAAACAGTGTGTGTCAGTTTGCACTGCAGGTGTGCCAGGTAGAGACCATTTAAGAACCCAAAAATATGCTGTCATTTACTGCCGTGGCTAATTTCTGTTAACCTTGTCTCTCACTCACTTTGATGAGCAAAATGTTCATACATAAAGCATACATTTCTGATTGGTCAGAAGAAGCTTCTTAACATATAAGGTATAAAGAAAGTCAGAAAGTTAGGCACTTAGGTCAGCCTTAGGCAGTTAACCAAGACCATAATCCGATAAGAAGCTATTCCCTTTCATGTTGCTAAATCACATGTAGGATACATGAGTTACACCTCCACTTAAGAGACCTTAAAGAGACCTTGGCCAGCCAGGAGTGTAGAAAACCGTAAAACAGTTCTTGAGGACCTAATTGTTAACTCTTAACAGGCAAAGGTTCCTTCAGTCCTATGAGAAATATTTTAGAATTGAACTAAAGTGTGTTTTTCCGATACAGGAGCATATGTCTGTCAGGGCCTGTTGGAGAGGCCCTGGATGAGAACCCCTGGCTGCAGTTCCACATCCCCCTGAAAGTAAATAGAGCCATAAGCACTGAGCTAAGGACACTGCTCCAGGACATGCTGGCTGTCGATCCTGACCAGCGACCAGAAGCCATCCAGCAGAAGAAGCAAGTCAGGCAAGCCATGGCACGAGAGAAAACATCTTTGTAGTGAGTGATAGCAAGATGTCCGTGACCAAGGGCAATTCGTCCGAGTAAAGTCTGATTTCATTTTTATGTCCCGAAAGGCCACTGCCTTTGTGCTGTAGATTTCTGATTTAGACGGGCATTTCTATGGACAACTTTGACTTTTCTGTGGGTCCAATGAAAATAAGTTTAATTTATTCTTTGTTACAGTTTTCGAAAGTTTAAAGACATTCACTGAGTTGACGATAAAGGAAAAGTTTCATCTTTCACCTCTTGGAAGGTAGGCCGGTCAGAGGTACAATATATGTCTTCATGTCTTCATCCTCCATGTTTGTAACTACAGGTTTCACAGTGTTGAGCTAAGACACAAAAACACCTACAAATGGCAGTTCCAAATGTATAAACCTGGGCTGAAAAAGTGTGTACAGTATATACTCTGTGTAGGTCTGATAAAAGTATTCGAGTCAAAGTGTCATATGGATACAAATTCTCATGATTTTGTATTGTGTGTTTTTTCTCTGTTCTGCTTTATTGAAAGAAATCAGATGCTCTTCCTGAAACTTACCTTAGCTGATTCTTCAGCTAAACCAGACAGACTTCTGAAATTCTCAAATATTATCAAATCTTGTTGGTGCAGAGGTGGTGGAGCCCATTACCAACAGACTCACAGCTGAAATTGCTGTGAAAAGGGCTTCTACCAAATATTAACATGTGGGTGAAAATGTAAACAATTGTAATATTTCCTTTTTTCCCATTGAAAGTATAACATATGTGGTGTGAGAAAGAGGTCCTCATTTAATTGCATGAAACTCTGGCACTGGCGCAACAAACTGAACAAAGTTCAAGGGGGTATACGCTTTCTGTAGACACTTTATTTCCTCTTTTTCCATACTCTAAGAAATGATTTGGGAAACCTGTGGGACACTGGAGGTCATTATACATGAGCCTCTTTCTGCACCTTTTAAGCCATTGAAACCTAGTTGCCTTGTTACAAGGTCTAATATTACAGTAGGTGTGGTTTCTGTCTCCTAATTTCTGAGAATGATCAAATTGGGGAATAAGTTGTAGGGAATACCACTCTTGCACTTCTAAGAAAAGACTATCTCAAATGAAACTCGCTATAGAAAGACATCTTGTTGAAAAATTCTTTATTTTTTGTCATTTCTAAAGAAAAAACATTCATCAAGTCCTTCACAAATGTTTTGTTTGTGACTTTCTCTGTTGTTCCCTTTCACACTCAACTGAACTATGTGTTATGTCTTGTAAACGTAATCAAACATTTCACTTAGGTGTGTGGGTTAACACAAACCCATATTGTATGAAACATTCAGTTTTTCATTCAAGTTTTTTCTAACAATTGCATCCATGCTAGGACTACAGTAAACAACACTTTTTACTAAAGTAAATGAAATTGTTCATTAAACAAGACACATTGTTTTAAATGTATGCAATACGACGACACTAAAAACAACACTGAAACTTTTCATTGAAATACTGTACGAGATTGTGCATATTCAATGGATTTCTCCTGGTGCTTTTTTTCATCAGTCTTTTCATATTCTTGTTCTCTACTCAGGTGTCTCCTGTTCCTTTGGTGATGTCTGCTGTACACACATGGTATCATACACTTGAGCAAAGTGTGATACCACCGTTTGTTCTTCTCCTAAAATAAAGATGAACATTGACAAAAGTCAGAAGCACACTTTTCTTTGACAGACGAACAAAACAATGCAAGAATAACCATACTCTCTGTTCCTTACTCATTTCTACCTACCTGTTTGACCACTTTGTCTGCTTCAGTCAGGACAGGGTGCTGGGGCTGACTCTGAGCAATCTGAGAAGAGCTCTCTGTGATCTTCTCCCCTACAGTGGCTACATTGTACTCTGTTTGAAATCCAGGTATCGCCTCCGGTAAGTTCCTCGGTCCTTTTTGGGACTTGAAAGGGTAGAATCATTTTGTGACTACATTTCCTTGTCATGCACTGATATGTTCTGGTTTGTGTTCGATTACTGCAGGCGTTCTAGTACTTTCTTTTTGTTCTAGATTGGCAGTGTTTGAGATGGTAGGAACTTGTCATATTCTCAACTCTGAATGCTCTGTAAACATACTATTTTAGCAATTCTTAGAAGTCTGAAAGCAGTGTTACCTGTATCATTTTTTGTCTTGGTAGTAGTATTGCAGGTCCAACATCAGCACTTAAATAATGGTTTGTGATGTTACTTGTCCTTGGAGTCAGTATACTCCTGAGAAGTCAAGAGAAATCTTACGTAAGCATTAATTATGTTTCACTTTTGAAAGCAAAGTACGTGTCATGTACTTTGAAGGCATTTGTTGATACTTTTAAGCACTTTCGTTGATTATTATTATCCTTCAATTAGTTATTACAAGTCCAACATTCTCTACATGATCTCACTCCATATTCAGAATGTGGGAATACAATTGTTTTAAGGAAATGCCACTGAATAGATAGTAGCTGCACTCTACAAAGATGAATTTGCTAATTAATCAGTGAGGGACACAGCTTATACTTCAGTAGTCTTAGATCATGTAATGATGATTATTGTACTTTATAACTAGCAAAATCCCCATATCCTGTTCATTGCCCCTTTTTCAATTATGTGGATTGACTTATCCCTGAAGTGGTTAATTCTCACCTTGACATCTCATAGAACAACTGAATCTCTACCAAGGGTGAATGTGTCCTTCCTCTTAATGTCTAAAAGAAAAGGTTAAAATTCATTGAAGCAAAATGCAACAACCCAAAATGTTGGGGAGGTCGTTTCCACAGTTATTTCATATGACAGTGCTTGGAGTGAAACTACATGACCATGGTGGAGAAGAAAAAACACTTTACCTTGTTCCTCCTGACTGATGTCCTTATGCGTGTTTTGCACAGTTGAGCGTTTTGTGTCTTGTCGTCTGTGTAGGCAACAGCCCTCTTCCCTGGGATAGAACTAGATGATATTTAGACACGTTAATTTGACTTCTCCATTGCTCACATTGATGTGGATATGATTTTATTGCTCTGTTTTGTGAGCTTCCCAAGAAAACAATAAATCCCTTACTACTTGTTCGAAATGCAGTAGCACAGATCCTAACAAATACAAGAAAGAGAATATCATTCCTGTTTTGAAAAAACTTCACTGGTCACCTGTATTATCTAGGATAAATTTGAAAGTTCTTTTACTTGTTTTTAAAGCTTTAAGCGACCTAGCACGTCTGTACCTTACTGAATGTCTGTCTTCATATGTTCCTATACGTGACCTGAGATCTGCACATACTGGCCTACTGCAAATACCACATGTGAAATGCAGAAAGAGTGGAGAGGCTGCTTTTTGTTTTTATGCTTCCAAATTATGAAACTCACTTCCACTTTTTATTAGGCAGTCAAGCTCGGTACATTGTTTTAAAAAACATTTGAAAATGTTGCTTTTAGTTAAAGTGGGTCTTTGTTCTTTCTGTTTATGTTTCTTTTTTTAGTTCTCTTTAATTGTTCTTATTTTATTACGACTTTCCTAATTTTTATTTATTTAATTGACATGTATGTTGCTTTACTGTATTGCTGTATTTTCCTTTACAACTGAAAGTATATCTCTCAATTTTAATATTTTATTTTTACGCTTGGTTTTTAAAGCACCAAAGCACTATTTGTATGAAAGGTGCTCTATGGATAAAGTTTATCATTATTATTTTTAATATTATTATTATACTTTGTTACATTTTTGGTTAGGACAAAGATTCTAGTAGAGGTGGCCTCTTTTACCCCGTTCCAAAAAATTGGAAAACTACCTTCAGAATACACTGACAATGACCATCTACTGTCTCCTCTAACTGTGTATTGTCATCATGCATATCTTGTGTATTATTTATTGTAGTTGGTTTTGTCATTCTGTAAAAAAGCCACCTTTCAAGGCACTATATAAAATAATGTTTGTTATTATTATTTACATTTTTCATCGTAAAATCTGGCGAAGAGTCTTAAGAGAATAACAAAGAACACGTTGCTCTTACCTTTCCATTCCAAGAAATGCCCTCAGCTCGGATTGCAGAGATTGACCTCTCTGTCTCAAATTCTGAGAAACATAGACTCGATTGAAAAATGACCATTTCCTAAGATTCACATAACATCACCAGTCAACATTTGCCACTTGACATCAATAGAAACCATAGAGTACATGACATTTCCAATCAGTTTTCTTTCAAGGTACAATACCAATCGCCTTGCCAGAAGAGTTATACTGCGGTAGATAAATATTACAAATGTCAGATACACGCAGAGTTGTTTGGATTACTATGAAAAGATTGGCAAATATATTTATGTTCATTATATTTCTTGGAGTGACAGAGCTAAAGAGAAAACAATACTTACCTTTATCTCTGCAGACAGGATCGCAAGGGATTCCCTTATACTGGGTTCCTATGTAACAAATAATACATTATTCAAAAAACATGATATTTCTCTGTCCATTGGCAGCATGATTGTTTATCATTACAGTTTTAGTTAGCTTTAATTTTGTAAACCCCAAGTAAACATAGTTTGTGCCTTTCTCTGAACTTTTTGGCATTTCAATTCAGTTGTTTGTAAGCTTATTTTACAGTTGCTAGGTTGATGAAGTTCCTGAACTGTGCAGTATTTCTTTTGGGTTTGGTGCGAATCATATTCTAGCGGTTGGGGGAAAAAAGCACAGGTGCCATCCCACCATTAAACCCTGAAACTTACCTTAGCCGATTCTTCAACTAAACCAGACATGTTAACTAAGTGTTACAGTATGTTTCAAAGTGTGTATTTTAGCAAACACAACTGAAGTTCTGTTGTCTCCTTGGAGACACCTGGAACTGGTGTGATGCTGGTTCTATGACATCATTCGTTCTAAATGTAAATGCAGGTATTGGCACAACATAGTAAATTGATGTAAAGTTATGGATCCATTTATGATTTTCACTCAGTTTGAAAGAGTTCCTGTCGTGTGGTTAAACTTTGTGTTACGGAGGGTTAACTGGGCTTCTGGCTACTAGTTAGGCTTGGTCATTCAGTCATCTGGTTCATGAAATAGGAAGCTAAGAGATCTGTGTTTTAGTTTTACTGTTTGTTTTTGTTCCATAGAATAAGAAATGTTTCATTAATATTAGTAATAGAGTAGCTGTTTCTCTAAACAGTGTGTGTCAGTTTGCACTGCAGGTGTGCCAGGTAGAGACCATTTAAGAACCCAAAAATATGCTGTCATTTACTGCCGTGGCTAATTTCTGTTAACCTTGTCTCTCACTCACTTTGATGAGCAAAATGTTCATACATAAAGCATACATTTCTGATTGGTCAGAAGAAGCTTCTTAACATATAAGGTATAAAGAAAGTCAGAAAGTTAGGCACTTAGGTCAGCCTTAGGCAGTTAACCAAGACCATAATCCGATAAGAAGCTATTCCCTTTCATGTTGCTAAATCACATGTAGGATACATGAGTTACACCTCCACTTAAGAGACCTTAAAGAGACCTTGGCCAGCCAGGAGTGTAGAAAACCGTAAAACAGTTCTTGAGGACCTAATTGTTAACTCTTAACAGGCAAAGGTTCCTTCAGTCCTATGAGAAATATTTTAGAATTGAACTAAAGTGTGTTTTTCCGATACAGGAGCATATGTCTGTCAGGGCCTGTTGGAGAGGCCCTGGATGAGAACCCCTGGCTGCAGTTCCACATCCCCCTGAAAGTAAATAGAGCCATAAGCACTGAGCTAAGGACACTGCTCCAGGACATGCTGGCTGTCGATCCTGACCAGCGACCAGAAGCCATCCAGCAGAAGAAGCAAGTCAGGCAAGCCATGGCACGAGAGAAAACATCTTTGTAGTGAGTGATAGCAAGATGTCCGTGACCAAGGGCAATTCGTCCGAGTAAAGTCTGATTTCATTTTTATGTCCCGAAAGGCCACTGCCTTTGTGCTGTAGATTTCTGATTTAGACGGGCATTTCTATGGACAACTTTGACTTTTCTGTGGGTCCAATGAAAATAAGTTTAATTTATTCTTTGTTACAGTTTTCGAAAGTTTAAAGACATTCACTGAGTTGACGATAAAGGAAAAGTTTCATCTTTCACCTCTTGGAAGGTAGGCCGGTCAGAGGTACAATATATGTCTTCATGTCTTCATCCTCCATGTTTGTAACTACAGGTTTCACAGTGTTGAGCTAAGACACAAAAACACCTACAAATGGCAGTTCCAAATGTATAAACCTGGGCTGAAAAAGTGTGTACAGTATATACTCTGTGTAGGTCTGATAAAAGTATTCGAGTCAAAGTGTCATATGGATACAAATTCTCATGATTTTGTATTGTGTGTTTTTTCTCTGTTCTGCTTTATTGAAAGAAATCAGATGCTCTTCCTGAAACTTACCTTAGCTGATTCTTCAGCTAAACCAGACAGACTTCTGAAATTCTCAAATATTATCAAATCTTGTTGGTGCAGAGGTGGTGGAGCCCATTACCAACAGACTCACAGCTGAAATTGCTGTGAAAAGGGCTTCTACCAAATATTAACATGTGGGTGAAAATGTAAACAATTGTAATATTTCCTTTTTTCCCATTGAAAGTATAACATATGTGGTGTGAGAAAGAGGTCCTCATTTAATTGCATGAAACTCTGGCACTGGCGCAACAAACTGAACAAAGTTCAAGGGGGTATACGCTTTCTGTAGACACTTTATTTCCTCTTTTTCCATACTCTAAGAAATGATTTGGGAAACCTGTGGGACACTGGAGGTCATTATACATGAGCCTCTTTCTGCACCTTTTAAGCCATTGAAACCTAGTTGCCTTGTTACAAGGTCTAATATTACAGTAGGTGTGGTTTCTGTCTCCTAATTTCTGAGAATGATCAAATTGGGGAATAAGTTGTAGGGAATACCACTCTTGCACTTCTAAGAAAAGACTATCTCAAATGAAACTCGCTATAGAAAGACATCTTGTTGAAAAATTCTTTATTTTTTGTCATTTCTAAAGAAAAAACATTCATCAAGTCCTTCACAAATGTTTTGTTTGTGACTTTCTCTGTTGTTCCCTTTCACACTCAACTGAACTATGTGTTATGTCTTGTAAACGTAATCAAACATTTCACTTAGGTGTGTGGGTTAACACAAACCCATATTGTATGAAACATTCAGTTTTTCATTCAAGTTTTTTCTAACAATTGCATCCATGCTAGGACTACAGTAAACAACACTTTTTACTAAAGTAAATGAAATTGTTCATTAAACAAGACACATTGTTTTAAATGTATGCAATACGACGACACTAAAAACAACACTGAAACTTTTCATTGAAATACTGTACGAGATTGTGCATATTCAATGGATTTCTCCTGGTGCTTTTTTTCATCAGTCTTTTCATATTCTTGTTCTCTACTCAGGTGTCTCCTGTTCCTTTGGTGATGTCTGCTGTACACACATGGTATCATACACTTGAGCAAAGTGTGATACCACCGTTTGTTCTTCTCCTAAAATAAAGATGAACATTGACAAAAGTCAGAAGCACACTTTTCTTTGACAGACGAACAAAACAATGCAAGAATAACCATACTCTCTGTTCCTTACTCATTTCTACCTACCTGTTTGACCACTTTGTCTGCTTCAGTCAGGACAGGGTGCTGGGGCTGACTCTGAGCAATCTGAGAAGAGCTCTCTGTGATCTTCTCCCCTACAGTGGCTACATTGTACTCTGTTTGAAATCCAGGTATCGCCTCCGGTAAGTTCCTCGGTCCTTTTTGGGACTTGAAAGGGTAGAATCATTTTGTGACTACATTTCCTTGTCATGCACTGATATGTTCTGGTTTGTGTTCGATTACTGGAGGCGTTCAAGTACTTTCTTTTTGTTCTAGATTGGCAGTGTTTGAGATGGTAGGAACTTGTCATATTCTCAACTCTGAATGCTCTGTAAACATACTATTTTAGCAATTCTTAGAAATCTGAAAGCAGTGTTACCTGTATCATTTTTTGTCTTGGTAGTAGTATTGCAGCTCCAACATCAGCACTTAAATAATGGTTTGTGATGTTACTTGTCCTTGGAGTCAGTATACTCCTGAGAAGTCAAGAGAAATCTTACGTAAGCATTAATTATGTTTCACTTTTGAAAGCAAAGTACGTGTCAAGTACTTTGAAGGCATTTGTTGATACTTTTAAGCACTTTCGTTGATTATTATTATCCTTCAATTAGTTATTACAAGTCCAACATTCTCTACATGATCTCACTCCATATTCAGAATGTGGGAATACAATTGTTTTAAGGAAATGCCACTGAATAGATAGTAGCTGCACTCTACAAAGATGAATTTGCTAATTAATCAGTGAGGGACACAGCTTATACTTCAGTAGTCTTAGATCATGTAATGATGATTATTGTACTTTATAACTAGCAAAATCCCCATATCCTGTTCATTGCCCCTTTTTCAATTATGTGGATTGACTTATCCCTGAAGTGGTTAATTCTCACCTTGACATCTCATAGAACAACTGAATCTCTACCAAGGGTGAATGTGTCCTTCCTCTTAATGTCTAAAAGAAAAGGTTAAAATTCATTGAAGCAAAATGCAACAACCCAAAATGTTGGGGAGGTCGTTTCCACAGTTATTTCATATGACAGTGCTTGGAGTGAAACTACATGACCATGGTGGAGAAGAAAAAACACTTTACCTTGTTCCTCCTGACTGATGTCCTTATGCGTGTTTTGCACAGTTGAGCGTTTTGTGTCTTGTCGTCTGTGTAGGCAACAGCCCTCTTCCCTGGGATAGAACTAGATGATATTTAGACACGTTAATTTGACTTCTCCGTTGCTCACATTGATGTGGATATGATTATAATGCTCTGTTTTGTGGGCTTCCCAAGAAAACAATAAATCCCTTACTACTTGTTCGAAATGCAGTAGCACAGATCCTAACAAATACAAGAAAGAGAATATCATTCCTGTTTTGAAAAAACTTCACTGGTCACCTGTATTATCTAGGATAAATTTGAAAGTTCTTTTACTTGTTTTTAAAGCTTTAAGCGACCTAGCACGTCTGTACCTTACTGAATGTCTGTCTTCATATGTTCCTATACGTGACCTGAGATCTGCACATACTGGCCTACTGCAAATACCACATGTGAAATGCAGAAAGAGTGGAGAGGCTGCTTTTTGTTTTTATGCTTCCAAATTATGAAACTCACTTCCACTTTTTATTAGGCAGTCAAGCTCGGTACATTGTTTTAAAAAACATTTGAAAATGTTGCTTTTAGTTAAAGTGGGTCTTTGTTCTTTCTGTTTATGTTTCTTTTTTTAGTTCTCTTTAATTGTTCTTATTTTATTACGACTTTCCTAATTTTTATTTATTTAATTGACATGTATGTTGCTTTACTGTATTGCTGTATTTTCCTTTACAACTGAAAGTATATCTCTCAATTTTAATATTTTATTTTTACGCTTGGTTTTTAAAGCACCAAAGCACTATTTGTATGAAAGGTGCTCTATGGATAAAGTTTATCATTATTATTTTTAATATTATTATTATACTTTGTTACATTTTTGGTTAGGACAAAGATTCTAGTAGAGGTGGCCTCTTTTACCCCGTTCCAAAAAATTGGAAAACTACCTTCAGAATACACTGACAATGACCATCTACTGTCTCCTCTAACTGTGTATTGTCATCATGCATATCTTGTGTATTATTTATTGTAGTTGGTTTTGTCATTCTGTAAAAAAGCCACCTTTCAAGGCACTATATAAAATAATGTTTGTTATTATTATTTACATTTTTCATCGTAAAATCTGGCGAAGAGTCTTAAGAGAATAACAAAGAACACGTTGCTCTTACCTTTCCATTCCAAGAAATGCCCTCAGCTCGGATTGCAGAGATTGACCTCTCTGTCTCAAATTCTGAGAAACATAGACTCGATTAAAAAATGACCATTTCCTAAGATTCACATAACATCACCAGTCAACATTTGCCACTTGACATCAATAGAAACCATAGAGTACATGACATTTCCAATCAGTTTTCTTTCAAGGTACAATACCAATCGCCTTGCCAGAAGAGTTATACTGCGGTAGATAAATATTACAAATGTCAGATACACGCAGAGTTGTTTGGATTACTATGAAAAGATTGGCAAATATATTTATGTTCATTATATTTCTTGGAGTGACAGAGCTAAAGAGAAAACAATACTTACCTTTATCTCTGCAGACAGGATCGCAAGGGATTCCCTTATACTGGGTTCCTATGTAACAAATAATACATTATTCAAAAAACATGATATTTCTCTGTCCATTGGCAGCATGATTGTTTATCATTACAGTTTTAGTTAGCTTTAATTTTGTAAACCCCAAGTAAACATAGTTTGTGCCTTTCTCTGAACTTTTTGGCATTTCAATTCAGTTGTTTGTAAGCTTATTTTACAGTTGCTAGGTTGATGAAGTTCCTGAACTGTGCAGTATTTCTTTTGGGTTTGGTGCGAATCATATTCTAGCGGTTGGGGGAAAAAAGCACAGGTGCCATCCCACCATTAAACCCTGAAACTTACCTTAGCCGATTCTTCAACTAAACCAGACATGTTAACTAAGTGTTACAGTATGTGTGTATTTTAGCAAACACAACTGAAGTTCTGTTGTCTCCTTGGAGACACCTGGAACTGGTGTGATGCTGGTTCTATGACATCATTCGTTCTAAATGTAAATGCAGGTATTGGCACAACATAGTAAATTGATGTAAAGTTATGGATCCATTTATGATTTTCACTCAGTTTGAAAGAGTTCCTGTCGTGTGGTTAAACTTTGTGTTACAGAGGGTTAACTGGGGTTCTGGCTATTAGTTAGGCTTGGTCATTCAGTCATCTGGTTCATGAAATAGGAAGCTAAGAGATCTGTGTTTTAGTTTTACTGTTTGTTTTTGTTCCATAGAATAAGAAATGTTTCATTAATATTAGTAATAGAGTAGCTGTTTCTCTAAACAGTGTGTGTCAGTTTGCACTGCAGGTGTGCCAGGTAGAGACCATTTAAGAACGAAAAAATATGCTGTCATTTACTGCCGTGGCTAATTTCTGTTAACCTTGTCTCTCACTCACTTTGATGAGCAAAATGTTCATACATAAAGCATACATTTCTGATTGGTCAGAAGAAGCTTCTTAACATATAAGGTATAAAGAAAGTCAGAAAGTTAGGCACTTAGGTCAGCCTTAGGCAGTTAACCAAGACCATAATCCGATAAGAAGCTATTCCCTTTCATGTTGCTAAATCACATGTAGGATACATGAGTTACACCTCCACTTAAGAGACCTTAAAGAGACCTTGGCCAGCCAGGAGTGTAGAAAACCGTAAAACAGTTCTTGAGGACCTAATTGTTAACTCTTAACAGGCAAAGGTTCCTTCAGTCCTATGAGAAATATTTTAGAATTGAACTAAAGTGTGTTTCCGATACAGGAGCATATGTCTGTCAGGGCCTGTTGGAGAGGCCCTGGATGAGAACCCCTGGCTGCAGTTCCACATCCCCCTGAAAGTAAATAGAGCCATAAGCACTGAGCTAAGGACACTGCTCCAGGACATGCTGGCTGTCGATCCTGACCAGCGACCAGAAGCCATCCAGCAGAAGAAGCAAGTCAGGCAAGCCATGGCACGAGAGAAAACATCTTTGTAGTGAGTGATAGCAAGATGTCCGTGACCAAGGGCAATTCGTCCGAGTAAAGTCTGATTTCATTTTTATGTCCCGAAAGGCCACTGCCTTTGTGCTGTAGATTTCTGATTTAGACGGGCATTTCTATGGACAACTTTGACTTTTCTGTGGGTCCAATGAAAATAAGTTTAATTTATTCTTTGTTACAGTTTTCGAAAGTTTAAAGACATTCACTGAGTTGACGATAAAGGAAAAGTTTCATCTTTCACCTCTTGGAAGGTAGGCCGGTCAGAGGTACAATATATGTCTTCATGTCTTCATCCTCCATGTTTGTAACTACAGGTTTCACAGTGTTGAGCTAAGACACAAAAACACCTACAAATGGCAGTTCCAAATGTATAAACCTGGGCTGAAAAAGTGTGTACAGTATATACTCTGTGTAGGTCTGATAAAAGTATTCGAGTCAAAGTGTCATATGGATACAAATTCTCATGATTTTGTATTGTGTGTTTTTTCTCTGTTCTGCTTTATTGAAAGAAATCAGATGCTCTTCCTGAAACTTACCTTAGCTGATTCTTCAGCTAAACCAGACAGACTTCTGAAATTCTCAAATATTATCAAATCTTGTTGGTGCAGAGGTGGTGGAGCCCATTACCAACAGACTCACAGCTGAAATTGCTGTGAAAAGGGCTTCTACCAAATATTAACATGTGGGTGAAAATGTAAACAATTGTAATATTTCCTTTTTTCCCATTGAAAGTATAACATATGTGGTGTGAGAAAGAGGTCCTCATTTAATTGCATGAAACTCTGGCACTGGCGCAACAAACTGAACAAAGTTCAAGGGGGTATACGCTTTCTGTAGACACTTTATTTCCTCTTTTTCCATACTCTAAGAAATGATTTGGGAAACCTGTGGGACACTGGAGGTCATTATACATGAGCCTCTTTCTGCACCTTTTAAGCCATTGAAACCTAGTTGCCTTGTTACAAGGTCTAATATTACAGTAGGTGTGGTTTCTGTCTCCTAATTTCTGAGAATGATCAAATTGGGGAATAAGTTGTAGGGAATACCACTCTTGCACTTCTAAGAAAAGACTATCTCAAATGAAACTCGCTATAGAAAGACATCTTGTTGAAAAATTCTTTATTTTTTGTCATTTCTAAAGAAAAAACATTCATCAAGTCCTTCACAAATGTTTTGTTTGTGACTTTCTCTGTTGTTCCCTTTCACACTCAACTGAACTATGTGTTATGTCTTGTAAACGTAATCAAACATTTCACTTAGGTGTGTGGGTTAACACAAACCCATATTGTATGAAACATTCAGTTTTTCATTCAAGTTTTTTCTAACAATTGCATCCATGCTAGGACTACAGTAAACAACACTTTTTACTAAAGTAAATGAAATTGTTCATTAAACAAGACACATTGTTTTAAATGTATGCAATACGACGACACTAAAAACAACACTGAAACTTTTCATTGAAATACTGTACGAGATTGTGCATATTCAATGGATTTCTCCTGGTGCTTTTTTTCATCAGTCTTTTCATATTCTTGTTCTCTACTCAGGTGTCTCCTGTTCCTTTGGTGATGTCTGCTGTACACACATGGTATCATACACTTGAGCAAAGTGTGATACCACCGTTTGTTCTTCTCCTAAAATAAAGATGAACATTGACAAAAGTCAGAAGCACACTTTTCTTTGACAGACGAACAAAACAATGCAAGAATAACCATACTCTCTGTTCCTTACTCATTTCTACCTACCTGTTTGACCACTTTGTCTGCTTCAGTCAGGACAGGGTGCTGGGGCTGACTCTGAGCAATCTGAGAAGAGCTCTCTGTGATCTTCTCCCCTACAGTGGCTACATTGTACTCTGTTTGAAATCCAGGTATCGCCTCCGGTAAGTTCCTCGGTCCTTTTTGGGACTTGAAAGGGTAGAATCATTTTGTGACTACATTTCCTTGTCATGCACTGATATGTTCTGGTTTGTGTTCGATTACTGGAGGCGTTCAAGTACTTTCTTTTTGTTCTAGATTGGCAGTGTTTGAGATGGTAGGAACTTGTCATATTCTCAACTCTGAATGCTCTGTAAACATACTATTTTAGCAATTCTTAGAAATCTGAAAGCAGTGTTACCTGTATCATTTTTTGTCTTGGTAGTAGTATTGCAGCTCCAACATCAGCACTTAAATAATGGTTTGTGATGTTACTTGTCCTTGGAGTCAGTATACTCCTGAGAAGTCAAGAGAAATCTTACGTAAGCATTAATTATGTTTCACTTTTGAAAGCAAAGTACGTGTCAAGTACTTTGAAGGCATTTGTTGATACTTTTAAGCACTTTCGTTGATTATTATTATCCTTCAATTAGTTATTACAAGTCCAACATTCTCTACATGATCTCACTCCATATTCAGAATGTGGGAATACAATTGTTTTAAGGAAATGCCACTGAATAGATAGTAGCTGCACTCTACAAAGATGAATTTGCTAATTAATCAGTGAGGGACACAGCTTATACTTCAGTAGTCTTAGATCATGTAATGATGATTATTGTACTTTATAACTAGCAAAATCCCCATATCCTGTTCATTGCCCCTTTTTCAATTATGTGGATTGACTTATCCCTGAAGTGGTTAATTCTCACCTTGACATCTCATAGAACAACTGAATCTCTACCAAGGGTGAATGTGTCCTTCCTCTTAATGTCTAAAAGAAAAGGTTAAAATTCATTGAAGCAAAATGCAACAACCCAAAATGTTGGGGAGGTCGTTTCCACAGTTATTTCATATGACAGTGCTTGGAGTGAAACTACATGACCATGGTGGAGAAGAAAAAACACTTTACCTTGTTCCTCCTGACTGATGTCCTTATGCGTGTTTTGCACAGTTGAGCGTTTTGTGTCTTGTCGTCTGTGTAGGCAACAGCCCTCTTCCCTGGGATAGAACTAGATGATATTTAGACACGTTAATTTGACTTCTCCGTTGCTCACATTGATGTGGATATGATTATAATGCTCTGTTTTGTGGGCTTCCCAAGAAAACAATAAATCCCTTACTACTTGTTCGAAATGCAGTAGCACAGATCCTAACAAATACAAGAAAGAGAATATCATTCCTGTTTTGAAAAAACTTCACTGGTCACCTGTATTATCTAGGATAAATTTGAAAGTTCTTTTACTTGTTTTTAAAGCTTTAAGCGACCTAGCACGTCTGTACCTTACTGAATGTCTGTCTTCATATGTTCCTATACGTGACCTGAGATCTGCAAATACCACATGTGAAATGCAGAAAGAGTGGAGAGGCTGCTTTTTGTTTTTATGCTTCCAAATTATGAAACTCACTTCCACTTTTTATTAGGCAGTCAAGCTCGGTACATTGTTTTAAAAAACATTTGAAAATGTTGCTTTTAGTTAAAGTGGGTCTTTGTTCTTTCTGTTTATGTTTCTTTTTTTAGTTCTCTTTAATTGTTCTTATTTTATTACGACTTTCCTAATTTTTATTTATTTAATTGACATGTATGTTGCTTTACTGTATTGCTGTATTTTCCTTTACAACTGAAAGTATATCTCTCAATTTTAATATTTTATTTTTACACTTGGTTTTTAAAGCACCAAAGCACTATTTGTATGAAAGGTGCTCTATAGATAAAGTTTATCATTATTATTTTTAATATTATTATACTTTGTTACATTTTTGGTTAGGACAAAGATTCTAGTAGAGGTGGCCTCTTTTACCCCGTTCCAAAAAATTGGAAAACTACCTTCAGAATACACTGACAATGACCATCTACTGTCTCCTCTAACTGGTGTATTGTCATCATGCATATCTTGTGTATTATTTATTGTAGTTGGTTTTGTCATTCTGTAAAAAAGCCACCTTTCAAGGCACTATATAAAATAATGTTTGTTATTATTATTTACATTTTTCATCGTAAAATCTGGCGAAGAGTCTTAAGAGAATAACAAAGAACACGTTGCTCTTACCTTTCCATTCCAAGAAATGCCCTCAGCTCGGATTGCAGAGATTGACCTCTCTGTCTCAAATTCTGAGAAACATAGACTCGATTGAAAAATGACCATTTCCTAAGATTCACATAACATCACCAGTCAACATTTGCCACTTGACATCAATAGAAACCATAGAGTACATGACATTTCCAATCAGTTTTCTTTCAAGGTACAATACCAATCGCCTTGCCAGAAGAGTTATACTGCGGTAGATAAATATTACAAATGTCAGATACACGCAGAGTGGTTTGGATTACTATGAAAAGATTGGCAAATATATTTATGTTCATTATATTTCTTGGAGTGACAGAGCTAAAGAGAAAACAATACTTACCTTTATCTCTGCAGACAGGATCGCAAGGGATTCCCTTATACTGGGTTCCTATGTAACAAATAATACATTATTCAAAAAACATGATATTTCTCTGTCCATTGGCAGCATGATTGTTTATCATTACAGTTTTAGTTAGCTTTAATTTTGTAAACCCCAAGTAAACATAGTTTGTGCCTTTCTCTGAACTTTTTGGCATTTCAATTCAGTTGTTTGTAAGCTTATTTTACAGTTGCTAGGTTGATGAAGTTCCTGAACTGTGCAGTATTTCTTTTGGGTTTGGTGCGAATCATATTCTAGCGGTTGGGGGAAAAAAGCACAGGTGCCATCCCACCATTAAACCCTGAAACTTACCTTAGCCGATTCTTCAACTAAACCAGACATGTTAACTAAGTGTTACAGTATGTTTCAAAGTGTGTATTTTAGCAAACACAACTGAAGTTCTGTTGTCTCCTTGGAGACACCTGGAACTGGTGTGATGCTGGTTCTATGACATCATTCGTTCTAAATGTAAATGCAGGTATTGGCACAACATAGTAAATTGATGTAAAGTTATGGATCCATTTATGATTTTCACTCAGTTTGAAAGAGTTCCTGTCGTGTGGTTAAACTTTGTGTTACGGAGGGTTAACTGGGCTTCTGGCTACTAGTTAGGCTTGGTCATTCAGTCATCTGGTTCATGAAATAGGAAGCTAAGAGATCAGTGTTTTAGTTTTACTGTTTGTTTTTGTTCCATAGAATAAGAAATGTTTCATTAATATTAGTAATAGAGTAGCTGTTTCTCTAAACAGTGTGTGTCAGTTTGCACTGCAGGTGTGCCAGGTAGAGACCATTTAAGAACCCAAAAATATGCTGTCATTTACTGCCGTGGCTCATTTCTGTTAACCTTGTCTCTCACTCACTTTGATGAGCAAAATGTTCATACATAAAGCATACATTTCTGATTGGTCAGAAGAAGGTTCTTAACATATAAGGTATAAAGAAAGTCAGAAAGTTAGGCACTTAGGTCAGCCTTAGGCAGTTAACCAAGACCATAATCCAATAAGAAGCTATTCCCTTTCATGTTGCTAAATCACATGTAGGATTCATGAGTTACACCTCCACTTAAGAGACCTTAAAGAGACCTTGGCCAGCCAGGAGTGTAGAAAACCGTAAAACAGTTCTTGAGGACCTAATTGTTAACTCTTAACAGGCAAAGGTTCCTTCAGTCCTATGAGAAATATTTTAGAATTGAACTAAAGTGTGTTTCCGATACAGGAGCATATGTCTGTCAGGGCCTGTTGGAGAGGCCCTGGATGAGAACCCCTGGCTGCAGTTCCACATCCCCCTGAAAGTAAATAGAGCCATAAGCACTGAGCTAAGGACACTGCTCCAGGACATGCTGGCTGTCGATCCTGACCAGCGACCAGAAGCCATCCAGCAGAAGAAGCAAGTCAGGCAAGCCATGGCACGAGAGAAAACATCTTTGTAGTGAGTGATAGCAAGATGTCCGTGACCAAGGGCAATTCGTCCGAGTAAAGTCTGATTTCATTTTTATGTCCCGAAAGGCCACTGCCTTTGTGCTGTAGATTTCTGATTTAGACGGGCATTTCTATGGACAACTTTGACTTTTCTGTGGGTCCAATGAAAATAAGTTTAATTTATTCTTTGTTACAGTTTTCGAAAGTTTAAAGACATTCACTGAGTTGACGATAAAGGAAAAGTTTCATCTTTCACCTCTTGGAAGGTAGGCCGGTCAGAGGTACAATATATGTCTTCATGTCTTCATCCTCCATGTTTGTAACTACAGGTTTCACAGTGTTGAGCTAAGACACAAAAACACCTACAAATGGCAGTTCCAAATGTATAAACCTGGGCTGAAAAAGTGTGTACAGTATATACTCTGTGTAGGTCTGATAAAAGTATTCGAGTCAAAGTGTCATATGGATACAAATTCTCATGATTTTGTATTGTGTGTTTTTTCTCTGTTCTGCTTTATTGAAAGAAATCAGATGCTCTTCCTGAAACTTACCTTAGCTGATTCTTCAGCTAAACCAGACAGACTTCTGAAATTCTCAAATATTATCAAATCTTGTTGGTGCAGAGGTGGTGGAGCCCATTACCAACAGACTCACAGCTGAAATTGCTGTGAAAAGGGCTTCTACCAAATATTAACATGTGGGTGAAAATGTAAACAATTGTAATATTTCCTTTTTTCCCATTGAAAGTATAACATATGTGGTGTGAGAAAGAGGTCCTCATTTAATTGCATGAAACTCTGGCACTGGCGCAACAAACTGAACAAAGTTCAAGGGGGTATACGCTTTCTGTAGACACTTTATTTCCTCTTTTTCCATACTCTAAGAAATGATTTGGGAAACCTGTGGGACACTGGAGGTCATTATACATGAGCCTCTTTCTGCACCTTTTAAGCCATTGAAACCTAGTTGCCTTGTTACAAGGTCTAATATTACAGTAGGTGTGGTTTCTGTCTCCTAATTTCTGAGAATGATCAAATTGGGGAATAAGTTGTAGGGAATACCACTCTTGCACTTCTAAGAAAAGACTATCTCAAATGAAACTCGCTATAGAAAGACATCTTGTTGAAAAATTCTTTATTTTTTGTCATTTCTAAAGAAAAAACATTCATCAAGTCCTTCACAAATGTTTTGTTTGTGACTTTCTCTGTTGTTCCCTTTCACACTCAACTGAACTATGTGTTATGTCTTGTAAACGTAATCAAACATTTCACTTAGGTGTGTGGGTTAACACAAACCCATATTGTATGAAACATTCAGTTTTTCATTCAAGTTTTTTCTAACAATTGCATCCATGCTAGGACTACAGTAAACAACACTTTTTACTAAAGTAAATGAAATTGTTCATTAAACAAGACACATTGTTTTAAATGTATGCAATACGACGACACTAAAAACAACACTGAAACTTTTCATTGAAATACTGTACGAGATTGTGCATATTCAATGGATTTCTCCTGGTGCTTTTTTTCATCAGTCTTTTCATATTCTTGTTCTCTACTCAGGTGTCTCCTGTTCCTTTGGTGATGTCTGCTGTACACACATGGTATCATACACTTGAGCAAAGTGTGATACCACCGTTTGTTCTTCTCCTAAAATAAAGATGAACATTGACAAAAGTCAGAAGCACACTTTTCTTTGACAGACGAACAAAACAATGCAAGAATAACCATACTCTCTGTTCCTTACTCATTTCTACCTACCTGTTTGACCACTTTGTCTGCTTCAGTCAGGACAGGGTGCTGGGGCTGACTCTGAGCAATCTGAGAAGAGCTCTCTGTGATCTTCTCCCCTACAGTGGCTACATTGTACTCTGTTTGAAATCCAGGTATCGCCTCCGGTAAGTTCCTCGGTCCTTTTTGGGACTTGAAAGGGTAGAATCATTTTGTGACTACATTTCTTTGTCATGCACTGATATGTTCTGGTTTGTGTTCGATTACTGGAGGCGTTCAAGTACTTTCTTTTTGTTCTAGATTGGCAGTGTTTGAGATGGTAGGAACTTGTCATATTCTCAACTCTGAATGCTCTGTAAACATACTATTTTAGCAATTCTTAGAAGTCTGAAAGCAGTGTTACCTGTATCATTTTTTGTCTTGGTAGTAGTATTGCAGCTCCAACATCAGCACTTAAATAATGGTTTGTGATGTTACTTGTCCTTGGAGTCAGTATACTCCTGAGAAGTCAAGAGAAATCTTACGTAAGCATTAATTATGTTTCACTTTTGAAAGCAAAGTACGTGTCATGTACTTTGAAGGCATTTGTTGATACTTTTAAGCACTTTCGTTGATTATTATTATCCTTCAATTAGTTATTACAAGTCCAACATTCTCTACATGATCTCACTCCATATTCAGAATGTGGGAATACAATTGTTTTAAGGAAATGCCACTGAATAGATAGTAGCTGCACTCTACAAAGATGAATTTGCTAATTAATCAGTGAGGGACACAGCTTATACTTCAGTAGTCTTAGATCATGTAATGATGATTATTGTACTTTATAACTAGCAAAATCCCCATATCCTGTTCATTGCCCCTTTTTCAATTATGTGGATTGACTTATCCCTGAAGTGGTTAATTCTCACCTTGACATCTCATAGAACAACTGAATCTCTACCAAGGGTGAATGTGTCCTTCCTCTTAATGTCTAAAAGAAAAGGTTAAAATTCATTGAAGCAAAATGCAACAACCCAAAATGTTGGGGAGGTCGTTTCCACAGTTATTTCATATGACAGTGCTTGGAGTGAAACTACATGACCATGGTGGAGAAGAAAAAACACTTTACCTTGTTCCTCCTGACTGATG
The DNA here is from genome assembly GCF_059453375.1 of Lepisosteus platostomus. Taxonomy (NCBI): domain Eukaryota; kingdom Metazoa; phylum Chordata; class Actinopteri; order Semionotiformes; family Lepisosteidae; genus Lepisosteus; species Lepisosteus platostomus. The sequence continues at coordinate 1,977,216 of NW_028291657.1, read as the reverse complement.
TCCTTATGCGTGTTTTGCACAGTTGAGCGTTTTGTGTCTTGTCGTCTGTGTAGGCAACAGCCCTCTTCCCTGGGATAGAACTAGATGATATTTAGACACGTTAATTTGACTTCTCCATTGCTCACATTGATGTGGATATGATTATAATGCTCTGTTTTGTGGGCTTCCCAAGAAAACAATAAATCCCTTACTACTTGTTCGAAATGCAGTAGCAGAGATCCTAACAAATACAAGAAAGAGAATATCATTCCTGTTTTGAAAAAACTTCACTGGTCACCTGTATTATCTAGGATAAATTTGAAAGTTCTTTTACTTGTTTTTAAAGCTTTAAGCGACCTAGCACGTCTGTACCTTACTGAATGTCTGTCTTCATATGTTCCTATACGTGACCTGAGATCTGCACATACTGGCCTACTGCAAATACCACATGTGAAATGCAGAAAGAGTGGAGAGGCTGCTTTTTGTTTTTATGCTTCCAAATTATGAAACTCACTTCCACTTTTTATTAGGCAGTCAAGCTCGGTACATTGTTTTAAAAAACATTTGAAAATGTTGCTTTTAGTTAAAGTGGGTCTTTGTTCTTTCTGTTTATGTTTCTTTTTTTAGTTCTCTTTAATTGTTCTTATTTTATTACGACTTTCCTAATTTTTATTTATTTAATTGACATGTATGTTGCTTTACTGTATTGCTGTATTTTCCTTTACAACTGAAAGTATATCTCTCAATTTTAATATTTTATTTTTACGCTTGGTTTTTAAAGCACCAAAGCACTATTTGTATGAAAGGTGCTCTATGGATAAAGTTTATCATTATTATTTTTAATATTATTATTATACTTTGTTACATTTTTGGTTAGGACAAAGACTCTAGTAGAGGTGGCCTCTTTTACCCCGTTCCAAAAAATTGGAAAACTACCTTCAGAATACACTGACAATGACCATCTACTGTCTCCTCTAACTGTGTATTGTCATCATGCATATCTTGTGTATTATTTATTGTAGTTGGTTTTGTCATTCTGTAAAAAAGCCACCTTTCAAGGCACTATATAAAATAATGTTTGTTATTATTATTTACATTTTTCATCGTAAAATCTGGCGAAGAGTCTTAAGAGAATAACAAAGAACACATTGCTCTTACCTTTCCATTCCAAGAAATGCCCTCAGCTCGGATTGCAGAGATTGACCTCTCTGTCTCAAATTCTGAGAAACATAGACTCGATTGAAAAATGACCATTTCCTAAGATTCACATAACATCACCAGTCAACATTTGCCACTTGACATCAATAGAAACCATAGAGTACATGACATTTCCAATCAGTTTTCTTTCAAGGTACAATACCAATCGCCTTGCCAGAAGAGTTATACTGCGGTAGATAAATATTACAAATGTCAGATACACGCAGAGTTGTTTGGATTACTATGAAAAGATTGGCAAATATATTTATGTTCATTATATTTCTTGGAGTGACAGAGCTAAAGAGAAAACAATACTTACCTTTATCTCTGCAGACAGGATCGCAAGGGATTCCCTTATACTGGGTTCCTATGTAACAAATAATACATTATTCAAAAAACATGATATTTCTCTGTCCATTGGCAGCATGATTGTTTATCATTACAGTTTTAGTTAGCTTTAATTTTGGAAACCCCAAGTAAACATAGTTTGTGCCTTTCTCTGAACTTTTTGGCATTTCAATTCAGTTGTTTGTAAGCTTATTTTACAGTTGCTAGGTTGATGAAGTTCCTGAACTGTGCAGTATTTCTTTTGGGTTTGGTGCGAATCATATTCTAGCGGTTGGGGGAAAAAAGCACAGGTGCCATCCCACCATTAAACCCTGAAACTTACCTTAGCCGATTCTTCAACTAAACCAGACATGTTAACTAAGTGTTACAGTATGTTTCAAAGTGTGTATTTTAGCAAACACAACTGAAGTTCTGTTGTCTCCTTGGAGACACCTGGAACTGGTGTGATGCTGGTTCTATGACATCATTCGTTCTAAATGTAAATGCAGGTATTGGCACAACATAGTAAATTGATGTAAAGTTATGGATCCATTTATGATTTTCACTCAGTTTGAAAGAGTTCCTGTCGTGTGGTTAAACTTTGTGTTACGGAGGGTTAACTGGGCTTCTGGCTACTAGTTAGGCTTGGTCATTCAGTCATCTGGTTCATGAAATAGGAAGCTAAGAGATCTGTGTTTTAGTTTTACTGTTTGTTTTTGTTCCATAGAATAAGAAATGTTTCATTAATATTAGTAATAGAGTAGCTGTTTCTCTAAACAGTGTGTGTCAGTTTGCACTGCAGGTGTGCCAGGTAGAGACCATTTAAGAACCCAAAAATATGCTGTCATTTACTGCCGTGGCTAATTTCTGTTAACCTTGTCTCTCACTCACTTTGATGAGCAAAATGTTCATACATAAAGCATACATTTCTGATTGGTCAGAAGAAGCTTCTTAACATATAAGGTATAAAGAAAGTCAGAAAGTTAGGCACTTAGGTCAGCCTTAGGCAGTTAACCAAGACCATAATCCGATAAGAAGCTATTCCCTTTCATGTTGCTAAATCACATGTAGGATACATGAGTTACACCTCCACTTAAGAGACCTTAAAGAGACCTTGGCCAGCCAGGAGTGTAGAAAACCGTAAAACAGTTCTTGAGGACCTAATTGTTAACTCTTAACAGGCAAAGGTTCCTTCAGTCCTATGAGAAATATTTTAGAATTGAACTAAAGTGTGTTTCCGATACAGGAGCATATGTCTGTCAGGGCCTGTTGGAGAGGCCCTGGATGAGAACCCCTGGCTGCAGTTCCACATCCCCCTGAAAGTAAATAGAGCCATAAGCACTGAGCTAAGGACACTGCTCCAGGACATGCTGGCTGTCGATCCTGACCAGCGACCAGAAGCCATCCAGCAGAAGAAGCAAGTCAGGCAAGCCATGGCACGAGAGAAAACATCTTTGTAGTGAGTGATAGCAAGATGTCCGTGACCAAGGGCAATTCGTCCGAGTAAAGTCTGATTTCATTTTTATGTCCCGAAAGGCCACTGCCTTTGTGCTGTAGATTTCTGATTTAGACGGGCATTTCTATGGACAACTTTGACTTTTCTGTGGGTCCAATGAAAATAAGTTTAATTTATTCTTTGTTACAGTTTTCGAAAGTTTAAAGACATTCACTGAGTTGACGATAAAGGAAAAGTTTCATCTTTCATCTCTTGGAAGGTAGGCCGGTCAGAGGTACAATATATGTCTTCATGTCTTCATCCTCCATGTTTGTAACTACAGGTTTCACAGTGTTGAGCTAAGACACAAAAACACCTACAAATGGCAGTTCCAAATGTATAAACCTGGGCTGAAAAAGTGTGTACAGTATATACTCTGTGTAGGTCTGATAAAAGTATTCGAGTCAAAGTGTCATATGGATACAAATTCTCATGATTTTGTATTGTGTGTTTTTTCTCTGTTCTGCTTTATTGAAAGAAATCAGATGCTCTTCCTGAAACTTACCTTAGCTGATTCTTCAGCTAAACCAGACAGACTTCTGAAATTCTCAAATATTATCAAATCTTGTTGGTGCAGAGGTGGTGGAGCCCATTACCAACAGACTCACAGCTGAAATTGCTGTGAAAAGGGCTTCTACCAAATATTAACATGTGGGTGAACATGTAAACAATTGTAATATTTCCTTTTTTCCCATTGAAAGTATAACATATGTGGTGTGAGAAAGAGGTCCTCATTTAATTGCATGAAACTCTGGCACTGGCGCAACAAACTGAACAAAGTTCAAGGGGGTATACGCTTTCTGTAGACACTTTATTTCCTCTTTTTCCATACTCTAAGAAATGATTTGGGAAACCTGTGGGACACTGGAGGTCATTATACATGAGCCTCTTTCTGCACCTTTTAAGCCATTGAAACCTAGTTGCCTTGTTACAAGGTCTAATATTACAGTAGGTGTGGTTTCTGTCTCCTAATTTCTGAGAATGATCAAATTGGGGAATAAGTTGTAGGGAATACCACTCTTGCACTTCTAAGAAAAGACTATCTTAAATGAAACTCGCTATAGAAAGACATCTTGTTGAAAAATTCTTTATTTTTTGTCATTTCTAAAGAAAAAACATTCATCAAGTCCTTCACAAATGTTTTGTTTGTGACTTTCTCTGTTGTTCCCTTTCACACTCAACTGAACTATGTGTTATGTCTTGTAAACGTAATCAAACATTTCACTTAGGTGTGTGGGTTAACACAAACCCATATTGTATGAAACATTCAGTTTTTCATTCAAGTTTTTTCTAACAATTGCATCCATGCTAGGACTACAGTAAACAACACTTTTTACTAAAGTAAATGAAATTGTTCATTAAACAAGACACATTGTTTTAAATGTATGCAATACGACGACACTAAAAACAACACTGAAACTTTTCATTGAAATACTGTACGAGATTGTGCATATTCAATGGATTTCTCCTGGTGCTTTTTTTCATCAGTCTTTTCATATTCTTGTTCTCTACTCAGGTGTCTCCTGTTCCTTTGGTGATGTCTGCTGTACACACATGGTATCATACACTTGAGCAAAGTGTGATACCACCGTTTGTTCTTCTCCTAAAATAAAGATGAACATTGACAAAAGTCAGAAGCACACTTTTCTTTGACAGACGAACAAAACAATGCAAGAATAACCATACTCTCTGTTCCTTACTCATTTCTACCTACCTGTTTGACCACTTTGTCTGCTTCAGTCAGGACAGGGTGCTGGGGCTGACTCTGAGCAATCTGAGAAGAGCTCTCTGTGATCTTCTCCCCTACAGTGGCTACATTGTACTCTGTTTGAAATCCAGGTATCGCCTCCGGTAAGTTCCTCGGTCCTTTTTGGGACTTGAAAGGGTAGAATCATTTTGTGACTACATTTCCTTGTCATGCACTGATATGTTCTGGTTTGTGTTCGATTACTGGAGGCGTTCAAGTACTTTCTTTTTGTTCTAGATTGGCAGTGTTTGAGATGGTAGGAACTTGTCATATTCTCAACTCTGAATGCTCTGTAAACATACTATTTTAGCAATTCTTAGAAATCTGAAAGCAGTGTTACCTGTATCATTTTTTGTCTTGGTAGTAGTATTGCAGCTCCAACATCAGCACTTAAATAATGGTTTGTGATGTTACTTGTCCTTGGAGTCAGTATACTCCTGAGAAGTCAAGAGAAATCTTACGTAAGCATTAATTATGTTTCACTTTTGAAAGCAAAGTACGTGTCAAGTACTTTGAAGGCATTTGTTGATACTTTTAAGCACTTTCGTTGATTATTATTATCCTTCAATTAGTTATTACAAGTCCAACATTCTCTACATGATCTCACTCCATATTCAGAATGTGGGAATACAATTGTTTTAAGGAAATGCCACTGAATAGATAGTAGCTGCACTCTACAAAGATGAATTTGCTAATTAATCAGTGAGGGACACAGCTTATACTTCAGTAGTCTTAGATCATGTAATGATGATTATTGTACTTTATAACTAGCAAAATCCCCATATCCTGTTCATTGCCCCTTTTTCAATTATGTGGATTGACTTATCCCTGAAGTGGTTAATTCTCACCTTGACATCTCATAGAACAACTGAATCTCTACCAAGGGTGAATGTGTCCTTCCTCTTAATGTCTAAAAGAAAAGGTTAAAATTCATTGAAGCAAAATGCAACAACCCAAAATGTTGGGGAGGTCGTTTCCACAGTTATTTCATATGACAGTGCTTGGAGTGAAACTACATGACCATGGTGGAGAAGAAAAAACACTTTACCTTGTTCCTCCTGACTGATGTCCTTATGCGTGTTTTGCACAGTTGAGCGTTTTGTGTCTTGTCGTCTGTGTAGGCAACAGCCCTCTTCCCTGGGATAGAACTAGATGATATTTAGACACGTTAATTTGACTTCTCCGTTGCTCACATTGATGTGGATATGATTATAATGCTCTGTTTTGTGGGCTTCCCAAGAAAACAATAAATCCCTTACTACTTGTTCGAAATGCAGTAGCACAGATCCTAACAAATACAAGAAAGAGAATATCATTCCTGTTTTGAAAAAACTTCACTGGTCACCTGTATTATCTAGGATAAATTTGAAAGTTCTTTTACTTGTTTTTAAAGCTTTAAGCGACCTAGCACGTCTGTACCTTACTGAATGTCTGTCTTCATATGTTCCTATACGTGACCTGAGATCTGCACATACTGGCCTACTGCAAATACCACATGTGAAATGCAGAAAGAGTGGAGAGGCTGCTTTTTGTTTTTATGCTTCCAAATTATGAAACTCACTTCCACTTTTTATTAGGCAGTCAAGCTCGGTACATTGTTTTAAAAAACATTTGAAAATGTTGCTTTTAGTTAAAGTGGGTCTTTGTTCTTTCTGTTTATGTTTCTTTTTTTAGTTCTCTTTAATTGTTCTTATTTTATTACGACTTTCCTAATTTTTATTTATTTAATTGACATGTATGTTGCTTTACTGTATTGCTGTATTTTCCTTTACAACTGAAAGTATATCTCTCAATTTTAATATTTTATTTTTACGCTTGGTTTTTAAAGCACCAAAGCACTATTTGTATGAAAGGTGCTCTATGGATAAAGTTTATCATTATTATTTTTAATATTATTATTATACTTTGTTACATTTTTGGTTAGGACAAAGACTCTAGTAGAGGTGGCCTCTTTTACCCCGTTCCAAAAAATTGGAAAACTACCTTCAGAATACACTGACAATGACCATCTACTGTCTCCTCTAACTGTGTATTGTCATCATGCATATCTTGTGTATTATTTATTGTAGTTGGTTTTGTCATTCTGTAAAAAAGCCACCTTTCAAGGCACTATATAAAATAATGTTTGTTATTATTATTTACATTTTTCATCGTAAAATCTGGCGAAGAGTCTTAAGAGAATAACAAAGAACACGTTGCTCTTACCTTTCCATTCCAAGAAATGCCCTCAGCTCGGATTGCAGAGATTGACCTCTCTGTCTCAAATTCTGAGAAACATAGACTCGATTGAAAAATGACCATTTCCTAAGATTCACATAACATCACCAGTCAACATTTGCCACTTGACATCAATAGAAACCATAGAGTACATGACATTTCCAATCAGTTTTCTTTCAAGGTACAATACCAATCGCCTTGCCAGAAGAGTTATACTGCGGTAGATAAATATTACAAATGTCAGATACACGCAGAGTTGTTTGGATTACTATGAAAAGATTGGCAAATATATTTATGTTCATTATATTTCTTGGAGTGACAGAGCTAAAGAGAAAACAATACTTACCTTTATCTCTGCAGACAGGATCGCAAGGGATTCCCTTATACTGGGTTCCTATGTAACAAATAATACATTATTCAAAAAACATGATATTTCTCTGTCCATTGGCAGCATGATTGTTTATCATTACAGTTTTAGTTAGCTTTAATTTTGGAAACCCCAAGTAAACATAGTTTGTGCCTTTCTCTGAACTTTTTGGCATTTCAATTCAGTTGTTTGTAAGCTTATTTTACAGTTGCTAGGTTGATGAAGTTCCTGAACTGTGCAGTATTTCTTTTGGGTTTGGTGCGAATCATATTCTAGCGGTTGGGGGAAAAAAGCACAGGTGCCATCCCACCATTAAACCCTGAAACTTACCTTAGCCGATTCTTCAACTAAACCAGACATGTTAACTAAGTGTTACAGTATGTTTCAAAGTGTGTATTTTAGCAAACACAACTGAAGTTCTGTTGTCTCCTTGGAGACACCTGGAACTGGTGTGATGCTGGTTCTATGACATCATTCGTTCTAAATGTAAATGCAGGTATTGGCACAACATAGTAAATTGATGTAAAGTTATGGATCCATTTATGATTTTCACTCAGTTTGAAAGAGTTCCTGTCGTGTGGTTAAACTTTGTGTTACGGAGGGTTAACTGGGCTTCTGGCTACTAGTTAGGCTTGGTCATTCAGTCATCTGGTTCATGAAATAGGAAGCTAAGAGATCTGTGTTTTAGTTTTACTGTTTGTTTTTGTTCCATAGAATAAGAAATGTTTCATTAATATTAGTAATAGAGTAGCTGTTTCTCTAAACAGTGTGTGTCAGTTTGCACTGCAGGTGTGCCAGGTAGAGACCATTTAAGAACCCAAAAATATGCTGTCATTTACTGCCGTGGCTAATTTCTGTTAACCTTGTCTCTCACTCACTTTGATGAGCAAAATGTTCATACATAAAGCATACATTTCTGATTGGTCAGAAGAAGCTTCTTAACATATAAGGTATAAAGAAAGTCAGAAAGTTAGGCACTTAGGTCAGCCTTAGGCAGTTAACCAAGACCATAATCCGATAAGAAGCTATTCCCTTTCATGTTGCTAAATCACATGTAGGATACATGAGTTACACCTCCACTTAAGAGACCTTAAAGAGACCTTGGCCAGCCAGGAGTGTAGAAAACCGTAAAACAGTTCTTGAGGACCTAATTGTTAACTCTTAACAGGCAAAGGTTCCTTCAGTCCTATGAGAAATATTTTAGAATTGAACTAAAGTGTGTTTCCGATACAGGAGCATATGTCTGTCAGGGCCTGTTGGAGAGGCCCTGGATGAGAACCCCTGGCTGCAGTTCCACATCCCCCTGAAAGTAAATAGAGCCATAAGCACTGAGCTAAGGACACTGCTCCAGGACATGCTGGCTGTCGATCCTGACCAGCGACCAGAAGCCATCCAGCAGAAGAAGCAAGTCAGGCAAGCCATGGCACGAGAGAAAACATCTTTGTAGTGAGTGATAGCAAGATGTCCGTGACCAAGGGCAATTCGTCCGAGTAAAGTCTGATTTCATTTTTATGTCCCGAAAGGCCACTGCCTTTGTGCTGTAGATTTCTGATTTAGACGGGCATTTCTATGGACAACTTTGACTTTTCTGTGGGTCCAATGAAAATAAGTTTAATTTATTCTTTGTTACAGTTTTCGAAAGTTTAAAGACATTCACTGAGTTGACGATAAAGGAAAAGTTTCATCTTTCATCTCTTGGAAGGTAGGCCGGTCAGAGGTACAATATATGTCTTCATGTCTTCATCCTCCATGTTTGTAACTACAGGTTTCACAGTGTTGAGCTAAGACACAAAAACACCTACAAATGGCAGTTCCAAATGTATAAACCTGGGCTGAAAAAGTGTGTACAGTATATACTCTGTGTAGGTCTGATAAAAGTATTCGAGTCAAAGTGTCATATGGATACAAATTCTCATGATTTTGTATTGTGTGTTTTTTCTCTGTTCTGCTTTATTGAAAGAAATCAGATGCTCTTCCTGAAACTTACCTTAGCTGATTCTTCAGCTAAACCAGACAGACTTCTGAAATTCTCAAATATTATCAAATCTTGTTGGTGCAGAGGTGGTGGAGCCCATTACCAACAGACTCACAGCTGAAATTGCTGTGAAAAGGGCTTCTACCAAATATTAACATGTGGGTGAACATGTAAACAATTGTAATATTTCCTTTTTTCCCATTGAAAGTATAACATATGTGGTGTGAGAAAGAGGTCCTCATTTAATTGCATGAAACTCTGGCACTGGCGCAACAAACTGAACAAAGTTCAAGGGGGTATACGCTTTCTGTAGACACTTTATTTCCTCTTTTTCCATACTCTAAGAAATGATTTGGGAAACCTGTGGGACACTGGAGGTCATTATACATGAGCCTCTTTCTGCACCTTTTAAGCCATTGAAACCTAGTTGCCTTGTTACAAGGTCTAATATTACAGTAGGTGTGGTTTCTGTCTCCTAATTTCTGAGAATGATCAAATTGGGGAATAAGTTGTAGGGAATACCACTCTTGCACTTCTAAGAAAAGACTATCTTAAATGAAACTCGCTATAGAAAGACATCTTGTTGAAAAATTCTTTATTTTTTGTCATTTCTAAAGAAAAAACATTCATCAAGTCCTTCACAAATGTTTTGTTTGTGACTTTCTCTGTTGTTCCCTTTCACACTCAACTGAACTATGTGTTATGTCTTGTAAACGTAATCAAACATTTCACTTAGGTGTGTGGGTTAACACAAACCCATATTGTATGAAACATTCAGTTTTTCATTCAAGTTTTTTCTAACAATTGCATCCATGCTAGGACTACAGTAAACAACACTTTTTACTAAAGTAAATGAAATTGTTCATTAAACAAGACACATTGTTTTAAATGTATGCAATACGACGACACTAAAAACAACACTGAAACTTTTCATTGAAATACTGTACGAGATTGTGCATATTCAATGGATTTCTCCTGGTGCTTTTTTTCATCAGTCTTTTCATATTCTTGTTCTCTACTCAGGTGTCTCCTGTTCCTTTGGTGATGTCTGCTGTACACACATGGTATCATACACTTGAGCAAAGTGTGATACCACCGTTTGTTCTTCTCCTAAAATAAAGATGAACATTGACAAAAGTCAGAAGCACACTTTTCTTTGACAGACGAACAAAACAATGCAAGAATAACCATACTCTCTGTTCCTTACTCATTTCTACCTACCTGTTTGACCACTTTGTCTGCTTCAGTCAGGACAGGGTGCTGGGGCTGACTCTGAGCAATCTGAGAAGAGCTCTCTGTGATCTTCTCCCCTACAGTGGCTACATTGTACTCTGTTTGAAATCCAGGTATCGCCTCCGGTAAGTTCCTCGGTCCTTTTTGGGACTTGAAAGGGTAGAATCATTTTGTGACTACATTTCCTTGTCATGCACTGATATGTTCTGGTTTGTGTTCGATTACTGGAGGCGTTCAAGTACTTTCTTTTTGTTCTAGATTGGCAGTGTTTGAGATGGTAGGAACTTGTCATATTCTCAACTCTGAATGCTCTGTAAACATACTATTTTAGCAATTCTTAGAAATCTGAAAGCAGTGTTACCTGTATCATTTTTTGTCTTGGTAGTAGTATTGCAGCTCCAACATCAGCACTTAAATAATGGTTTGTGATGTTACTTGTCCTTGGAGTCAGTATACTCCTGAGAAGTCAAGAGAAATCTTACGTAAGCATTAATTATGTTTCACTTTTGAAAGCAAAGTACGTGTCAAGTACTTTGAAGGCATTTGTTGATACTTTTAAGCACTTTCGTTGATTATTATTATCCTTCAATTAGTTATTACAAGTCCAACATTCTCTACATGATCTCACTCCATATTCAGAATGTGGGAATACAATTGTTTTAAGGAAATGCCACTGAATAGATAGTAGCTGCACTCTACAAAGATGAATTTGCTAATTAATCAGTGAGGGACACAGCTTATACTTCAGTAGTCTTAGATCATGTAATGATGATTATTGTACTTTATAACTAGCAAAATCCCCATATCCTGTTCATTGCCCCTTTTTCAATTATGTGGATTGACTTATCCCTGAAGTGGTTAATTCTCACCTTGACATCTCATAGAACAACTGAATCTCTACCAAGGGTGAATGTGTCCTTCCTCTTAATGTCTAAAAGAAAAGGTTAAAATTCATTGAAGCAAAATGCAACAACCCAAAATGTTGGGGAGGTCGTTTCCACAGTTATTTCATATGACAGTGCTTGGAGTGAAACTACATGACCATGGTGGAGAAGAAAAAACACTTTACCTTGTTCCTCCTGACTGATGTCCTTATGCGTGTTTTGCACAGTTGAGCGTTTTGTGTCTTGTCGTCTGTGTAGGCAACAGCCCTCTTCCCTGGGATAGAACTAGATGATATTTAGACACGTTAATTTGACTTCTCCGTTGCTCACATTGATGTGGATATGATTATAATGCTCTGTTTTGTGGGCTTCCCAAGAAAACAATAAATCCCTTACTACTTGTTCGAAATGCAGTAGCACAGATCCTAACAAATACAAGAAAGAGAATATCATTCCTGTTTTGAAAAAACTTCACTGGTCACCTGTATTATCTAGGATAAATTTGAAAGTTCTTTTACTTGTTTTTAAAGCTTTAAGCGACCTAGCACGTCTGTACCTTACTGAATGTCTGTCTTCATATGTTCCTATACGTGACCTGAGATCTGCAAATACCACATGTGAAATGCAGAAAGAGTGGAGAGGCTGCTTTTTGTTTTTATGCTTCCAAATTATGAAACTCACTTCCACTTTTTATTAGGCAGTCAAGCTCGGTACATTGTTTTAAAAAACATTTGAAAATGTTGCTTTTAGTTAAAGTGGGTCTTTGTTCTTTCTGTTTATGTTTCTTTTTTTAGTTCTCTTTAATTGTTCTTATTTTATTACGACTTTCCTAATTTTTATTTATTTAATTGACATGTATGTTGCTTTACTGTATTGCTGTATTTTCCTTTACAACTGAAAGTATATCTCTCAATTTTAATATTTTATTTTTACACTTGGTTTTTAAAGCACCAAAGCACTATTTGTATGAAAGGTGCTCTATAGATAAAGTTTATCATTATTATTTTTAATATTATTATACTTTGTTACATTTTTGGTTAGGACAAAGATTCTAGTAGAGGTGGCCTCTTTTACCCCGTTCCAAAAAATTGGAAAACTACCTTCAGAATACACTGACAATGACCATCTACTGTCTCCTCTAACTGGTGTATTGTCATCATGCATATCTTGTGTATTATTTATTGTAGTTGGTTTTGTCATTCTGTAAAAAAGCCACCTTTCAAGGCACTATATAAAATAATGTTTGTTATTATTATTTACATTTTTCATCGTAAAATCTGGCGAAGAGTCTTAAGAGAATAACAAAGAACACGTTGCTCTTACCTTTCCATTCCAAGAAATGCCCTCAGCTCGGATTGCAGAGATTGACCTCTCTGTCTCAAATTCTGAGAAACATAGACTCGATTGAAAAATGACCATTTCCTAAGATTCACATAACATCACCAGTCAACATTTGCCACTTGACATCAATAGAAACCATAGAGTACATGACATTTCCAATCAGTTTTCTTTCAAGGTACAATACCAATCGCCTTGCCAGAAGAGTTATACTGCGGTAGATAAATATTACAAATGTCAGATACACGCAGAGTGGTTTGGATTACTATGAAAAGATTGGCAAATATATTTATGTTCATTATATTTCTTGGAGTGACAGAGCTAAAGAGAAAACAATACTTACCTTTATCTCTGCAGACAGGATCGCAAGGGATTCCCTTATACTGGGTTCCTATGTAACAAATAATACATTATTCAAAAAACATGATATTTCTCTGTCCATTGGCAGCATGATTGTTTATCATTACAGTTTTAGTTAGCTTTAATTTTGTAAACCCCAAGTAAACATAGTTTGTGCCTTTCTCTGAACTTTTTGGCATTTCAATTCAGTTGTTTGTAAGCTTATTTTACAGTTGCTAGGTTGATGAAGTTCCTGAACTGTGCAGTATTTCTTTTGGGTTTGGTGCGAATCATATTCTAGCGGTTGGGGGAAAAAAGCACAGGTGCCATCCCACCATTAAACCCTGAAACTTACCTTAGCCGATTCTTCAACTAAACCAGACATGTTAACTAAGTGTTACAGTATGTTTCAAAGTGTGTATTTTAGCAAACACAACTGAAGTTCTGTTGTCTCCTTGGAGACACCTGGAACTGGTGTGATGCTGGTTCTATGACATCATTCGTTCTAAATGTAAATGCAGGTATTGGCACAACATAGTAAATTGATGTAAAGTTATGGATCCATTTATGATTTTCACTCAGTTTGAAAGAGTTCCTGTCGTGTGGTTAAACTTTGTGTTACGGAGGGTTAACTGGGCTTCTGGCTACTAGTTAGGCTTGGTCATTCAGTCATCTGGTTCATGAAATAGGAAGCTAAGAGATCAGTGTTTTAGTTTTACTGTTTGTTTTTGTTCCATAGAATAAGAAATGTTTCATTAATATTAGTAATAGAGTAGCTGTTTCTCTAAACAGTGTGTGTCAGTTTGCACTGCAGGTGTGCCAGGTAGAGACCATTTAAGAACCCAAAAATATGCTGTCATTTACTGCCGTGGCTCATTTCTGTTAACCTTGTCTCTCACTCACTTTGATGAGCAAAATGTTCATACATAAAGCATACATTTCTGATTGGTCAGAAGAAGCTTCTTAACATATAAGGTATAAAGAAAGTCAGAAAGTTAGGCACTTAGGTCAGCCTTAGGCAGTTAACCAAGACCATAATCCGATAAGAAGCTATTCCCTTTCATGTTGCTAAATCACATGTAGGATACATGAGTTACACCTCCACTTAAGAGACCTTAAAGAGACCTTGGCCAGCCAGGAGTGTAGAAAACCGTAAAACAGTTCTTGAGGACCTAATTGTTAACTCTTAACAGGCAAAGGTTCCTTCAGTCCTATGAGAAATATTTTAGAATTGAACTAAAGTGTGTTTCCGATACAGGAGCATATGTCTGTCAGGGCCTGTTGGAGAGGCCCTGGATGAGAACCCCTGGCTGCAGTTCCACATCCCCCTGAAAGTAAATAGAGCCATAAGCACTGAGCTAAGGACACTGCTCCAGGACATGCTGGCTGTCGATCCTGACCAGCGACCAGAAGCCATCCAGCAGAAGAAGCAAGTCAGGCAAGCCATGGCACGAGAGAAAACATCTTTGTAGTGAGTGATAGCAAGATGTCCGTGACCAAGGGCAATTCGTCCGAGTAAAGTCTGATTTCATTTTTATGTCCCGAAAGGCCACTGCCTTTGTGCTGTAGATTTCTGATTTAGACGGGCATTTCTATGGACAACTTTGACTTTTCTGTGGGTCCAATGAAAATAAGTTTAATTTATTCTTTGTTACAGTTTTCGAAAGTTTAAAGACATTCACTGAGTTGACGATAAAGGAAAAGTTTCATCTTTCACCTCTTGGAAGGTAGGCCGGTCAGAGGTACAATATATGTCTTCATGTCTTCATCCTCCATGTTTGTAACTACAGGTTTCACAGTGTTGAGCTAAGACACAAAAACACCTACAAATGGCAGTTCCAAATGTATAAACCTGGGCTGAAAAAGTGTGTACAGTATATACTCTGTGTAGGTCTGATAAAAGTATTCGAGTCAAAGTGTCATATGGATACAAATTCTCATGATTTTGTATTGTGTGTTTTTTCTCTGTTCTGCTTTATTGAAAGAAATCAGATGCTCTTCCTGAAACTTACCTTAGCTGATTCTTCAGCTAAACCAGACAGACTTCTGAAATTCTCAAATATTATCAAATCTTGTTGGTGCAGAGGTGGTGGAGCCCATTACCAACAGACTCACAGCTGAAATTGCTGTGAAAAGGGCTTCTACCAAATATTAACATGTGGGTGAAAATGTAAACAATTGTAATATTTCCTTTTTTCCCATTGAAAGTATAACATATGTGGTGTGAGAAAGAGGTCCTCATTTAATTGCATGAAACTCTGGCACTGGCGCAACAAACTGAACAAAGTTCAAGGGGGTATACGCTTTCTGTAGACACTTTATTTCCTCTTTTTCCATACTCTAAGAAATGATTTGGGAAACCTGTGGGACACTGGAGGTCATTATACATGAGCCTCTTTCTGCACCTTTTAAGCCATTGAAACCTAGTTGCCTTGTTACAAGGTCTAATATTACAGTAGGTGTGGTTTCTGTCTCCTAATTTCTGAGAATGATCAAATTGGGGAATAAGTTGTAGGGAATACCACTCTTGCACTTCTAAGAAAAGACTATCTCAAATGAAACTCGCTATAGAAAGACATCTTGTTGAAAAATTCTTTATTTTTTGTCATTTCTAAAGAAAAAACATTCATCAAGTCCTTCACAAATGTTTTGTTTGTGACTTTCTCTGTTGTTCCCTTTCACACTCAACTGAACTATGTGTTATGTCTTGTAAACGTAATCAAACATTTCACTTAGGTGTGTGGGTTAACACAAACCCATATTGTATGAAACATTCAGTTTTTCATTCAAGTTTTTTCTAACAATTGCATCCATGCTAGGACTACAGTAAACAACACTTTTTACTAAAGTAAATGAAATTGTTCATTAAACAAGACATATTGTTTTAAATGTATGCAATACGACGACACTAAAAACAACACTGAAACTTTTCATTGAAATACTGTACGAGATTGTGCATATTCAATGGATTTCTCCTGGTGCTTTTTTTCATCAGTCTTTTCATATTCTTGTTCTCTACTCAGGTGTCTCCTGTTCCTTTGGTGATGTCTGCTGTACACACATGGTATCATACACTTGAGCAAAGTGTGATACCACCGTTTGTTCTTCTCCTAAAATAAAGATGAACATTGACAAAAGTCAGAAGCACACTTTTCTTTGACAGACGAACAAAACAATGCAAGAATAACCATACTCTCTGTTCCTTACTCATTTCTACCTACCTGTTTGACCACTTTGTCTGCTTCAGTCAGGACAGGGTGCTGGGGCTGACTCTGAGCAATCTGAGAAGAGCTCTCTGTGATCTTCTCCCCTACAGTGGCTACATTGTACTCTGTTTGAAATCCAGGTATCGCCTCCGGTAAGTTCCTCGGTCCTTTTTGGGACTTGAAAGGGTAGAATCATTTTGTGACTACATTTCTTTGTCATGCACTGATATGTTCTGGTTTGTGTTCGATTACTGCAGGCGTTCAAGTACTTTCTTTTTGTTCTAGATTGGCAGTGTTTGAGATGGTAGGAACTTGTCATATTCTCAACTCTGAATGCTCTGTAAACATACTATTTTAGCAATTCTTAGAAGTCTGAAAGCAGTGTTACCTGTATCATTTTTTGTCTTGGTAGTAGTATTGCAGCTCCAACATCAGCACTTAAATAATGGTTTGTGATGTTACTTGTCCTTGGAGTCAGTATACTCCTGAGAAGTCAAGAGAAATCTTACGTAAGCATTAATTATGTTTCACTTTTGAAAGCAAAGTACGTGTCATGTACTTTGAAGGCATTTGTTGATACTTTTAAGCACTTTCGTTGATTATTATTATCCTTCAATTAGTTATTACAAGTCCAACATTCTCTACATGATCTCACTCCATATTCAGAATGTGGGAATACAATTGTTTTAAGGAAATGCCACTGAATAGATAGTAGCTGCACTCTACAAAGATGAATTTGCTAATTAATCAGTGAGGGACACAGCTTATACTTCAGTAGTCTTAGATCATGTAATGATGATTATTGTACTTTATAACTAGCAAAATCCCCATATCCTGTTCATTGCCCCTTTTTCAATTATGTGGATTGACTTATCCCTGAAGTGGTTAATTCTCACCTTGACATCTCATAGAACAACTGAATCTCTACCAAGGGTGAATGTGTCCTTCCTCTTAATGTCTAAAAGAAAAGGTTAAAATTCATTGAAGCAAAATGCAACAACCCAAAATGTTGGGGAGGTCGTTTCCACAGTTATTTCATATGACAGTGCTTGGAGTGAAACTACATGACCATGGTGGAGAAGAAAAAACACTTTACCTTGTTCCTCCTGACTGATGTCCTTATGCGTGTTTTGCACAGTTGAGCGTTTTGTGTCTTGTCGTCTGTGTAGGCAACAGCCCTCTTCCCTGGGATAGAACTAGATGATATTTAGACACGTTAATTTGACTTCTCCATTGCTCACATTGATGTGGATATGATTATAATGCTCTGTTTTGTGGGCTTCCCAAGAAAACAATAAATCCCTTACTACTTGTTCGAAATGCAGTAGCAGAGATCCTAACAAATACAAGAAAGAGAATATCATTCCTGTTTTGAAAAAACTTCACTGGTCACCTGTATTATCTAGGATAAATTTGAAAGTTCTTTTACTTGTTTTTAAAGCTTTAAGCGACCTAGCACGTCTGTACCTTACTGAATGTCTGTCTTCATATGTTCCTATACGTGACCTGAGATCTGCACATACTGGCCTACTGCAAATACCACATGTGAAATGCAGAAAGAGTGGAGAGGCTGCTTTTTGTTTTTATGCTTCCAAATTATGAAACTCACTTCCACTTTTTATTAGGCAGTCAAGCTCGGTACATTGTTTTAAAAAACATTTGAAAATGTTGCTTTTAGTTAAAGTGGGTCTTTGTTCTTTCTGTTTATGTTTCTTTTTTTAGTTCTCTTTAATTGTTCTTATTTTATTACGACTTTCCTAATTTTTATTTATTTAATTGACATGTATGTTGCTTTACTGTATTGCTGTATTTTCCTTTACAACTGAAAGTATATCTCTCAATTTTAATATTTTATTTTTACGCTTGGTTTTTAAAGCACCAAAGCACTATTTGTATGAAAGGTGCTCTATGGATAAAGTTTATCATTATTATTTTTAATATTATTATTATACTTTGTTACATTTTTGGTTAGGACAAAGACTCTAGTAGAGGTGGCCTCTTTTACCCCGTTCCAAAAAATTGGAAAACTACCTTCAGAATACACTGACAATGACCATCTACTGTCTCCTCTAACTGTGTATTGTCATCATGCATATCTTGTGTATTATTTATTGTAGTTGGTTTTGTCATTCTGTAAAAAAGCCACCTTTCAAGGCACTATATAAAATAATGTTTGTTATTATTATTTACATTTTTCATCGTAAAATCTGGCGAAGAGTCTTAAGAGAATAACAAAGAACACGTTGCTCTTACCTTTCCATTCCAAGAAATGCCCTCAGCTCGGATTGCAGAGATTGACCTCTCTGTCTCAAATTCTGAGAAACATAGACTCGATTGAAAAATGACCATTTCCTAAGATTCACATAACATCACCAGTCAACATTTGCCACTTGACATCAATAGAAACCATAGAGTACATGACATTTCCAATCAGTTTTCTTTCAAGGTACAATACCAATCGCCTTGCCAGAAGAGTTATACTGCGGTAGATAAATATTACAAATGTCAGATACACGCAGAGTTGTTTGGATTACTATGAAAAGATTGGCAAATATATTTATGTTCATTATATTTCTTGGAGTGACAGAGCTAAAGAGAAAACAATACTTACCTTTATCTCTGCAGACAGGATCGCAAGGGATTCCCTTATACTGGGTTCCTATGTAACAAATAATACATTATTCAAAAAACATGATATTTCTCTGTCCATTGGCAGCATGATTGTTTATCATTACAGTTTTAGTTAGCTTTAATTTTGTAAACCCCAAGTAAACATAGTTTGTGCCTTTCTCTGAACTTTTTGGCATTTCAATTCAGTTGTTTGTAAGCTTATTTTACAGTTGCTAGGTTGATGAAGTTCCTGAACTGTGCAGTATTTCTTTTGGGTTTGGTGCGAATCATATTCTAGCGGTTGGGGGAAAAAAGCACAGGTGCCATCCCACCATTAAACCCTGAAACTTACCTTAGCCGATTCTTCAACTAAACCAGACATGTTAACTAAGTGTTACAGTATGTGTGTATTTTAGCAAACACAACTGAAGTTCTGTTGTCTCCTTGGAGACACCTGGAACTGGTGTGATGCTGGTTCTATGACATCATTCGTTCTAAATGTAAATGCAGGTATTGGCACAACATAGTAAATTGATGTAAAGTTATGGATCCATTTATGATTTTCACTCAGTTTGAAAGAGTTCCTGTCGTGTGGTTAAACTTTGTGTTACGGAGGGTTAACTGGGCTTCTGGCTACTAGTTAGGCTTGGTCATTCAGTCATCTGGTTCATGAAATAGGAAGCTAAGAGATCTGTGTTTTAGTTTTACTGTTTGTTTTTGTTCCATAGAATAAGAAATGTTTCATTAATATTAGTAATAGAGTAGCTGTTTCTCTAAACAGTGTGTGTCAGTTTGCACTGCAGGTGTGCCAGGTAGAGACCATTTAAGAACCCAAAAATATGCTGTCATTTACTGCCGTGGCTAATTTCTGTTAACCTTGTCTCTCACTCACTTTGATGAGCAAAATGTTCATACATAAAGCATACATTTCTGATTGGTCAGAAGAAGCTTCTTAACATATAAGGTATAAAGAAAGTCAGAAAGTTAGGCACTTAGGTCAGCCTTAGGCAGTTAACCAAGACCATACTCCGATAAGAAGCTATTCCCTTTCATGTTGCTAAATCACATGTAGGATACATGAGTTACACCTCCACTTAAGAGACCTTAAAGAGACCTTGGCCAGCCAGGAGTGTAGAAAACCGTAAAACAGTTCTTGAGGACCTAATTGTTAACTCTTAACAGGCAAAGGTTCCTTCAGTCCTATGAGAAATATTTTAGAATTGAACTAAAGTGTGTTTCCGATACAGGAGCATATGTCTGTCAGGGCCTGTTGGAGAGGCCCTGGATGAGAACCCCTGGCTGCAGTTCCACATCCCCCTGAAAGTAAATAGAGCCATAAGCACTGAGCTAAGGACACTGCTCCAGGACATGCTGGCTGTCGATCCTGACCAGCGACCAGAAGCCATCCAGCAGAAGAAGCAAGTCAGGCAAGCCATGGCACGAGAGAAAACATCTTTGTAGTGAGTGATAGCAAGATGTCCGTGACCAAGGGCAATTCGTCCGAGTAAAGTCTGATTTCATTTTTATGTCCCGAAAGGCCACTGCCTTTGTGCTGTAGATTTCTGATTTAGACGGGCATTTCTATGGACAACTTTGACTTTTCTGTGGGTCCAATGAAAATAAGTTTAATTTATTCTTTGTTACAGTTTTCGAAAGTTTAAAGACATTCACTGAGTTGACGATAAAGGAAAAGTTTCATCTTTCATCTCTTGGAAGGTAGGCCGGTCAGAGGTACAATATATGTCTTCATGTCTTCATCCTCCATGTTTGTAACTACAGGTTTCACAGTGTTGAGCTAAGACACAAAAACACCTACAAATGGCAGTTCCAAATGTATAAACCTGGGCTGAAAAAGTGTGTACAGTATATACTCTGTGTAGGTCTGATAAAAGTATTCGAGTCAAAGTGTCATATGGATACAAATTCTCATGATTTTGTATTGTGTGTTTTTTCTCTGTTCTGCTTTATTGAAAGAAATCAGATGCTCTTCCTGAAACTTACCTTAGCTGATTCTTCAGCTAAACCAGACAGACTTCTGAAATTCTCAAATATTATCAAATCTTGTTGGTGCAGAGGTGGTGGAGCCCATTACCAACAGACTCACAGCTGAAATTGCTGTGAAAAGGGCTTCTACCAAATATTAACATGTGGGTGAAAATGTAAACAATTGTAATATTTCCTTTTTTCCCATTGAAAGTATAACATATGTGGTGTGAGAAAGAGGTCCTCATTTAATTGCATGAAACTCTGGCACTGGCGCAACAAACTGAACAAAGTTCAAGGGGGTATACGCTTTCTGTAGACACTTTATTTCCTCTTTTTCCATACTCTAAGAAATGATTTGGGAAACCTGTGGGACACTGGAGGTCATTATACATGAGCCTCTTTCTGCACCTTTTAAGCCATTGAAACCTAGTTGCCTTGTTACAAGGTCTAATATTACAGTAGGTGTGGTTTCTGTCTCCTAATTTCTGAGAATGATCAAATTGGGGAATAAGTTGTAGGGAATACCACTCTTGCACTTCTAAGAAAAGACTATCTCAAATGAAACTCGCTATAGAAAGACATCTTGTTGAAAAATTCTTTATTTTTTGTCATTTCTAAAGAAAAAACATTCATCAAGTCCTTCACAAATGTTTTGTTTGTGACTTTCTCTGTTGTTCCCTTTCACACTCAACTGAACTATGTGTTATGTCTTGTAAACGTAATCAAACATTTCACTTAGGTGTGTGGGTTAACACAAACCCATATTGTATGAAACATTCAGTTTTTCATTCAAGTTTTTTCTAACAATTGCATCCATGCTAGGACTACAGTAAACAACACTTTTTACTAAAGTAAATGAAATTGTTCATTAAACAAGACACATTGTTTTAAATGTATGCAATACGACGACACTAAAAACAACACTGAAACTTTTCATTGAAATACTGTACGAGATTGTGCATATTCAATGGATTTCTCCTGGTGCTTTTTTTCATCAGTCTTTTCATATTCTTGTTCTCTACTCAGGTGTCTCCTGTTCCTTTGGTGATGTCTGCTGTACACACATGGTATCATACACTTGAGCAAAGTGTGATACCACCGTTTGTTCTTCTCCTAAAATAAAGATGAACATTGACAAAAGTCAGAAGCACACTTTTCTTTGACAAACAATGCAAGAATAACCATACTCTCTGTTCCTTACTCATTTCTACCTACCTGTTTGACCACTTTGTCTGCTTCAGTCAGGACGGTGCTGGGGCTGACTCTGAGCAATCTGAGAAGAGTTCTCTGTGATCTTCTCCCCTACAGTGGCTACATTGTACTCTGTTTGAAATCCAGGTATCGCCTCCGGTAAGTTCCTCGGTCCTTTTTGGGACTTGAAAGGGTAGAATCATTTTGTGACTACATTTCCTTGTCATGCACTGATATGTTCTGGTTTGTGTTCGATTACTGCAGGCGTTCTAGTACTTTCTTTTTGTTCTAGATTGGCAGTGTTTGAGATGGTAGGAACTTGTCATATTCTCAACTCTGAATGCTCTGTAAACATACTATTTTAGCAATTCTTAGAAGTCTGAAAGCAGTGTTACCTGTATCATTTTTTGTCTTGGTAGTAGTATTGCAGCTCCAACATCAGCACTTAAATAATAGTTTTTGATGTTACTTGTCCTTGGAGTCAGTATACTCCTGAGAAGTCAAGAGAAATCTTACGTAAGCATTAATTATGTTTCACTTTTGAAAGCAAAGTACGTGTCATGTACTTTGAAGGCATTTGTTGATACTTTTAAGCACTTTCGTTGATTATTATTATCCTTCAATTAGTTATTACAAGTCCAACATTCTCTACATGATCTCACTCCATATTCAGAATGTGGGAATACAATTGTTTTAAGGAAATGCCACTGAATAGATAGTAGCTGCACTCTACAAAGATGAATTTGCTAAATAATCAGTGAGGGACACAGCTTATACTTCAGTAGTCTTAGATCATGTAATGATGATTATTGTACTTTATAACTAGCAAAATCCCCATATCCTGTTCATTGCCCCTTTTTCAATTATGTGGATTGACTTATCCCTGAAGTGGTTAATTCTCACCTTGACATCTCATAGAACAACTGAATCTCTACCAAGGGTGAATGTGTCCTTCCTCTTAATGTCTAAAAGAAAAGGTTAAAATTCATTGAAGCAAAATGCAACAACCCAAAATGTTGGGGAGGTCGTTTCCACAGTTATTTCATATGACAGTGCTTGGAGTGAAACTACATGACCATGGTGGAGAAGAAAAAACACTTTACCTTGTTCCTCCTGACTGATGTCCTTATGCGTGTTTTGCACAGTTGAGCGTTTTGTGTCTTGTCGTCTGTGTAGGCAACAGCCCTCTTCCCTGGGATAGAACTAGATGATATTTAGACACGTTAATTTGACTTCTCCATTGCTCACATTGATGTGGATATGATTATAATGCTCTGTTTTGTGGGCTTCCCAAGAAAACAATAAATCCCTTACTACTTGTTCGAAATGCAGTAGCACAGATCCTAACAAATACAAGAAAGAGAATATCATTCCTGTTTTGAAAAAACTTCACTGGTCACCTGTATTATCTAGGATAAATTTGAAAGTTCTTTTACTTGTTTTTAAAGCTTTAAGCGACCTAGCACGTCTGTACCTTACTGAATGTCTGTCTTCATATGTTCCTATACGTGACCTGAGATCTGCACATACTGGCCTACTGCAAATACCACATGTGAAATGCAGAAAGAGTGGAGAGGCTGCTTTTTGTTTTTATGCTTCCAAATTATGAAACTCACTTCCACTTTTTATTAGGCAGTCAAGCTCGGTACATTGTTTTAAAAAACATTTGAAAATGTTGCTTTTAGTTAAAGTGGGTCTTTGTTCTTTCTGTTTATGTTTCTTTTTTTAGTTCTCTTTAATTGTTCTTATTTTATTACGACTTTCCTAATTTTTATTTATTTAATTGACATGTATGTTGCTTTACTGTATTGCTGTATTTTCCTTTACAACTGAAAGTATATCTCTCAATTTTAATATTTTATTTTTACGCTTGGTTTTTAAAGCACCAAAGCACTATTTGTATGAAAGGTGCTCTATGGATAAAGTTTATCATTATTATTTTTAATATTATTATTATACTTTGTTACATTTTTGGTTAGGACAAAGACTCTAGTAGAGGTGGCCTCTTTTACCCCGTTCCAAAAAATTGGAAAACTACCTTCAGAATACACTGACAATGACCATCTACTGTCTCCTCTAACTGTGTATTGTCATCATGCATATCTTGTGTATTATTTATTGTAGTTGGTTTTGTCATTCTGTAAAAAAGCCACCTTTCAAGGCACTATATAAAATAATGTTTGTTATTATTATTTACATTTTTCATCGTAAAATCTGGCGAAGAGTCTTAAGAGAATAACAAAGAACACGTTGCTCTTACCTTTCCATTCCAAGAAATGCCCTCAGCTCGGATTGCAGAGATTGACCTCTCTGTCTCAAATTCTGAGAAACATAGACTCGATTGAAAAATGACCATTTCCTAAGATTCACATAACATCACCAGTCAACATTTGCCACTTGACATCAATAGAAACCATAGAGTACATGACATTTCCAATCAGTTTTCTTTCAAGGTACAATACCAATCGCCTTGCCAGAAGAGTTATACTGCGGTAGATAAATATTACAAATGTCAGATACACGCAGAGTTGTTTGGATTACTATGAAAAGATTGGCAAATATATTTATGTTCATTATATTTCTTGGAGTGACAGAGCTAAAGAGAAAACAATACTTACCTTTATCTCTGCAGACAGGATCGCAAGGGATTCCCTTATACTGGGTTCCTATGTAACAAATAATACATTATTCAAAAAACATGATATTTCTCTGTCCATTGGCAGCATGATTGTTTATCATTACAGTTTTAGTTAGCTTTAATTTTGGAAACCCCAAGTAAACATAGTTTGTGCCTTTCTCTGAACTTTTTGGCATTTCAATTCAGTTGTTTGTAAGCTTATTTTACAGTTGCTAGGTTGATGAAGTTCCTGAACTGTGCAGTATTTCTTTTGGGTTTGGTGCGAATCATATTCTAGCGGTTGGGGGAAAAAAGCACAGGTGCCATCCCACCATTAAACCCTGAAACTTACCTTAGCCGATTCTTCAACTAAACCAGACATGTTAACTAAGTGTTACAGTATGTTTCAAAGTGTGTATTTTAGCAAACACAACTGAAGTTCTGTTGTCTCCTTGGAGACACCTGGAACTGGTGTTATGCTGGTTCTATGACATCATTCGTTCTAAATGTAAATGCAGGTATTGGCACAACATAGTAAATTGATGTAAAGTTATGGATCCATTTATGATTTTCACTCAGTTTGAAAGAGTTCCTGTCGTGTGGTTAAACTTTGTGTTACGGAGGGTTAACTGGGGTTCTGGCTACTAGTTAGGCTTGGTCATTCAGTCATCTGGTTCATGAAATAGGAAGCTAAGAGATCTGTGTTTTAGTTTTACTGTTTGTTTTTGTTCCATAGAATAAGAAATGTTTCATTAATATTAGTAATAGAGTAGCTGTTTCTCTAAACAGTGTGTGTCAGTTTGCACTGCAGGTGTGCCAGGTAGAGACCATTTAAGAACCCAAAAATATGCTGTCATTTACTGCCGTGGCTAATTTCTGTTAACCTTGTCTCTCACTCACTTTGATGAGCAAAATGTTCATACATAAAGCATACATTTCTGATTGGTCAGAAGAAGCTTCTTAACATATAAGGTATAAAGAAAGTCAGAAAGTTAGGCACTTAGGTCAGCCTTAGGCAGTTAACCAAGACCATAATCCGATAAGAAGCTATTCCCTTTCATGTTGCTAAATCACATGTAGGATACATGAGTTACACCTCCACTTAAGAGACCTTAAAGAGACCTTGGCCAGCCAGGAGTGTAGAAAACCGTAAAACAGTTCTTGAGGACCTAATTGTTAACTCTTAACAGGCAAAGGTTCCTTCAGTCCTATGAGAAATATTTTAGAATTGAACTAAAGTGTGTTTCCGATACAGGAGCATATGTCTGTCAGGGCCTGTTGGAGAGGCCCTGGATGAGAACCCCTGGCTGCAGTTCCACATCCCCCTGAAAGTAAATAGAGCCATAAGCACTGAGCTAAGGACACTGCTCCAGGACATGCTGGCTGTCGATCCTGACCAGCGACCAGAAGCCATCCAGCAGAAGAAGCAAGTCAGGCAAGCCATGGCACGAGAGAAAACATCTTTGTAGTGAGTGATAGCAAGATGTCCGTGACCAAGGGCAATTCGTCCGAGTAAAGTCTGATTTCATTTTTACGTCCCGAAAGGCCACTGCCTTTGTGCTGTAGATTTCTGATTTAGACGGGCATTTCTATGGACAACTTTGACTTTTCTGTGGGTCCAATGAAAATAAGTTTAATTTATTCTTTGTTACAGTTTTCGAAAGTTTAAAGACATTCACTGAGTTGACGATAAAGGAAAAGTTTCATCTTTCACCTCTTGGAAGGTAGGCCGGTCAGAGGTACAATATATGTCTTCATGTCTTCATCCTCCATGTTTGTAACTACAGGTTTCACAGTGTTGAGCTAAGACACAAAAACACCTACAAATGGCAGTTCCAAATGTATAAACCTGGGCTGAAAAAGTGTGTACAGTATATACTCTGTGTAGGTCTGATAAAAGTATTCGAGTCAAAGTGTCATATGGATACAAATTCTCATGATTTTGTATTGTGTGTTTTTTCTCTGTTCTGCTTTATTGAAAGAAATCAGATGCTCTTCCTGAAACTTACCTTAGCTGATTCTTCAGCTAAACCAGACAGACTTCTGAAATTCTCAAATATTATCAAATCTTGTTGGTGCAGAGGTGGTGGAGCCCATTACCAACAGACTCACAGCTGAAATTGCTGTGAAAAGGGCTTCTACCAAATATTAACATGTGGGTGAAAATGTAAACAATTGTAATATTTCCTTTTTTCCCATTGAAAGTATAACATATGTGGTGTGAGAAAGAGGTCCTCATTTAATTGCATGAAACTCTGGCACTGGCGCAACAAACTGAACAAAGTTCAAGGGGGGTATACGCTTTCTGTAGACACTTTATTTCCTCTTTTTCCATACTCTAAGAAATGATTTGGGAAACCTGTGGGACACTGGAGGTCATTATACATGAGCCTCTTTCTGCACCTTTTAAGCCATTGAAACCTAGTTGCCTTGTTACAAGGTCTAATATTACAGTAGGTGTGGTTTCTGTCTCCTAATTTCTGAGAATGATCAAATTGGGGAATAAGTTGTAGGGAATACCACTCTTGCACTTCTAAGAAAAGACTATCTCAAATGAAACTCGCTATAGAAAGACATCTTGTTGAAAAATTCTTTATTTTTTGTCATTTCTAAAGAAAAAACATTCATCAAGTCCTTCACAAATGTTTTGTTTGTGACTTTCTCTGTTGTTCCCTTTCACACTCAACTGAACTATGTGTTATGTCTTGTAAACGTAATCAAACATTTCACTTAGGTGTGTGGGTTAACACAAACCCATATTGTATGAAACATTCAGTTTTTCATTCAAGTTTTTTCTAACAATTGCATCCATGCTAGGACTACAGTAAACAACACTTTTTACTAAAGTAAATGAAATTGTTCATTAAACAAGACACATTGTTTTAAATGTATGCAATACGACGACACTAAAAACAACACTGAAACTTTTCATTGAAATACTGTACGAGATTGTGCATATTCAATGGATTTCTCCTGGTGCTTTTTTTCATCAGTCTTTTCATATTCTTGTTCTCTACTCAGGTGTCTCCTGTTCCTTTGGTGATGTCTGCTGTACACACATGGTATCATACACTTGAGCAAAGTGTGATACCACCGTTTGTTCTTCTCCTAAAATAAAGATGAACATTGACAAAAGTCAGAAGCACACTTTTCTTTGACAGACGAACAAACAATGCAAGAATAACCATACTCTCTGTTCCTTACTCATTTCTACCTACCTGTTTGACCACTTTGTCTGCTTCAGTCAGGACAGGGTGCTGGGGCTGACTCTGAGCAATCTGAGAAGAGCTCTCTGTGATCTTCTCCCCTACAGTGGCTACATTGTACTCTGTTTGAAATCCAGGTATCGCCTCCGGTAAGTTCCTCGGTCCTTTTTGGGACTTGAAAGGGTAGAATCATTTTGTGACTACATTTCCTTGTCATGCACTGATATGTTCTGGTTTGTGTTCGATTACTGCAGGCGTTCAAGTACTTTCTTTTTGTTCTAGATTTGCAGTGTTTGAGATGGTAGGAACTTGTCATATTCTCAACTCTGAATGCTCTGTAAACATACTATTTTAGCAATTCTTAGAAATCTGAAAGCAGTGTTACCTGTATCATTTTTTGTCTTGGTAGTAGTATTGCAGCTCCAACATCAGCACTTAAATAATGGTTTGTGATGTTACTTGTCCTTGGAGTCAGTATACTCCTGAGAAGTCAAGAGAAATCTTACGTAAGCATTAATTATGTTTCACTTTTGAAAGCAAAGTACGTGTCAAGTACTTTGAAGGCATTTGTTGATACTTTTAAGCACTTTCGTTGATTATTATTATCCTTCAATTAGTTATTACAAGTCCAACATTCTCTACATGATCTCACTCCATATTCAGAATGTGGGAATACAATTGTTTTAAGGAAATGCCACTGAATAGATAGTAGCTGCACTCTACAAAGATGAATTTGCTAATTAATCAGTGAGGGACACAGCTTATACTTCAGTAGTCTAAGATCATGTAATGATGATTATTGTACTTTATAACTAGCAAAATCCCCATATCCTGTTCATTGCCCCTTTTTCAATTATGTGGATTGACTTATCCCTGAAGTGGTTAATTCTCACCTTGACATCTCATAGAGCAACTGAATCTCTACCAAGGGTGAATGTGTCCTTCCTCTTAATGTCTAAAAGAAAAGGTTAAAATTCATTGAAGCAAAATGCAACAACCCAAAATGTTGGGGAGGTCGTTTCCACAGTTATTTCATATGACAGTGCTTGGAGTGAAACTACATGACCATGGTGGAGAAGAAAAAACACTTTACCTTGTTCCTCCTGACTGATGTCCTTATGCGTGTTTTGCACAGTTGAGGGTTTTGTGTCTTGTCGTCTATGTAGGCAACAGCCCTCTTCCCTGGGATAGAACTAGATGATATTTAGACACGTTAATTTGACTTCTCCATTGCTCACATTGATGTGGATATGATTATAATGCTCTGTTTTGTGGGCTTCCCAAGAAAACAATAAATCCCTTACTACTTGTTCGAAATGCAGTAGCACAGATCCTAACAAATACAAGAAAGAGAATATCATTCCTGTTTTGAAAAAACTTCACTGGTCACCTGTATTATCTAGGATAAATTTGAAAGTTCTTTTACTTGTTTTTAAAGCTTTAAGCGACCTAGCACGTCTGTACCTTACTGAATGTCTGTCTTCATATGTTCCTATACGTGACCTGAGATCTGCACATACTGGCCTACTGCAAATACCACATGTGAAATGCAGAAAGAGTGGAGAGGCTGCTTTTTGTTTTTATGCTTCCAAATTATGAAACTCACTTCCACTTTTTATTAGGCAGTCAAGCTCGGTACATTGTTTTAAAAAACATTTGAAAATGTTGCTTTTAGTTAAAGTGGGTCTTTGTTCTTTCTGTTTATGTTTCTTTTTTTAGTTCTCTTTAATTGTTCTTATTTTATTACGACTTTCCTAATTTTTATTTATTTAATTGACATGTATGTTGCTTTACTGTATTGCTGTATTTTCCTTTACAACTGAAAGTATATCTCTCAATTTTAATATTTTATTTTTAAGCTTGGTTTTTAAAGCACCAAAGCACTATTTGTATGAAAGGTGCTCTATAGATAAAGTTTATCATTATTATTTTTAATATTATTATTATACTTTATTACATTTTTGGTTAGGACAAAGATTCTAGTAGAGGTGGCCTCTTTTACCCCGTTCCAAAAAATTGGAAAACTACCTTCAGAATACACTGACAATGACCATCTACTGTCTCCTCTAACTGTGTATTGTCATCATGCATATCTTGTGTATTATTTATTGTAGTTGGTTTTGTCATTCTGTAAAAAAGCCACCTTTCAAGGCACTATATAAAATAATGTTTGTTATTATTATTTACATTTTTCATCGTAAAATCTGGCGAAGAGTCTTAAGAGAATAACAAAGAACACGTTGCTCTTACCTTTCCATTCCAAGAAATGCCCTCAGCTCGGATTGCAGAGATTGACCTCTCTGTCTCAAATTCTGAGAAACATAGACTCGATTAAAAAATGACCATTTCCTAAGATTCACATAACATCACCAGTCAACATTTGCCACTTGACATCAATAGAAACCATAGAGTTCATGACATTTCCAATCAGTTTTCTTTCAAGGTACAATACCAATCGCCTTGCCAGAAGAGTTATACTGCGGTAGATAAATATTACAAATGTCAGATACACGCAGAGTTGTTTGGATTACTATGAAAAGATTGGCAAATATATTTATGTTCATTATATTTCTTGGAGTGACAGAGCTAAAGAGAAAACAATACTTACCTTTATCTCTGCAGACAGGATCGCAAGGGATTCCCTTATACTGGGTTCCTATGTAACAAATAATACATTATTCAAAAAACATGATATTTCTCTGTCCATTGGCAGCATGATTGTTTATCATTACAGTTTTAGTTAGCTTTAATTTTGGAAACCCCAAGTAAACATAGTTTGTGCCTTTCTCTGAACTTTTTGGCATTTCAATTCAGTTGTTTGTAAGCTTATTTTACAGTTGCTAGGTTGATGAAGTTCCTGAACTGTGCAGTATTTCTTTTGGGTTTGGTGCGAATCATATTCTAGCGGTTGGGGGAAAAAAGCACAGGTGCCATCCCACCATTAAACCCTGAAACTTACCTTAGCCGATTCTTCAACTAAACCAGACATGTTAACTAAGTGTTACAGTATGTGTGTATTTTAGCAAACACAACTGAAGTTCTGTTGTCTCCTTGGAGACACCTGGAACTGGTGTGATGCTGGTTCTATGACATCATTCGTTCTAAATGTAAATGCAGGTATTGGCACAACATAGTAAATTGATGTAAAGTTATGGATCCATTTATGATTTTCACTCAGTTTGAAAGAGTTCCTGTCGTGTGGTTAAACTTTGTGTTACAGAGGGTTAACTGGGGTTCTGGCTATTAGTTAGGCTTGGTCATTCAGTCATCTGGTTCATGAAATAGGAAGCTAAGAGATCTGTGTTTTAGTTTTACTGTTTGTTTTTGTTCCATAGAATAAGAAATGTTTCATTAATATTAGTAATAGAGTAGCTGTTTCTCTAAACAGTGTGTGTCAGTTTGCACTGCAGGTGTGCCAGGTAGAGACCATTTAAGAACGAAAAAATATGCTGTCATTTACTGCCGTGGCTAATTTCTGTTAACCTTGTCTCTCACTCACTTTGATGAGCAAAATGTTCATACATAAAGCATACATTTGTGATTGGTCAGAAGAAGCTTCTTAACATATAAGATATAAAGAAAGTCAGAAAGTTAGGCACTTAGGTCAGCCTTAGGCAGTTAACCAAGACCATAATCCGATAAGAAGCTATTCCCTTTCATGTTGCTAAATCACATGTAGGATACATGAGTTACACCTCCACTTAAGAGACCTTAAAGAGACCTTGGCCAGCCAGGAGTGTGGAAAACCGTAAAACAGTTCTTGAGGACCTAATTGTTAACTCTTAACAGGCAAAGGTTCCTTCAGTCCTATGAGAAATATTTTAGAATTGAACTAAAGTGTGTTTCCGATACAGGAGCATATGTCTGTCAGGGCCTGTTGGAGAGGCCCTGCGTGAGAACCCCTGGCTGCAGTTCCACATCCCCCTGAAAGTAAATAGAGCCATAAGCATGGAGCTAAGGACACTGCTCCAGGACATGCTGGCTGTCGATCCTGACCAGCGACCAGAAGCCATCCAGCTGAAGAAGCAAGTCAGGCAAGCCATGGCACGAGAGAAAACATCTTTGTAGTGACTGATAGCAAGATGTCCGTGACCAAGGGCAATTCTTCTGAGCTAAGTCTGATTTCATTTTTATGTCCCGAAAGGCCACTGCCTTTTTGCTGTAGATTTCTGATTTAGACGGGCATTTCTATGGACAACTTTGACTTTTCTGTGGGTCCAATGAAAATATTTATTTTTACTTATTCTTTGCTACAGTTTTCGAAAGTTTAAAGACATTCACTGAGTTGACGATAAAGGAAAAGTTTCATCTTTCACCTCTTGGAATGTAGGCCGGTCAGAGGTACAATATATGTCTTCATGTCTTCATCCTCCATGTTTGTAACTACAGGTTTCACAGTGTTGAGCTAAGACACAAAAACACCTACAAGTGGCAGTTCCAAATGTATCAAATGTATAAACCTGGGCTGAAAAAGTGTGTACAGTATATACTCTGTGTAGGTCTGATAAAAGTATTCGAGTCAAAGTGTCATATGGATACAAATTCTCATGATTTTGTATTGTGTGTTTTTTCTCTGTTCTGCTTTATTGAAAGAAATCAGATGCTCTTCCTGAAACTTACCTTAGCTGATTCTTCAGCTAAACCAGACAGACTTCTGAAATTCTCAAATATTATCAAATCTTGTTGGTGCAGAGGTGGTGGTGCCCATTACCAACAGACTCACAGCTGAAATTGCTGTGAAAAGGGCTTCTACCAAATATTAACATGTGGGTGAAAATGTATACAATTGTAATATTTCCTTTTTTCCCATTGAAAGTATAACATATGTGGTGTGAGAAAGAGGTCCTCATTTAATTGCATGAAACTCTGGCACTGGCGCAACAAACTGAACAAAGTTCAAGGGGGTATACGCTTTCTATAGACACTTTATTTCCTCTTTTTCCATACTCTAAGAAATGATTTGGGAAACCTGTGGGACACTGGAGGTCATTATACATGAGCCTCTTTCTGCACCTTTTAAGCCATTGAAACCTAGTTGCCTTGTTACAAGGTCTAATATTACAGTAGGTGTGGTTTCCGTCTCCTAATTTCTGAGAATGATCAAATTGGGGAATAAATTGTAGGGAATACCACTCTTGCACTTCTAAGAAAAGACTATCTCAAATGAAACTCGCTATAGAAAGACATCTTGTTGAAAAATTCTTTATTTTTTGTAATTTCTAAAGAAAAAACATTCATCAAGTCCTTCACAAATGTTTTGTTTGTGACTTTCTCTGTTGTTCCCTTTCACACTCAACTGAACTATGTGTTATGTCTTGTAAACGTAATCAAACATTTCACTTAGGTGTGTGGGTTAACACAAACCCATATTGTATGAAACATTCAGTTTTTCATTCCCGTTTTTTCTAACAATTGCATCCATGCTAGGACTACAGTAAACAACACTTTTTACGAAAGTAAATGAAATTGTTCATTAAACAAGACAAATTGTTTTAAATGTATGCAATACGACGACACTAAAAACAACACTGAAACTTTTTATTGAAATACTGTACGAGATTGTGCATATTCAATGGATTTCTCCTGGTGCTTTTTTTCATCAGTCTTTTCATATTCTTGTTCTCTACTCAGGTGTCTCCTGTTCCTTTGGTGATGTCTACTGTACACACATGGCATCATACACTTGAGCAAAGTGTGATACCACCGTTTGTTCTTCTCCTAAAATAAAGATGAACATTGACAAAAGTCAGAAGCACTCTTTTCTTTGACAGACGAACAAACAATGCAAGAATAACCATACTCTCTGTTCCTTACTCATTTCTACCTACCTGTTTGACCACTTTGTCTGCTTCAGTCAGGACAGGGTGCTGGGGCTGACTCTGAGCAATCTGAGAAGAGCTCTCTGTGATCTTCTCCCCTACAGTGGCTACATTGTACTCTGTTTGAAATCCAGGTATCGCCTCCGGTAAGTTCCTCGGTCCTTTTTGGGACTTGAAAGGGTTGAATCATTTTGTGACTACATTTCATTGTCATGCACTGATATGTTCTGGTTTGTGTTCCATTACTGTAGGCGTTCAAGTACTTTCTTTTTGTTCTAGATTGGCAGTGTTTGAGATGGTAGGAACTTGTCATATTCTCAACTTATTTTCTCTATGAGACTCTGAATGCTCTGTAAACATACTATTTTAGCAATTCTTAGAAATCTGAAAGTAGTGTTACCTGTATCATTTTTTGTCTTGGTAGTAGTATTGCAGCTCCAACATCAGCATTTAAATAATGGTTTGTGATGTTACTTGTCCTTGGAGTTAGTATACTCCTGAGAAGTCAAGAGAAATCTTCCGTAAGCATTAATTATGTTTCACTTTTGAAAGCAAAGTACGTGTCAAGTACTTATAAGGCATTTGTTGATACTTTTAAGCACTTTCGTTGATTATTATTATCCTTCAATTAGTTATTACAAGTCCAACATTCTCTACATGATCTCACTCCATATTCAGAATGTGGGAATACAGTTGTTTTAAGGAAATGGCACTGAATAGATAGTAGCTGCATTCTACAAAGATGAATTTGCTAATTAATCAGTTAGGGACACAGCTTATACTTCAGTAGTCTTAGATCATTTAATGATGATTATTGTACTTTATAACTAGCAAAATCCCCATATCCTGTTCATTGCCCCTTTTTCAGTCATGTGGATTGACTTATGCCTGAAGTGGTTAATTCTCACCTTGACATCTCATAGAACAACTGAATCTCTACCAAGGGTGAATGTGTCCTTCCTCTTAATGTCTAAAAGAAAAGGTTAAAATTCATTGAAGCAAAATGCAACAACCCAAAATGTTGGGGAGGTCGTTTCCACAGTTATTTCATATGACAGTGCTTGGAGTGAAACTAAATGACCATGGTGAAGAAGTAAAAACACTTTACCCTGTTCCTCCTGACTGATGTCCTTATGCGTGTTTTACACAGTTGAGCGTTTTGTGTCTTGTCGTCTGTGTAGGCAACAGCCCTCTTCCCTGGGATAGAACTAGATGATATTTAGACACGTTAATTTGACTTCTCCATTGCTCACATTGATGTGGATATGATTTTATTGCTCTGTTTTGTGAGCTTCCCAAGAAAACAATAAATCCCTTACTACTTGTTCGAAATGCAGTAGCACAGATCCTAACAAATACAAGAAAGAGAATATCATTCCTGTTTTGAAAAAACTTCACTGGTCACCTGTATTATCTAGGATAAATTTGAAAGTTCTTTTACTTGTTTTTAAAGCTTTAAGCGACCTAGCACGTCTGTACCTTACTGAATGTCTGTCTTCATATGTTCCTATACGTGACCTGAGATCTGCACATACTGGCCTACTGCAAATACAGATGCAGCCATTCAAAATGGGTGAGGTATTTCGCGGCATACCCCGGTGGGCGTGTCACAGTATCACGCAGTATCACGCGGTATCACGTGTGTCACGTGTGTCACGTGACTAACTATCCGGCGTCGCCTTGTAAAACCGCCAGGGGGAGCTTAACCTCTCATGTACAGCATTTGAGCCTTTAATTTTGAACTGTGTATTACAGCATGTTAATCATCAGTCATTAAAATGTTGGTATATATTATGAAAGCAAGATTGCTCAGTTGGACAGAAGTACACAACCTACCTTTATCAGAAATATTTATGCATCAAAGCCTTTACTGAAGATATTACTAATAGTATTGATAATGGATGACTTTGGACAAGCTGTATACTCAAAGTATAATTTCTTTAGCACATTTGTACAAGCACTTGGAATCTGTCCAAGCCATACTTTGTCAGGCATTTTGTTTTACTTCAACGGGGCATAAAAACTTCCTTGCTTTTAACAGGGCATTTCATAATTTCTAGCTACGAAAATGATTTAAAATGACACCTATCATTCAACTAGAGCTTAAAATATCACAAGGAAAAATACACACCGGTATTCCATTTCTCCCTAAACATTGCTTCGAAGTCTTTAACTAACGTGATACCGGAGTCAACAAGCATACTTTTAGAATTTGATTAAAAGGGAATATAATATGGAATCGCGTATCTAAAGAATTTAATAACGGTATGATTATATCCGTGTACTGCGGCAGGACTGTGTAAGGCTGTTTCGCCTACCTGATCATGCGAGCTGTCTTGTAGCCTACTGGTCTAGGTGCGTGACTAACAACGCACAGGTTGTGTGTTCGAATCCAGCTGGTGCTGGGCTTTTCTTTTAACAAACATTTCTTTGAAAAAATAGAATAGCGATATTATGGACAATCAATTGACTTTTATATTTCAAAATATCGCAACATGATCGATATTTGCGATATTTTGAATATATCTTCCCTTCTGACAGCGGTTCCTGCTTCTATTGTGTGTGTGTGTGCAACAGTAAATTTTTATAGAGAAATGGAGGCTGGACAGTATGCGTTACAATATAAACATTTATATTGATTTAAATCGTGTTCTGATTTAAATCGCAAACGCGTGTTTAATTATGTGTTTTTTAATCATGATCAGGCTAATGCATTTCTACATTTTCTGTATGAACCAGCTTAGAGGTTCATACAGAAAGACAGCTTGTGTTTAAATTGAGTGTAAGGTAATTTATGCTTCTAAAGTCATGGTCAGTATTGTTGTACTGTGCTGTACTGTGTCACATTATTTTATAGCGTTTTTATTGCGTTATTAAATCCGGTGGCGCTGTGTTAGTTTCCTGACTCACATTATTTAAACTGCGACACTGATCATTCATCTCTAAATAAACTTTATTTTATATAGCGTTTTAAGCAAATAGGTAATTAGATTGCTCATAAACCTAATCACTTTTTCTACATAAACACAGCGTGATTGCTCTCTGAAAATGCTTTTCCTTTATTTTTAAAGTAGGCTCAGATTTCAACTATAGATCGTATTATTATAAACTTTCTTGGAAAAATGTATTTTATGTAAACCATGTTTGCTATTAATTCATTTAGGGCTAAAATACGTTCATTGTCTTCTAATCGAGTCGAGTTGACATTGGAAGCCTGCCACACCCGGACCGTTAAACCAACGCATTAGCACGTCAAAGCCCATTGAGCCAGTATTGGCTTTAGTATCCCCCCCTTCTCCCCTCAATTCAATTCAGTTCAAGGTGTTTTATTTGCATGACAGATGGGTACAAGCAGTGTTGGGTACTGTATGTATATTGTAACGCTTACGGCAGACAGGCACTGTGTAGGAGCCGACGCACCAGAGCAGCGCCTGCAAATTTTATATTTATAACTTAGTTTTTAAAATTAGTCAAGCAATACGAAGCATCTCCTTTTACTTAGTGCCTGAGCATACTGCAACGCGTGTGAAGCCCATAAACGATATTAATTTTGGAACTTAAACATACAGTATATGGCTGGTCTCGGTACTTTAAAGAAAACATACACACCAGTATTCCATTTCTCCCTAAACATTGTAAGCTTCGAAGTCTTTAACTAACGCGATACCGGAGTCAACAAGCATACTTTTAGAATTTGATTAAAAGGGAATATAATATGGAATCGCGTATCTAAAGAATTTAATAACGATATAATTATATTCATGTTGCAAAAGAACTGCAACGGACATAAAAACTCCCTTGCATGGTTTCATTACGACCAGAATCGGTCTTGAGATATTTTTAACTTGATTTACAGTATTTGAGAGGTATGTCTTAACACCGATACTACAGTGCTTAAGTACTGCTCACGTATATGTTTCTAGGTTTATATTATGCATTTCATACGGTCAAATTACTTTTGAGCAATAAGAAGCGAGAAACGGTATGCGTTTTACTTTCGTTTTGTGCTGGGACCCGTAGATTGATTAGAGATATCAAGTACATACAAGTCATTTTTTAAATGTTGTAGTTCGTCTTGAAAAAATGTTACGAGTACATCATCTATCAACAATTACACAGGTTCTGTTTCCATATTGCGGATTTTGGTTACGTAATATTATTTTCTAGATTTCACGTTGTGAATATGATGGGATGTCTGATGGGATGTTCCTAAAAATCCATCCTCTGTAAAACGTCTTCTCTAGTTGTCCTGCATATGTATTCGCTAATGAAGCTGTGTGTTCTGAGCCTAGCCAGCTTAGAGGGCTAAAGACAGCTTGTGTTTAAATTGAGTGTAAGGCAATTTATGCTTCTAAAGTCATGGTCAGCATTTATCTTTGTACTGTGTTGTAAACTTGTTCTGTGCCAATCACAAACTCGTTTTCAATAAAATTATTTTATTAATTCAGCAGTTTGTGAGAGGGACATCCAGCAGGGAGACACACACACACACCGGTTTTCATTGACAACATTGTTTTTTTTTCAATTCCTCTTGTCTAACAGGAATGTTTTGTTTGTGGACAGACTGTTAGACAAGAGGAAAAGACCGCCTCCTCCTACGAAGCATTTCGTTGATCCGATCACGAATTCTTTTCCAGTCGTACGCAGCAAGGGTTGAGAATCTCCGATTCACCATCGTACTAATGGTTTCCCGGAGATTGGGTTAAAAAAAAAAACATACTAACAACTGTGCCATCCTACTCCTTAGTTAATACATTTTATTATTCATGAACAGTTAACATTGTTAGCAAAATATTTTGAATTATATTTAACCCTATTTTTTCTTTAGTTTTGTATTTAACTTATATGATAGTCAGACTTAATGTATATTTGAACAATGAAAATATATTTTTACAAGATTTTACATTAAGCACTTAAAATTAATATGGTTAATAATAGTAAACTGTAACATGCTGTAACAAGATCGGTTACAAGAAGAAAATGCTTTCAGAGAAAATGTTTCAACCAAACCTGTTCCCACACACCCCGCCCCCACTACCATTAGAATATACACAAACATTTTAGCGTTTCATTCTGAGCAGAAGACACTCACACCTGAAGAGTGCTGGCTGTGACGAATTAAACCGGTTTTACAGGTTTCAATCACAGACCATGTGACATGGGACTCAGTAAACTACGGTAACACCGTATTTGATAACGCTTTAAAAACGCTATAAAATAATGTGACTTGGCACAGAACAAGTTTACAACACAGTACAAAGATAAATGCTGACCATGACTTTAGAAGCATAAATTGCCTTACACTCAATTTAAACACAAGCTGTCTTTAGCCCTCTAAGCTGGCTAGGCTCAGAACACACAGCTTCATTAGCGAATACATATGCAGGACAACTAGAGAAGACGTTTTACAGAGGATGGATTTTTAGGAACATCCCATCAGACATCCCATCATATTCACAACGTGAAATCTAGAAAATAATATTATGTAACCAAAATCCGCAATATGGAAACAGAACCTGTGTAATTGTTGATAGATGATGTACTCGTAACATTTTTTCAAGACGAACTACAACATTTAAAAAATGACTTGTATGTACTTGATATCTCTAATCAATCCACGGGTCCCAGCACAAAACGAAAGTAAAACGCATACCGTTTCTCGCTTCTTATTGCTCAAAAGTAATTTGACCGTATGAAATGCATAATATAAACCTAGAAACATATACGTGAGCAGTACTTAAGCACTGTAGTATCGGTGTTAAGACATACCTCTCAAATACTGTAAATCAAGTTAAAAATATCTCAAGACCGATTCTGGTCGTAATGAAACCATGCAAGGGAGTTTTTATGTCCGTTGCAGTTCTTTTGCAACATGAATATAATTATATCGTTATTAAATTCTTTAGATACGCGATTCCATATTATATTCCCTTTTAATCAAATTCTAAAAGTATGCTTGTTGACTCCGGTATCACGTTAGTTAAAGACTTCGAAGCTTACAATGTTTAGGGAGAAATGGAATACCGGTGTGTATTTTTTTCTTTAAAGTACCGAGACCAGCCATATACTGTATGTTTATGTTAAGATTTCCCTTCAGTGGTAAACTTAGATATGAATATTCAATACTTAAACGGGCACAGTTAAGACATTAAATATACATATACATATTGTATACAGTACAGTTTGCATACGGTAATATGTTTATGTTACGCGATTAAAAAATAAATAAATAAAACTGGAAGGTCCAGCACCACCATTATGTTTATATGGTTGTTTTTGTTGGTTGGTTGTTATTATGGTTATTAATAATACGATCTATAGTTGAAATCTGAGCCTAAATAAAAAGAAAAAGCAAGTGATTAGGTTTATGAGCAATCTAATTACTTATTCGTTTAAAACGCTATATAAAATAAAGTTTATTATTAATTTGCTGGACAGAGCGGTGAACATTATTATGCATAAGACAAAGATAACGATCCTGGTCAGTTTAGAATTCTGTGTACGCTGTAAGGTTTTTACTTCTTAAACTTTTAAAATACACGTTTTGAATATGAAGAATTCCTCTTCCTGGTAGTGTGTATAGCACGCCAGCATGTCTTTTTTCTCCAATCAGAGGGGTGTCAGATGGTGTCAGCCAATCACCATTCTGCGTTGGGTAGCAACGGGTGACTGTTCTCAGGCGGAAGATGTAAACAGCTTAATGTTCGTGTTAAATAATTTTTTTTAATTCAATTAAACGGGCACAGTTAAGACATCAAATATACATATACATACTGTATACAGTACAGTTTGCATACGCTAATATGTTTGTTACGCGATTAAAAAATAAATAAATAAAAATGAAAAGCCCAGCACCAGCTGGATTCGAACACACAACCTGTGCGTTGTTAGTCACGCACCTAGACCAGTAGGCTACAAGACAGCTCGCATGATCAGGCAGGCGAAACAGCCTTACACAGTCCTGCCGCAGTACACGGATATAATCATACCGTTATTAAATTCTTTAGATACGCGATTCCATATTATATTCCCTTTTAATCAAATTCTAAAAGTATGCTTGTTGACTCCGGTATCACGTTAGTTAAAGACTTCGAAGCTTACAATGTTTAGGGAGAAATGGAATACTGGTGTGTATTTTTTTCTTTAAAGTACCAAGACCAGCCATATACTGTATGTTTACGTTCCAAAATTAATATCATTTCTGGCCTTCACACGCGTTACAGTATGCTCCTATTCTTTTTATGCTCAGCTACTAAGATTTCCCTTCAGTGGTAAAATTCAATATCTACAACGGGCACAGTAAAGGCGTTTACAGTAAGTCTTTCTACGACAGACCAACGGACCACGAGTGCCCCTGTCGGTCAACCAATCACGCACCGCGGTATCGCGTGTCATCTTACCTGCGGTATCTGTACTGCGGTGTCTGTACCGCGCACTTTGAATGGCTGCATCTGTACCACATGTGAAATGCAGAAAGAGTGGAGAGGCTGCTTTTTGTTTTTATGCTTCTAAATTATGAAACTCACTTCCACTTTTTATTAGGCAGTCAAGCTCGGTACATTGTTTTAAAAAACATTTGAAAATGTTGCTTTTAGTTAAAGTGGTTCTTTGTTCTTTCTATTTCTGTTTCTTTTTTTAGTTCTCTTTAATTGTTCTTATTTTATTACGGCTTTCCTAATTTTTATTTCTTTAATTGACATGTATGTTGCTTTACTGTATTGCTGTATTTTCCTTTACAACTGAAAGTATATCTCTCAATTTTAATATTGTATTTTTACGCTTGGTTTTTAAAGCACCAAAGCACTATTTGTATGAAAGGTGCTCTATAAATAAAGTTTATTATTATTCTTTTTAATATTATTATTATACTTTGTTACATTTTTGGTTAGGACAAAGATTCTAGTAGAGGTGGCCTCTTTTACCCCGTTCCAAAAAATTGGAAAACTACCTTCAGAGTACACTGACAATAACCATCTACTATCTCCTCTAACTGTGTATTGTCATCATGCATATCTTGTGTATTATTTATTGTAGTTGGTTTTGTCATTCTGTAAAGAAGCCACCTTTCAAGGCACTATATCAAATAATGTTTGTTATTATTATTTCCATTTTTCATCGTAAAATCTGGCGAGGGGTCTTAAGAGAATATCAAAGAACTCTTACCAAAGTTGCTCTTACCTTTCCATTCCAAGAAATGCCCTCAGCTCGGATTGCAGAGATTGACCTCTCTGTCTCAAATTCTGAGAAACATAGACTCGATTGAAAAATGACCATTTCCTAAGATTCACATAACATCACCAGTCAACATTTGCCACTTGACATTGAAGAATGATGTGAAGACGGGGGTTTGATTTTAATCCTTTCTGTAGGGGGTTTAGACTTCTAAGTCACAAGCTGGGGTTTATGGCAGGAAAGGGGATTAACTGATAAGGACTGCAGATGCAAGCTAGGAACCCCCCTGGGTGTAATGTTAATCTGACCATTTGCCCAGAACATCGTAAACTGGCCAAATACCATGAACCCCCCTCTCTACCATCAGACCGAGTGACGTCAGAAACGGAGAAGAAAACACTATATAACCCAAAAGTTTGTAACAGTACGGCGAACAATACTTCGGTTTTGTTGTTTCTTGCGGGAAACAAGACTTCGGCTTTATTGTTCTTTGCATGCAATAAACTCATTTGTTTTACTTCATCTCGGGATCAAGAACCTTATCTCTTCTGTTACACCAGTCCCCTACAAGTCTGATGTGCCCTACCGCTGATCAATTTCCATATGAGAATAGCCAGAGTGGAAACCCTCAGCTGGTGCCCTGTGAACTGTGTCACAGGAAGTTTGCTGTAGAGAGGCTGGAGAAACACAGCAAGATCTGCAAGAAGCTTCAGAATTCAAAGAGGGAGGTTTTTGACTCTTTCAAGCACAGGGCCAAGGGAACAGAACTGGAGACATACATCCATAAGAAGAAGGTTAGACCGCCAATTGTGGTAAGGGCTATCCTTAAACTCTTTCCAAGCTTCCCTTGTTTTCTCCTAGAGTCAGACTCAGCTTATAAATCAATGTAAACAATAAATAAGTGTTTTATGAAGTACTCTTCTGAAAAACTGCCGCAAAGGCACATTTGCCAGACAGAATAAATGGGTCTTAGTGACTTCTGAATTCTGTTGTAAAAATCTACATGAGATATCAAGCAAATAGCACTCACGGGAAACAAAACCATAACTAAATTGTACTCTCTACCCAATGACATGAAAGGTAGGCCCAGAAAGCTACGTTATTACTGTATTGATATTTTCTTGCCTTGTGAATGGTTTGCGACCAGACTGTGTACGCAGTGCTAGTCTGGACTTTTTCTGGAAGCTGTTTCATTGGTTTCATTTCCTGTTCCCAGCTGAGAAAGAACAACTGGAGGCAGAAACACGAGGATTTCATTCGGAGCATCAAATAGGCCAGGGAGGTGCAGCAGGTGATCACGCAAGGAGGGAAGGTTGTGAACCTGCCCCAGCCCCCCGCGAATCCAAACCCCGACTACGTGCCCTGCCCTCACTGCGGCCGGCGCTTTGCCCCCAGGCCGGCACAGAGGCACATCCCCAAGTGTCAGCACATCAGGAGCCGCCCTCCTCCTCCTCCTCACAGATGAAAACTGATGTGAAGAAGAGTAAAAGAGTCATGATCTTGGCTCACGACTCACGTCCTGCTTTTTCTTTTTAGAAATATATTTAGCACAGTTCATCCGTATGATGATAAAAAAAATGTTACCTTGTTTTAATAAAATGATTTTTTTTTGGTGGACTGGTGTTTGCGTAACTGTGGTTATTTCAGTTTTTTTCCCTTGCGAAAATGTGTGTTGACCGTGAAAATAAATTTCAAGCTGTTCTTATCATTCATACACCTTGACCTCCTAAAAATAATTGTTCAACCTGGAACGTACAATTAGCAGGCAATAGAACAGGTCACATTGGCCTTGGAACCATCAAAAAGTAGTATTCACACATTCTCTGCATCAATTTTCCTTTAAAACAACTGAAAAAGCAAGGTAAAGTGTGATTGATTTTTTAATGAAAGTTATTTGATTTAATTTATTTAATTTTCATAATATTTGAAATATGTTGAGATTAATGTGACTCAATATTATCTGCAGCTCTTACACTCCAGGCACCTGATAAAGTGGAACGCAGTGTCTTTGCCTTACATGGCGCTCAGCTCTTCCTCAATCCCAGCAGAAGCAGCAGCCTCCGGGTCCTGCCTCATGCACAGCTTAAAATGCAACACCGAGTAATACAACAAACAACAGGGAAAACCATTCACGATCAGACACATCCGTTGATTGCTGGCTCTCAGTAAAGGGACATTGCTGTGGTCCACGCATGAATCTGTTTTCCAAGTGCCTTATCCAATACAGTGTTGAGGCCAGTTTTCCCAGAAGCCATCTAAAGGGGAACACACAATAACTTGTAAAACCTCCAATTTACATCACAAAATAGACTACATTTCAAGGTTAAAGAATTACCATGTTCTGCGATTCAGAACGAGGCAGCAAAACTTCCTGTAATCTGATGTGGCCCTGTGACATTGTAAAGGAGCAGGCTTGTGAATACATCTCGTTTAATCCAATGGAAATATTGCTCTCAACTTTTTTACGTTTTTGCCAATAAATAATATTACATTGTTAACTCTGCATAAAGAACCTTGGAATGGAACGTTTTTTGCAGTGAAATGTTTGCTGCATAACCTATACCTTTTCTCTCCTACATCACATTGCATTAGTCATCACAGTGATTAGTGAGCAGGAAGGGCTGCATCACATTGCAATTTGTGTGGAACTTGAATGCGAATTTGTTACAACATGGCGTAACTTACAGTACTTTCACAAAATTCATGATTTTGTGCTCAATTTTGAGTTTGTAGTTTTTCTATAATGTCAATGATTTTATTTTGTGACTGAAATTAAATACTTTTGTGTCTGCAAAATTGGGACTGTAGTTCCACCTTAACCTACTAGTACTGTATGTCTTTGGACTGTGGGAAGAAACTTGAGCACCTGGAAGAAATCCACACAAATGAAGGGAGAACATACAATT
Source organism: Lepisosteus platostomus (assembly GCF_059453375.1). Lineage (NCBI taxonomy): Eukaryota > Metazoa > Chordata > Actinopteri > Semionotiformes > Lepisosteidae > Lepisosteus > Lepisosteus platostomus. The sequence continues at coordinate 1,932,405 of NW_028291657.1, read as the reverse complement.
CCATCCAGACTGCACCCCAGGAATTGAACCCAGGACCCCAGCTCTGTGAACCACAGTGCCACCTCATTGCTATAGTCACTATAATTAATGTCAAAACTCATTTGCAAATGAGCCGCCTGGGATCCAAAAGGATCAAGACAAGGATCCAAACAAAGCACTATCCCAAAGCTTGGCTTTGTACAGTATATCATACAGGGCTTGATGCAGAAGGCAGATAATCTAAGTCCATGCAATAATTGCTAAGGGAAAGTGACTTTGTGTTTTTGGAGGGAAGTCACTCAACATGGAGCTGTGTTAGTGAAATGATTGTTCTGATGTACGGCTGATGTCCAAACACTGAAAACATGATTGTGTATGCAATCGCACTCCTGAGCTCCATTGGGTATGGTTAAAATAACTTTTTATAGTTCATCACATTCAAAGTGTGTGTACCTGATGAAAGTGTAACACGCATTTGGAGGAGTTATTCAGGATTTTCTTTCATTCAACTATTTCAAGACCCATTATTTTCAGATGTTGTAGTATACGTGAATAATGAAAGGCCTTCATATTACACAATGAAGGAATGACTTTGCAGGTGTGAAGAATAAAAGATTAATTCAGCTCACTTTGGGGAGTTTCACAATGGCCCTCCTTATAGAAATGTGGGTTTGATTAAAGGAGTGAAGAAAAAGCACTGAATAATATTTGCTTCTGTAAACGTAATCATCTCAAAATATGGTTGAAGAAATTGAAGAAGGTTAAACATAATCCAAAACGTATACGGTCAATTTAAGTACAACCAGAATTCTAGTGTTTATGCAATGCATCTGTGGGTTGATATGAAATACGGCCGTTCTTAAACTAAACGAGGTTATCGAGAGCATATTCCGAGTACGGCTGTGGCCAGTTCTACTGTGAACTGTGAGGACCGTATCTTATCCTGAACTGGCTGTGCGAATACCGTCCTCTGCTGGCAGAAGGAATAGATTACAACGGCACTGTATTGGCGATTAGTCCTATTGCTAGAATATTGAAACAACAAGGAGTCCGCGGAGTCAAGCAATGCTGAATGAACAAGTACCTGAAATTCAATAGGATTTTGTGTATTGATTACAAATAGGTGTGAAATTCTCATGTACAGTGGTATTCATGGATTCCTTACACAAGCAGCCGTTGTTATGATACTTTCGTAATCTGAATATAAATCTGTTATCTACCTGAAACTGTAATTATTGAATAGATTAATGTCTTTGAAATGCTTCATTAACTGGGCAGTTTCCATGTTTGGAAATGTTTTTATTTTGATTGCTGATTGCTAGATACTGTATGTTTAATAGGCATGCTGTTAATATTTTCTACAAGAGCCAAATAAGACAGTTATGCTGTAGTAAGTTCTATATAAGTTAAATAACATAAGTTATAATTTGTTCTGAGGTCAATTTGAATCTCATACTAAATTACTGGTGTCCTTTTATCTGAGAAACACTACCTGATTGATCACCTGATGCCTAGAAATTAGCATGCACAGTAGCCCAGCGTTTAGCATTGCTAGCTCACAGTGCTGAGGCCCTGGGTACACTTATGGACCTGGGGTGCTATCTGTATGGAGCTTGTATGTTCTCCCCATGTTTGCATGAGTTTGCTTTGGGTGCTCCGGCTTCCTCCCACAGTTCAAAGAACTACTGGTAGGTTAATTGGCTTCTGGGATAATTGGTGAGTGTCTGTGTCTTCCCTGCATTGGACTACCATCCAGTCCCAGGTATCTCCTGCCTATTACTTTCTGAGGCTCTGGCTCCCCCGTGCCCCGCGACCCCCTGACCCCCTGACCCTGAATTGGATGAAGCGGTTAGAAAATGGGTGGTTTCTGTTATGCTCTGGTCATGCTCTGCCATAGCAACAACTTGTAAAAAATGCAGATGCTAGGATTTAACTCAAAGAAGGAGCTCAGATCACTGTGTTGGCATCACTGTACAGGTGTCCGGTGTGTTTTAGAACATATGTTAAAATCTTATTTACTAACTTCTAGACTTTTTACCCCCCATATCAGTCTGCAGGTGCACAGTGGTCTGTGGACACCCTCCTTGCTCTGTCGTAAAACAGGAAATAAAAAGCAACTGGTTTTGACTTTAATGCACTGAGACTGTGGAACTCACAGAACTCTCTTGTCAGAAAGGCAGCTTCTAACAGCTTTTAAGTGAAGACTAAGAACACTTTTCTATTTTATTAAAATAGATTATATATGTTTTGTTTAAATATATGTTATAAATGTTAAAACGACAGCTCGTATAAGCTTGTATTTTTACCTTTCGATCATTTTTAGAATTGCTCTGAGTTGCTTTTACCATGATAAACAGTACAAAATATGAGGTGTTGAACTTGTCAAAAGTTTTAAAGCGCTTTATGACGTAAAGTGTGATGACAGTCCTTGGCGGTCTATGTAACAATTCTTCTTGAAGTAGGTCATCGGGCTAACAGTACATAAACATTACAGCTCAAGTGCTTTTGTATCTGAACACTTTTAGGTAAGTAATTTAGCAGCTGCGGTATTAATCGTGATTTTAATGGCAAATTCAATTGCAGGTAAAATAAAAATGGCGGATAACTTTCTTTCTAGCTCCGTGAAGCGGTCGCGCCACATTATACATATATACAATAATAAGAAACATAATATGTACAGTAGAATTTTTCACTTTAAGCTGGCATTATCCAGAACCGGGTCAGGGCCCGGACCCGGACCGTGCAGTGTGGTCCGTCGGCCTTCTAAAGATGTTTAGGAGATCGAGGCGCCCTTGGATTTGATTAGAAACTTGCATAATTTCTTAACTTGACCCCATTATCCTAAAAAAAAAACGGCCAGGCCCAGACCAAAGCATGAAGGCTGCGAGGATCGGGGGACTCTCATTTTTGGTCACAGCGTACAGTAGTAGATCAGTAACCTCTGTTTATCGTGATAACCTTTAATTATTTTCCAGTACTTTTTTAAATGATAAAACACATTGTCTCGCCAGTTTTGCTAAAGAAACCGTTTTAGTGTTTACGCATAAATTTGTAAGCCGTAGGTTTAAATCTCGTGTTCTTATTTGCCGCATTTTCATCGTAAGAGAGGCGCTCGTTTGCGATTTACGCGCTGAATATTGTAAGCAGAGGAGCCTTAAGGCACAGCCTCGCCTTAACACCATCGTTTGCATTGTTATTGTCATCCAGAAAAGCAGTCGTAAGAAAATGAATCTGTGGCGGCCCCGAACATTAAAAAACTATAACTAGACTGCAAATACATCCCAATCTTACTATCAACACGTTTTAAGAGCCCTCTCCTTTCCACCGGTATACAAGCTAAGAGAGAAATGTTGGAAATCCCATCTGAAGTAGCCCTCGTCTCAGCTTCGGAGCTGTGAGCGATGGGGATCATAATTAAAAGGGGGTACAGTTACTTTGAAAATGTGTATGTGATACTTAAATTTAAATAAAATAAAAAGATAAATTATATAACACAGACTGCTATCAATGTCCATGTGTTTAAGACGTATGAATCGGTTTTAAAACAGGCACACCCCTTTACTTCTCACAAATCCAACTGGAGTCTCAGTCCGTCGTCGCGATGAATTAGGAGCTCAGATGTAGGCTAAGTGATTGCAATTTACTTATTTAAAAGAACCACTTCAAATCAAAAGGGAGACATTTTGTAATGGTAGTTATCGTATTATACAGTATACGTAATTGTAGATATACAGTACATAAAGGGTATGAATAGGTGTGAGCTTTTACTGTATATTTAATATTTTATCTGACCCATTTGTAGAAACCGCCTACTCAGATTTAGTTAAGTGGTCTGCCACCATAAAGACAGAAAAATATAATGACATCCTGTTACATTAACTTCAAAATAAACGCCGTAACTGCGGCCATATGAAAATTTGGATAAAGATTATACAAACATCCTAAGGAGCTCTATGACATATGAGCGTCGTAATAATGGTTGGTGACCTGACGTAACAGTGCTCCCTGAATTACGTGATCTGTATTTACCCAAATACAGATATATCACAGGGAGATGCAGTCAAACATTGCATTGCTATCGTCGTGGTGAACTATTTCTCCGCTGTTTGAGACTTGTTTGGTAAGTGTCATCAAATATTCTTGTCAATTTGTAGCGAAATAGATATACTGTATCATAATCCTTCAGCTATCTATAATGTAGTGAAACGGCTAATTAATATTGATAAATTCCCTTATTCACAGTGACTTTTGCTCAAACCCCTGTTGCATAATGGGTTAATTTTATATAAAAAACATTTATATCATAGATATAATACAAGCTTTGAAATGAAATAGTACATTTCCAGGTTTCAGTTAAACATTTTTAAAAAAGCTCATGACTTTAAGCATTCTGAACATTGAGAATGTTATTTGGGAAACAAATGTTTTTTATAATGTTTATGTTTAGGATCTGTCTCCTACTGAGTCAGCATGCAGCATTCAACACCATTATGTTTAATATTAAAAAGTTGTGTATTTCCTGAATTGTTTTTTTTATTCTTTTCTATTAGACCATACTAGACTGTGCAGGATATCATTTATTTGCCATTTTTGCCTTTTCCAGATACCTGGGAAACAAAGCTCATATCTCATTTGCCAATGGAGCCCAGTCCTAAGCCTGGTGCTCTGTCCCCCTCCCCGAAGGACACAGACTCGAATCGACCCGCGCCCTTAAGGCGACAGGATCTGATCTCCACGTACTGCCCGCCTCCCAAGATACAGCTTCTGAAGGACACCTTCCAAGAGAAACTGATGCAGGAAAAGGAGAAAAAAATGATCGCCATATACAATCGACGGCAGGAGGCGGCTCTACAGAAGATGAGAAAATCTTTCCAATATGTCAAATACGCTGCGGAGAAGAAGACGGGGAACAGCTATCGCTTCCAAACCCAACAGGGCCCCGAGAAGAACATTGTGGGGTATGATCGGTCTTACCCCCTGAAGCCTATGGGTAACAGGAAAGTCTCCGGCCCTGGTGAGGCTCGGGCTGTGGACCGCCCGGAAGCACAGAGTGATTCCTTGTTTGCCCCCACCCCGCCTCAGGATGGTCATGAGAGGCCCTGCGAGAGGCCGGGCAGGAGGGACTCAAGAGTACACAAACCTAAGGACAGGACTGTCCTCCCCATGGTGGCGACCCCTCCAGGGCAATGCCCTTCTCATGCCAATGGGAAGGAGCACTTTCAGTTGCAAGAGGAGCTACGAAAAGTGGCCGAGGCAGAGGCCGCGCTGAAGGAGGAGCATCGCCGGAGGGAGGCCAGTCTGCAGGATGTGATGCGCCGGAAGGAGGCCATGATGAAGGACGAGATTCGCCAGAAGGAGGCCATGATGCAGGCGAAGCTCTTTAGAGCTCAGGAGGAGCTGAGGATGGTTCAGAGAGAGATGGAAGACTCCAGAGAGGTGGCCGGAAGGGAAAATAGAGGACTCCTGACCCGAAGGAAGACACTCCAGGCGAGGCAGAGCGAGCTTCGCCCCAGAGGACCTCAAGAGAAAGTACCTCAAGAAAGCAAGGCTCCCTGAAAGTGACGTGTCAGCGGCACAGGCCGCGCAGGCCCACTTCAGAAATAACACCGCATGTCTGGATGAACAAACTCTGTCAGTGGAAAACAGATATTTGTCCCCTACAAGTCTGATGTGCCCTACCGCTGAGCAATTTCCATATGAGAATAGCCAGAGTGGAAACCCTCAGCTGGTGCCCTGTGAACTGTGTCACAGGAAGTTTGCTGTAGAGAGGTTGGAGAAACACAGCAAGATCTGCAAGAAGCTTCAGAATTCAAAGAGGAAGGTTTTTGACTCTTTCAAGCACAGGGCCAAGGGAACAGAACTGGAGACATACATCCATAAGAAGAAGGTTAGACCGCCAATCGTGGTAAGGGCTATCCTTAAACTCTTTCCAAGCTTCCCTTGTTTTCTCCTAGAGTCAGACTCAGCTTATAAATCAATGTAAACAATAAATAAGTGTTTTATGAAGTACTTTTCTGAAAAACTGCCGCAAAGGCACATTTGCCAGACAGAATAAATGGGTCTTAGTGACTTCTGAATTCTGTTGTAAAAATCTACATGAGATATCAAGCAAATAGCACTCACGGGAAACAAAACCATAACTAAATTGTACTCTCTACCCAATGACATGAAAGGTAGGCCCAGAAAGCTACGTTATTACTGTATTGATATTTTCTTGCCTTGTGAATGGTTTGCGACCAGACTGTGTACGCAGTGCTAGTCTGGACTTTTTCTGGAAGCTGTTTCATTGGTTTCATTTCCTGTTCCCAGCTGAGAAAGAACAACTGGAGGCAGAAGCACGAGGATTTCATTCGGAGCATCAAATAGGCCAGGGAGGTGCAGCAGGTGATCACGCAAGGAGGGAAGGTTGTGAACCTGCCCCAGCCCCCCGCGAATCCAAACCCCGACTACGTGCCCTGCCCTCACTGCGGCCGGCGCTTTGCCCCCAGGCCGGCACAGAGGCACATCCCCAAGTGTCAGCACATCAGGAGCCGCCCTCCTCCTCCTCCTCGCAGATGAAAACTGATGTGAAGAAGAGTAAAAGAGTCATGATCTTGGCTCACGACTCACGTCCTGCTTTTTCTTTTTAGAAATATATTTAGCACAGTTCATCCGTATGATGATAAAAAAAATGTTACCTTGTTTTAATAAAATGATTTTTTTTTGGTGGACTGGTGTTTGCGTAACTGTGGTTATTTCAGTTTTTTTCCCTTGCGAAAATGTGTGTCGACCGTGAAAATAAATTTCAAGCTGTTCTTATCATTCATACACCTTGACCTCCTAAAAATAATTGTTCAACCTGGAACGTACAATTAGCAGGCAATAGAACAGGTCACATTGGCCTTGGAACCATCAAAAAGTAGTATTCACACATTCTCTGCATCAATTTTCCTTTAAAACAACTGAAAAAGCAAGGTAAAGTGTGATTGATTTTTTTAATGAAAGTTATTTGATTTAATTTATTTAATTTTCATAATATTTGAAATATGTTGGGATTAATGTGACTCAATATTATCTGCAGCTCTTACACTCCAGGCACCTGATAAAGTGGAACGCAGTGTCTTTGCCTTACATGGCGCTCAGCTCTTCCTCAATCCCAGCAGAAGCAGCAGCCTCCGGGTCCTGCCTCATGCACAGCTTAAAATGCAACACCGAGTAATACAACAAACAACAGGGAAAACCATTCACGATCAGACACATCCATTGATTGCTGGCTCTCAGTAAAGGGACATTGCTGTGGTCCACGCATGAATCTGTTTTCTAAGTGCCTTATCCAATACAGTGTTGAGGCCAGTTTTCCCAGAAGCCATCTAAAGGGGAACACACAATAACTTGTACAACCTCCAATTTACATCACAAAATAGACTACATTTCAAGGTTAAAGAATTATCATGTTCTGCGATTCAGAACGAGGCAGCAAAACTTCCTGTAATCTGATGTGGCCCTGTGACATTGTAAAGGAGCAGGCTTGTGAATACATCTCGTTTAATCCAATGGAAATATTGCTCTCAACTTTTTAACGTTTTTGCCAATAAATAATATTACATTGTTAACTCTGCATAAAGAACCTTGGAATGGAACGTTTTTTGCAGTGAAATGTTTGCTGCATAACCTATACCTTTTCTCTCCTACATCACATTGCATTAGTCATTACAGTGATTAGTGAGCAGGAAGGGCTGCATCACATCGCAATTTGTGTGGAATTTGAATGCGAATTTGTTACAACATGGCGTAACTTACAGTACTTTCACAAAATTCATGATTTTGTGCTCAATTTTGAGTTTGTAAAGTTTTCTATAATGTCAATGATTTTATTTTGTGACTGAAATTAAATACTTTTGTGTCTGCAAAATTGGGACTGTAGTTCCACCTTAACCTACTAGTACTGTATGTCTTTGGACTGTGGGAAGAAACTGGAGCACCTGGAAGAAATCCACACAAATGAAGGGAGAACATACAATTCCATCCAGACTGCACCCCAGGAATTGAACCCAGGGCCCCAGCTCTGTGAACCACAGTGCCACCTCATTGCTATAGTCACTATAATTAATGTCAAAACTCATTTGCAAATGAGCAGCCTGGGATCCAAAAGGATCAAGACAAGGATCCAAACAAAGCACTATCCCAAAGCTTGGCTTTGTACAGTATATCATACAGGGCTTGATGCAGAAGGCAGATAATCTAAGTCCATGCAATAATTGCTTAGGGAAAGTGACTTTGTGTTTTTGGAGGGAAGTCACTCAACATGGAGCTGTGTTAGTGAAATGATTGTTCTGATGTACGGCTGATGTCCAAACACAGCCTACATGAGCTCATGAGCTTGTGTATGCAATCGCACTCCCGAGCTCCATTGGGTATGGTTAAAATAACTTTTTATAGTTCATCACATTCAAAGTGTGTGTACCTGATGAGAGTGTAACACGCATTTGGAGGAGTTATTCAGGATTTTCTTTCATTCAACTATTTCAAGACCCATTATTTTCAGATGTTGTAGTATACGTGAATAATGAATGGCCTTTATATTACACAATGAAGGAATGACTTCGCAGGTGTGAAGAATAAAAGATTAATTCAGCTCACTTTGGGGAGTTTCACAATGGCCCTCCTTAAAGAAATGTGGGTTTGATTAAAGGAGTGAAGAAAAAGCACTGAATAATATTTGCTTCTGTAAACGTAATCATCTCAAAATATGGCTGAAGAAATTGAAGAAGGTTAAACATAATCCAAAACGTATAAGGTCAATTTAAGTACAACCAGAATTCTAGTGTTTATGCAATGCATCTGTGGGTTGATATGAAATTTGGCCGTACTGCATTTCGAACAAGTTGTAAGGGATTTAGCCAGGAGAGGTATTCTCATTCACTCAGTAAGGTCTTTATTCATTTTGCAATATGGGAAAAAGCCATCACCTGTCTGCGCAGAGAAGTGAAAGCTGATTCAAAAGCAAGCAGGGAGACCCCTTGTTTTATATCTTTTTTAAGCTGATGCAACACTTCAAGGACAGGCAAAGCAGTCATTTTCCATTCCTTATAGTTTTTTGTTTTAAGCAAAGAAGAGCAGTTATTCAAATGGTTTCTCACACTCCCTTCTTCAAGCAGCCGAGATAAACAGTATTAAAACATCCTGTGCCCTTGACAAGTTGGGTGCTATCACACTTTGTTCTAAGTATCCAGCTGCTTCTGCAGCACAGCTCTGTCCGTAAACAACATAGAATAAAACACTTTTTCTCAGTAACTTTTCATTACATTCCCTCCTTTTTATCCTTAAATGTGTTCAAACCACAGAGTCCTCATAGGGGTCACCCTAGTCAGACAACAGCACAACAGCAAAAACACTACAACAGGCATGAATAGCTTTAAGAAAAACAGTCCCCAAGACCCAAAAAATGATTTTAACCATGAAAAGAAGGGGAACTCATTGCCAATGCCCTGTTCTTGATTTACCCTGTTCTTAAGTTCTTTCAGCCGGTGTATTGCGAGGGTGAGGTGACCATGGTCATCATCACTAGCAGGGATATACAGATGCAGCCATTCAAAACAAGCGGGCGATACCGCATTATTTTGCGGTGTGCTTATCGCGGTGTAACACAAGTTACCATATTAATACCGTGTATTCTCGCATAGTACCGCATAATACCACATGTTCTAATGAATGACCTTGGACAAGCTGTAAACTCAAAGTATTGCCCTGGTCCACATTCTTTTTTTCATTGACCGTCTTTGTAAAAGTAACACCACAGCATTTCGTTGATCCAATCACGCATTTGTTTCCAATCATGCAAAGTACAGTCATTTTTGAGAATCTCCAATTCACCATGCCTTTTGCATGCTCATAAGAGATATTGATTTAGGAACATAAACATATTACTGTATGCAAACTGTACTGTATACAGTATGTATATGTATATTTAATGTCTTTACTGTGCCCGTTTAAGTATTAAATATTTATATGGAATTTTACCACTGAAGGGAAATCTTAGTAGCTGAGCATAAAAAGAATAGGAGCATAACGCGTGTGAAGGCCATTTTGGAACATAAACATACAGTATTACAGTATGTAAACTGTATATGGCTGGTCTCGGTACAAAAATACACACCAGTATTCCATTTCTCCCTAAACAATATTAAGCATCGAAGTCTTTAACTAACATGTGAAATAACGTGTGTATAAAAAGTGGTAGTTTTAAGCTTTTCTGCAAATACGCTCAATACAGGAGCAAACAAGCATACTTTTAGAATTTGATTAATAGGGAATATAATATGGAATCGCATATCTAAAGAAATTAATAATGATATAATTCTATTCATGTGCTGAACTTGTAAGCGAGAGGTTGACTGTTCAAATCCAGCCTGTGCCATGACTTTTCTTTTAACAAGCATTTCTTTGAAGAAATAAAATAGCAATATTATGGACAATTAATTGACTTTTTATATTTCTAAATATCACAACATGTTCGAATCTAAGTCATTTTTTAATAACAATGAATAGTCACCACGCATGCTTACACAGCTCCCTGGGTAAAGTATCACAAAGTCTTAGAGAACTTAACATTTTTATTATCAACAAATTGTAAATATGCTGTTTACATTGGGGTTATTAATATTTCACTTGAGTGTATGGGGGATTGTCAGCAGACCCCCCCCCCCTCTTAGACTGCGCAAACAATTTTTTTAATTTTTAGAAAGAAATGGCGGCTGTATGCTTTACAATATAAACATTTACTGTCAAACTTTAAATCAACAATTGATTTAAAGATGATCTGTCAAAGTTCAATGGAAAACAATATTGTTTTTGTTTTTGTTGTTTTTATCCCGTAAGGCACTTTGAGAAGCCACCTTTAAAGGCGCTATATAAAGGCACTGATTCCTATGGAATGTGTATTCTTTCTTCTTTTTTTCAGCATGGAATAAACCTATTACGTGATTTTAAGGTTTGTGTGAGAAGCCAGGGTATCAGCTTGTTCTCCCCACCGCCTCTCTCTGTGTACATTAGAGCCTCCTGACCTGACTGGTGGAGCTTATACAGCTGTGTCTGGAGGGGATCCAGGGTATCAGCGTCAACCTCACGGCTGGGCAGCTTGTTCCCCCCTCCCGCACCTCTCTCTGTACAGTTGAGGCTCCTGTCCTGACTGGTGGAGCTCATACAGCTGTATCTGGAGAGGATCAAGCGGGGTATCAGCTTCAAACCTACGGCTGGGCAGCTTGTTCCCCCCTCCTGCCCCCCTCTGTGTACAGTAGAGCATTCTCTCATGACTGGTGGAGCTCATACAGCTGTGTCTCTAGAGGATCCAGGGTATCAGCTTCAACCCCATGGCTGGGTAGCTTGTTCCCCCCTCCCGCCCCTCTCTGTGTACAGTAGAGCCTCCTGTCTTGACTGGTGGAGCTCATACAGCTGTGTCTGGAGAGATCCAGGGTATCAGCTTCAACCCCACGGCTTGCAACTTGTTCCCCTCTACCACCCCTCTGTGCGTACAGTAGAGCCTCCAGTCCTGACTGGTGGAGCTCATACAGCTGTATCTGGAGAGGGAGGGAGAGAGGGGTGCGGAACCAGGGAACTATTTTCATGGAAAACGGGCGATCTCCCCAGCCCGTATGCCCCTTTCACTGTGTGGCAGCTGCAATAGTCAGCGGCCTACCTAAACCCCGCCCTGACCACTCCTGTCCTGCCCCTCACCGCACACCCCAGCCGGGTGTTCTTCAGCCGCCCCCCAGGGCGAAAGCGCTACAATGCTAAAAATAAGACACACTCTGCAGACATTCACAACAGCGACTGTCAGAAGATAGGACACAGCAACTCAGACACCCATTGAATGGAAAGGGACACTTTAATGTTCTGTGCGGGTGGTACAGCACCCCACCGTGCCCGCACGCCAGCAAAGAGAGAGATACACACCAGTTTTCATTGTCAAAAAGTAATTGTTTTTTACTTTTGTACAATTTGTTTTACATTCCTCTTGTTTAACAGGAATGTTTTGTTTCTGGACAGACTGTTAAACTAGGGGAAAGAGTGCCTATGAAAGACGGGTTCCTTTCGCGAAGTCTGGAGACATTAGAAGCTTGCCACACCCGGACTGTTACACCAACGCATTAGCAAGTTAAAGCTATCCCATTGAGGAGCTGGGCGCAATAATTGTTTTGTTCCTTGATTTTCTGATCTGCAAGGCCATTTGAATTCTGTCTGGCATTGCCAGATTGTGAAAAAATAAAAGTATTTAAATCATAAGATACAATCTACAGACATTCACAACATATACATATCTTAAAACATTTACATATCTTGTTAAATTATTACTTTAAATATGTACTTTAAGTTACTGAAACAGCCAGTTAATAAAATCGTTGCAATTTTGTTCTTGTTTGGAGGTGGGGATATTCTGACAACAATTGATTTAAAGACAATCGGTCAAAGTGAAATGAAATACAATATTACGCTGGGTAAACGTTCCGAGGTCAAATTCTTCCGTGATGGGGGTACCTTTAAAGGTCTAAGCTGGAAACCATCATTATGTCTCATTTTTGATTCTCTCTTCCAAACGAGAACAAAATTGCGACAATTTTATTAGCGGGCTGTTTCAGTAACTCAAAGTATTTATTTAAAGTAATAATTTAACAATAAATCCCGCACCCAGCAGAAGAATCCTACTATGTTGGGCTGCTGAGCAAGGCCCTTAACCCCAACTGCTCCAGGGGCGCTGTACAATGGCTGACCCTGTACTCTGACCACAGGCTCTCTCCCTATCTCTTTCATCTGTGTGTCTGTGTATCTCATGGAGAGCAAGCTGGGGTATGCGAAAAGATAATTACTAATGCAAGAAATTGTAAAGGGTTAATAAAGTAATGTTGTTGTATATCTAAGCAAGTGTTCCTGCATCCCTCTTCTGCACTATAGGCATGGCTTTTATTCTGTTTGCTCCATTTCTAAAACTTTTTGCTCATGTGCATTTTTGTATTTTTTTACACCTCTAGCACTTTAACGTCCTGAATTTTAATTTGCCTTAATTTGTAGAATGAATTTGAGTTTTAGCCTTAAAAATCTTAAGTTTTCACTATCTTTTGTTTCTTGTCCTACAACTGTTATTATTGATCACCATGACTTCATTCAGCCTTTCCTGAACATCTATGACAGGCAGAGAGATTGCTGTTTCTGGTGCGATCTTTTGCAGCTGACATTTCACTGTTTTAAACGAACAAGAAATTAGATTGCTCATAAATCACTTATTCTATATAAATACAGCGTAATTGCCCTCCGAAAATCCTCTTTTTCTTGTTCGTTTTAGAGACCTTGATCGAAACTGATTTTAGATGTCAGAAAGGATTTATTTTCTCTGTATTTCCTACATTGCTTTGTCGAGATTTTAACTTTATATTTAGGCTCAGATTTCAACTATAAATCGCACACTAATTAATAGCAGTAAATACTGATGTTTTGCTCCCTCTTACCACAAAAATATATATGTTTTGTAGCTGGGATGAACTTTATTTCGTACGCGTAGCTACTGCGATTTGGACACGAAGCGGTTAAAGATGGCGGCAAATCAGGCACCCAGAGAGGGGGGGGGGCGTCTTCTCGCCTCCATAACTAAAATGCCAAATAGGAGTGGCTTAAGCGACATACACAGTCGTGTAACTGACAGTTTGAGGTAGCCTATCGTGTAAATTTCGCTCTGTTGCTGATAGGTTAAGCTTTCGAAACTCTGCCCCAAAGTCATGTGACTGATTTTTCGCCCTGTTTCGTTGGTTAAACGCAATGATCACAAGCACCACCATGGTAACTGGGATGTGTAGTTTTTAATTCCGTTTGAATTATAACTGTACGTACTGTCTTCATATTTGGCCAGGGCTTTAAAGAGAAGGCGCGCCAAAAAATGTCGGTGCCGTCGTCTCCGCTTTAAAGGTACAACCGTGCTGGAAGAATTTGACCTCGGAAGTTTGCCCAGCGCACTTCAAGTACTGCACCTTCTCACACGTGTAGCCAGCTGCGTTGAGCCGTGGTTATATGATGTCATCTTTTATTTTATTATTTTATTTTGTGAACTTCCCCCAGATGAGTTCCGTTTTTCTGTATGGAGTTGGCTTTGCGACAGCCCTTGGGGTTTGTGAAGGTGCCCCTGGGGTCACAGGCGGCTCGTTTCTCTGGGGAGCCCTCAGACGCGCTGTGGCCGCCAGTCGGGTGAGACGCCAGCGGCATTTTTAATTTTATTTTCATTACAGATTCGTGTGGCGACATTATATATATTATTTCTCTAGTGGTACAGTTGTGTGCCAGATGAATCGCGGTAATGCACGAAGGTGATGTTTAATGCCTCACACGGTGTTGACCCACATGTTGTGTTTTGCTGAGCAGGAGAGAGAGAGACATTCAGCGTGTGTGACGCCAACGGGTTTTCTGTTCTAGAGGCTCTGTCATCCGTTGTGTTATAATTGTTTTCTTTCTTATTTAGTATTTCAGGTGTGTCGATTTTATGAACCAAATGTTAACGTACAACACGGGAAAAGGTGCATTGTAGAGTAAGATAACGGATATCGGCTTGTATCGTGGAGAGGACGTATAATGTGCTGAAAGATGGGAAGAGAAAGGGGCGATTTCTGCGCGCATTCTAATCATTGTGATTGATTTGATATTGATCTGATATGTGTGGTCATGTGAATGTACATAGATGGTGGGTATGGTGTTAATAATATATGATATGATATAATTACTTGTATATATCATATATCATTCTTTCTATTTTTATATATGGTAATCCTTCTAGATATTATGATTCTGTTTCCCGAAAGCGTCGTAGCGCTAAGAACATCGGAAACTCGCTCTTAAGCTCGATCGTTAATTGACGAGTGTTTCCCAAAACCCATCGTAACTGAAGTAGCACGTTAAATCCTTCGTCATCTACGTGCTCCCCGACCCGCTCGTTCATCACTAAGTGCTTCTTAAACTGGCCTCCTCCTGCCCACCCTGAGCGCCAGAGATCGCCAGACAGAGCACAGTCACTTCACGGCAGGGGCATCCTCTGGGAATACAGGACACTAAGAGTTTATATGAAGGACTTTGATATTGTGTTGTACTGTGTCAGAGGAAATTCGAAAAAAGAACATTTATTTATACAGTGATCAATTTATGAGTCATCCTGGGTATATTTCATATTCATTTTTATACTTGACTAGATGATATTATTTTCAGTATGAAATGCAGCAATGCATTATTTTAGTGAAATCATTGGGCCTAACATGTATTTATAATGTAGCGCCACGCAGGGCGCTTTAGTCCTGCGCACGCAAGGCGGGCTGAGAACAGCACCTGGGTTCTACCGGACTGTATAGCGGGACGGAGGCTGGGATACAGTCTCTTCCCTTCAGGTGTGTGTGTGTGTTAGTGAAGGTGCAGCGCTGTAACCCCTGTCCCTGTGTGTGTACCTTTCCCGATTCGAGTTAATAAATGTGTTGTTCAGCCCCAGTCCTGAGTCCCACGCCTGCTCCATTCCGTACCCAAACCCGCGGTCGATACCGCGTAGTTCAACACCGTTTGATGTTCTGTCGTGATTGTTGACGGTAAAGCTTAGATCTACTTGTTTTTAAATTTGATTATAGGTCCTGTATTTGTTGAGTGACACATGCCAAGCTTAGTAGTTAATGTTTCCATTGAGTTCCAGTACACCCAATAACTCTAAATAACAGTTTTTTCTCATGAAATATTGATTCTTAACTATGGCAGCGCGCCAAAAAATATTGCTTTAAATCAAGGACGTCGTGCGGGACGCATACACTGTCCACGCAGTTAATCTTGGTTTTCTTTTACGGCATGTCAGTCATTTCTTTTCTTTGCTCTTAGAAACAATAAGGTCCCTTTTTGTGCCTATTTATATGCTTTTGCTTAAACTATGATGTCAAGTTTACTTCATATTCCTTTTCACAACTTTATTTCATCCCACTGAAGGACCAAAACCGACACCATATAATGAAAGAATTGTCAATCGATTGTTTACATACGTACATACGTACATCGTAAAGTTGCTTGAAAGTCTCTAAGATTAGTTGTTTTCGGGAAACTCACCCCTGTTCTTTATCCTTCTGCTCTCACTGTGTTTATTACCACCATCTACTGTCTCCTCTAACTGTGTATTGTCATCATGCATATCTTGTGTATTATTTATTGTTGTTGGTTTTGTCATTCTATTAAGAAGCCACCTTTCAAGGCGCTATATAAATTAATGTTTATTATTATTATTATTATTTATTTTTTTAAAGTTGTACATTCTGACGCCATGAGATTTTTAGATTTTGAGATTCTCATATTTTTGGCTTCTACAACAAACAGTAACAATGCGCTTGAATGGTTCTGCAAAAGTTTAGCTGTATCTTTAAAGCCATCCTCATCTTTATCAGGTACAAAGAAAAGAAGATAGGCCGGCTTCTGTTTGGAATGTTTTAGTTAGTTTTAATTTTTTAAACCCCAAGTAAACATATTTTGTGCCTTTCTCTGAACTTTTTTGCATTTCAGTTCAGTTGTTTTTAAGCTTATTTTACAGTTGCTAGGTTCTTGAACTGTGCAGTATTTCTTTTGGGTTTGGTGCGAATCATATTCTAGCGGTTGGGGGAAAAAAGCACAGGTGCCATCCCACCATTAAACCCTGAAACTTACCTTAGCCGATTCTTCAACTAAACCAGACATGTTAACTAAGTGTTACAGTATGTTCTTCGAATGTGTAGCAGCCAAACAGATTTCAGGACTGGAATTATTGGTTTTGTAATAGGGAATATAGTATGGAATCACGTATCTAAAGAAATGAATAATGATATTAATTTAAGGATCTGAATATCTAAAAATATGTATCTATATAGCAGGTAGTATTACTGTATTCCACTTTCTTTGTAAATACGGAATAACAGATTCACAACGCAAAGCTGTGTCACTCTTCTGGGTAAAAAAAACTTTTTGAACACCCTGTTTTTAATAAGCTGCTGAGTAAAGAACAGCTAAACTGGGAAGAAAACACTTTCAGAAAAAATGTTTCAGGTTTCAAGAACACAGATCCCCAATGCAATTTCAACCAAACCTGTCCCCACACACCCTCTCCCCACTGCGATTAAAATACACAAAGCACTAAAATCTTTCGAGTAGATGATCAAGTGTTTCGCAGACGTAGGCAAAGTACGTAAATCAGGCCTTATGAACTCACCTGGGATTCGATTAATTAGGGTTATTTATTATTCATAAAGTTCATAAAGCCTGAATTACGTACTATGCCTATGTCTGCAAAACACCTTTTCTAGTTAATGCTACAGTACTTCTCTTTCTCGGGCGTGATTTTTTTAAGTAAAATCCAGGCTAGCAGGCTTGTTTTGTGATCTTCAAAAAGACCATGTTGAAAAAATCCTACAAAGAGATTTAAAGGCATGAGGTGTGCTGGCAGCTGTGGGACGCAGTGGTGGCCTGGCACGTTGAGGTGCGCTGGCAGCTGTGTGTTGTGACTCAGCGGTGGCCTGGCATGGTGATGTGCGCTGGCAGCTGTGTGGTGTGACTCAGTGGTGGCCTGGTACGGTGAGGTGCGCTTTCAGCTGTGTGTGGTCTGACGCAGTGGTGGCCTGGCATGGTGAGGTGCGCTGGCAGCTGTGTGACGCAGCTGTGGCAGGGTATGGTGAGGTGTGCTGGCAGCTGTGTGACGCAGTGGTGGCCTGGCACAGTGAGGTGCACTGGCACCTGTGTGGTTTGACGTAGTGGTGGCCTGGCACGGTGAGATGCCTTGGCATCTGTGTAATGAAATGGTGGCCGGGGAGAGTGATGTGCACTGGCAACTGTGTGGTGTGATGCAGTGGTGGCCTGGCACGGTGAGTTGCGCTGGTAGCTGTGTGGTATGACGCAGTGGCGGCCTGGTACGGTGAGGTGTGCTGGCAGCTTTGGGACGCAGTGGTGGCCTGGCACTGTGAGGTTCGCCGGCAGCTGCGTGACGCAGCTGTGGCCGGGCACGGTGAGGTGCGCTGGCGGCTGTGTGGTGTGACTCAGTGGTGGCCTGGCACGGTGAGGTGTGCTTGCAGCTGTGTGGTGTGACGCAGTGGTGGCCTGGCATGGTGACGTGCGCTGGCAGCTGTGTGATGTGACGCAGTGGTGTTCATCAGGCACAAGTTCATCAGTGGAAAGACCACTGGCATTTTTCCTTCCCCCTACATTCTCAGAGCAGAATCGAATTTAATATTAGCATAATTTATTACAGTGCTAAGTTTAATATTATTTATTACTAATAGTTTATGCTAACACCTAACTTTCTTAACGCGAGAAGTACTAATGTAAGTACCTACTGTACTGTACTTAAGTACTACCATAAGAAGTACTGCTGTATGCAACAAAAAAAAAGGAGTGGTGAAACAGCCCTACTCATACAGTATCAGTATCAACAGACATTGTATCAGTATCAGTTCTTGCTTTGTGCTGGGTTTAGCAGTTTTCCAAACATAGTCTTTCAGCGAATGCCATACCATCTCTATTGGATTTAAATCTGGAGATTCGGCTGGAGTTTTCACCCAGTTCACTCGTTCTGCTATAAGCCTCGCCCTTGCTGCTGTGTGTTTCGGATCGTTTTCTTGAAAGAGACTGTGCCTTGATCCAATGTGCTCCCTGATATATGGGGCGGCATGCTGTGTGACCCCGACTTCCTCGAAGAATTCCCGATCCATAATTCCTTCGAAATAAAATTGTTTTTCAAGCAATGTAATGCAAGGTGCTTTCTAACATTGGGCAATGTGTTTTTTCTCGAAATTTTGTTTCGAGAGACTAGATAAGTAATTCAAGTGTTTATGATATGTCACTGTTGTGAATGTCTGTGGAGTGTATCTTATTAGCCTGTCCTGACTGGTTGAGCTCATCCAGCTGTGTCTGGATATCTTGGTCAAATATTTGGGTAGTATGTTTTGTCTGTTTGGGGTTCTGTAGCATTCCACACGGCTGGGCAGCTTGTTCCCCCCTCCCTCCCCTCTCTGTGTACAGTAGAGCCTCCTGTCCTGGCTGGTAGAGCTCATCCAGCTGTGTCTGGCTAATATTAAAGCCAGTACTTTAATATTGTTTTCTGTATGTTTATCAATAGTGGGTACTGCCCTAATTCGGTCCTGCACCCGTTGTTAGGTGTTTTTTAGGTGTTGTTAGGGCTTCTACCAAATATGAACACATAGCTGAAAATGTATACAATTCTAATATTTCCTTTTTTCCCATTGAAGGTATAACATATGTGGTGTGAGAATGAGGTCCTCATTTAAGTGCATAAAACTCAGGCACTGGCGCAACAAACTGAACAAAGTTCAAGGGGGTATACGCTTTCTGTAGACACTTTATTTCCTCTTTTTCCATACTCTAAGAAATGATTTGGGAAACCTGTGGGACACTGGAGGTCATTATACATGAGCCTCTTTCTGCACCTTTTAAGCCATTGAAACCTAGTTGCCTTGTTACAAGGTCTAATATTACAGTAGGTGTGGTTTCCGTCTCCTAATTTTTGAGAATGATCAAATTGGGGAATAAGTTGTAGGGAATACCACTCTTGCACTTCTAAGAAAAGACTATCTCAAATGAAACTCGCTATAGAAAGACATCTTGTTGAAAAATTCTTTATTTTTTGTAATTTCTAAAGAAAAAACATTCATCAAGTCCTTCACAAATGTTTTGTTTGTGACTTTCTCTGTTGTTCCCTTTTACACTCAACTGAACTATGTGTTATGTCTTGTAAACGTAATCAAACATTTCACTTAGGTGTGTGGGTTAACACAAACCCATATTGTATGAAACATTCAGTTTTTCATTCACATTTTTTCTAACAATTGCATCCATGCTAGGACTACAGTAAACAACAGTTTTTACTAAAGTAAATGAAATTGTTGATTAAACAAGACACATTGTTTTAAATGTATGCAATACGAGGACATGAAAAACAACACTGAAACTTTTCATTGAAATACTGGACGAGATTGTGCATATTCAATGGATTTCTCCTGGTGCTTTTTTTCATCAGTCTTTTCATATTCTTGTTCTCTACTCAGGTGTCTCCTGTTCCTTTGGTGATGTCTGCTGTACACACATGGCGTCATACACTTGAGCAAAGTGTGATACCACCGTTTGTTTTTCTCCTAAAATAAAGATGAACATTGACAAAAGTCAGAAGCACTCTTTTCTTTGACAGACGAACAAAACAATGCAAGAATAACCATACTCTCTGTTCCTTACTCATTTCTACCTACCTGTTTGACCACTTTGTCTGCTTCAGTCAGGACAGGGTGCTGGGGCTGACTCTGAGCAATCTGAGAAGAGCTCTCTGTGATCTTCTCCCCTACAGTGGCTACATTGTACTCTGTTTGAAATCCAGGTATCGCCTCCAGTAAGTTCCTCGGTCCTTTTTGGGACTTGAAAGGGTAGAATCATTTTGTGACTACATTTCATTGTCATGCACTGATGTGTTCTGGTTTGTGTTCGATTACTGCAGGCGTTCAAGTACTTTCTTTTTGTTCTAGATTGGCAGTGTTTGAGATGGTAGGAACTTGTCATATTCTCAACTTATTTTGTCTATGAGACTCTGAATGCTCTGTAAACATACTATTTTAGCAATTCCTTGGAGTTAGTATACTCCTGAGAAGTTAAGAGAAATCTTAAGTAAGCATTAATTGTGTTTCACTTTTGAAAGCAAAGTACGTGTCAAGTACTTTGAAGGCATTTGTTGATACTTTTAAGCACTTTTGTTGATTATTATTATCCTTCAATTAGTTATTACAAGTCCAACATTCTCTACATGATCTCACTCCATTTTCAGAATGTGGGAATACAGTTGTTTTAAGGAAATGCCACTGAATAGATAGTAGCTGCACTCTACAAAGATGAATTTGCTAATTAATCAGTCAGAGACACAGCTTATACTTCAGAAGTTTTAGATCATTTAATGATGATTATTGTACTTTATAACTAGCAAAATCCCCATATCCTGTTCATTGCCCCTTTTTCAGTCATGTGGATTGACTTACGCCTGAAGTGGTTAATTCTCACCTTGACATCTCATAGAACAACTGAATCTCTACCAAGGGTGAATGTGTCCTTCCTCTTAATGTCTAAAAGAAAAGGTTAAAATTCATTGAAGCAAAATGCAACAACCCAAAATGTTGGGGAGGTCGTTTCCACAGTTATTTCATATGACAGTGCTTGGAGTGAAACTACATGACCATGGTGAAGAAGTAAAAACACTTTACCTTGTTCCTCCTGACTGATGTCCTTATGCGTGTTTTGCACAGTTGAGCGTTTTGTGTCTTGTCGTCTGTGTAGGCAACAGCCCTCTTCCCTGGGATAGAACTAGATGATATTTAGACACGTTAATTTGACTTCTCCATTGCTCACATTGATGTGGATATGATTATAATGCTCTGTTTTGTGGGCTTCCCAAGAAAACAATAAATCCCTTACTACTTGTTCGAAATGCAGTAGCACAGATCCTAACAAATACAAGAAAGAGAATATCATTCCTGTTTTGAAAAAACTTCACTGGTCACCTGTATTATCTAGGATAAATTTGAAAGTTCTTTTACTTGTTTTTAAAGCTTTAAGCGACCTAGCACGTCTGTACCTTACTGAATGTCTGTCTTCATATGTTCCTATACGTGACCTGAGATCTGCACATACTGGCCTACTGCAAATACCACATGTGAAATGCAGAAAGAGTGGAGAGGCTTCTTTTCGTTGTTATGCTTCTTAATTATGAAACTCACTTCCACTTTTTATTAGGCAGTCAAGCTCGGTACATTGTTTTAAAAAACATTTGAAAATTTTGCTTTTAGTTAAAGTGGTTCTTTCTATTTATGTTTCTTTTATCAGTTCTCTTTAATTGTTCTTATTTTATTATGACTTTCCTAATTTGTATTTATTTAATTGACATGTATGTTGCTTTACTGTATTATTGTATTTTCCTTGACAACTGAAAGTATATCTCTCAATTTTAATATTTTATTTTTACGCTTGGTTTTTAAAGCACCAAAGCACTATTTGTATGAAAGGTGCTCTATAAATAAAGTTTATTATTATTATTTTTAATCTTTTTATTATACTTTGTTACATTTTTGGTTAGGACAAAGATTCTAGTAGAGGTGGCCTCTTTTACCCCGTTCCAAAAAATTGGAAAACTACATTCAGGATACACTGACAATGACCATCTACTGTCTCCTCTAACTGTGTATTGTCATCATGCATATCTTGTGTATTATTTATTGTTGTTGGTTTTGTCATTCTGTAACGAAGCCACCTTTCAAGGCACTATATAAAATAATGTTTGTTTTTATTATTTACATTTTTCATCGTTAAATCTGGCGAAGAGTCTTAAGAGAATATCAAAGAACACGTTGCTCTTACCTTTCCATTCCAAGAAATGCCCTCAGCTCGGATTGCAGAGATTGACCTCTCTGTCTCAAATTCTGAGAAACATAGACTCGATTGAAAAATGACCATTTCCTAAGATTCACATAACATCACCAGTCAACATTTGCCACTTGACATCAATAGAAACCATAGAGTACATGACATTTACATGAAACTTACCTTAGCTGATTCTTCAACTAAACCAGACATGTTAACTAAGTATTATTTCTGTTGTTCTTTTGTCTCCTTGGAGACACTTGGAACTGGTGTGATGCTGGTTAGTGTTCCATGACATCATTCGTTCTAAATGTAAATGCAGGTATTGGCACAACATAGTAAAATGATGTAAAGTTCTGGATCCATTTATGATTTTCACTCAGTTTGAAAGAGTTCCTGTCGTGTGGTTAAACTTTGTGTTACGGAGGGTTAACTGGGGTTCTGGCTACTAGTTAGGCTTGGTCATTCAGTCATCTGGTTCATGAAATAGGAAGCTAAGAGATCTGTGTTTTAGTTTTACTGTTTGTTTTTGTTCTATAGAATAAGAAATGTTTCATTAATATTAGTAATAGAGTAGCTGTTTCTCTAAACAGTGTGTGTCAGTTTGCACTGCAGGTGTGCCAGGTAGAGACCATTTAAGAACCAAAAAATATGCTGTCATTTACTGCCGTGGCTAATTTCTGTTAACCTTGTCTCTCACTCACTTTGATGAGCAAAATGTTCATACATAAAGCATACATTTCTGATTGGTCAGAAGAAGCTTCTTAACATATAAGGTATAAAGAAAGTCAGAAAGTTAGGCACTTAGGTCAGCCTTAGGCAGTTAACCAAGACCATAATCCGATAAGAAGCTATTCCCTTTTGTATTGTGTATTGTGTGTTTTTTCTCTGTTCTGCTTTATTGAAAGAAATCAGATGCTCTTCCTGAAACTTACCTTAGCTGATTCTTCAGCTAAACCAGACAGACTTCTGAAATTCTCAAATATTATCAAATCTTGTTGGTGCAGAGGTGGTGGAGCCCATTACCAACAGACTCACAGCTGAAATTGCTGTGAAAAGGGCTTCTACCAAATATTAACATGTGGGTGAAAATGTATACAATTGTAATATTTCCTTTTTTCCCATTGAAAGTATAACATATGATGTGTGAGAAAGAGGTCCTCATTTAATTGCATGAAACTCTGGCACTGGCGCAACAAACTGATCAAAGTTCAAGGGGGTATACGCTTTCTGTAGACACTTTATTTCCTCTTTTTCCATAGTCTAAGAAATGATTTGGGAAACCTGTGGGACACTGGAGGTCATTATACATGAGCCTCTTTCTGCACCTTTTAAGCCATTGAAACCTAGTTGCCTTGTTACAAGGTCTAATATTACAGTAGGTGTGGTTTCCGTCTCCTAATTTCTGAGAATGATCAAATTGGGGAATAAGTTGTAGGGAATACCACTCTTGCACTTCTAAGAAAAGACTATCTCAAATGAAACTCGCTATAGAAAGACATCTTGTTGAAAAATTCTTTATTTTTTGTAATTTCTAAAGAAAAAACATTCATCAAGTCCTTCACAAATGTTTTGTTTGTGACTTTCTCTGTTGTTCCCTTTTACACTCAACTGAACTATGTGTTATGTCTTGTAAACGTAATCAAACATTTCACTTAGGTGTGTGGGTTAACACAAACCCATATTGTATGAAACATTCAGTTTTTCATTCACATTTTTTCTAACAATTGCATCCATGCTAGGACTACAGTAAACAACAGTTTTTACTAAAGTAAATGAAATTGTTGATTAAACAAGACACATTGTTTTAAATGTATGCAATACGAGGACATGAAAAACAACACTGAAACTTTTCATTGAAATACTGGACGAGATTGTGCATATTCAATGGATTTCTCCTGGTGCTTTTTTTCATCAGTCTTTTCATATTCTTGTTCTCTACTCAGGTGTCTCCTGTTCCTTTGGTGATGTCTGCTGTACACACATGGCATCATACACTTGAGCAAAGTGTGATACCACCGTTTGTTTTTCTCCTAAAATAAAGATGAACATTGACAAAAGTCAGAAGCACTCTTTTCTTTGACAGACGAACAAAACAATGCAAGAATAACCATACTCTCTGTTCCTTACTCATTTCTACCTACCTGTTTGACCACTTTGTCTGCTTCAGTCAGGACAGGGTGCTGGGGCTGACTCTGAGCAATCTGAGAAGAGCTCTCTGTGATCTTCTCCCCTACAGTGGCTACATTGTACTCTGTTTGAAATCCAGGTATCGCCTCCGGTAAGTTCCTCGGTCCTTTTTGGGACTTGAAAGGGTAGAATCATTTTGTGACTACATTTCATTGTCATGCACTGATGTGTTCTGGTTTGTGTTCGATTACTGCAGGCGTTCAAGTACTTTCTTTTTGTTCTAGATTGGCAGTGTTTGAGATGGTAGGAACTTGTCATATTCTCAACTTATTTTGTCTATGAGACTCTGAATGCTCTGTAAACATACTATTTTAGCAATTCCTTGGAGTTAGTATACTCCTGAGAAGTTAAGAGAAATCTTAAGTAAGCATTAATTGTGTTTCACTTTTGAAAGCAAAGTACGTGTCAAGTACTTTGAAGGCATTTGTTGATACTTTTAAGCACTTTTGTTGATTATTATTATCCTTCAATTAGTTATTACAAGTCCAACATTCTCTACATGATCTCACTCCATTTTCAGAATGTGGGAATACAGTTGTTTTAAGGAAATGCCACTGAATAGATAGTAGCTGCACTCTACAAAGATGAATTTGCTAATTAATCAGTCAGAGACACAGCTTATACTTCAGAAGTTTTAGATCATTTAATGATGATTATTGTACTTTATAACTAGCAAAATCCCCATATCCTGTTCATTGCCCTTTTTCAGTCATGTGGATTGACTTACGCCTGAAGTGGTTAATTCTCACCTTGACATCTCATAGAACAACTGAATCTCTACCAAGGGTGAATGTGTCCTTCCTCTTAATGTCTAAAAGAAAAGGTTAAAATTCATTGAAGCAAAATGCAACAACCCAAAATGTTGGGGAGGTCGTTTCCACAGTTATTTCATATGACAGTGCTTGGAGTGAAACTACATGACCATGGTGAAGAAGTAAAAACACTTTACCTTGTTCCTCCTGACTGATGTCCTTATGCGTGTTTTGCACAGTTGAGCGTTTTGTGTCTTGTCGTCTGTGTAGGCAACAGCCCTCTTCCCTGGGATAGAACTAGATGATATTTAGACACGTTAATTTGACTTCTCCATTGCTCACATTGATGTGGATATGATTATAATGCTCTGTTTTGTGGGCTTCCCAAGAAAACAATAAATCCCTTACTACTTGTTCGAAATGCAGTAGCACAGATCCTAACAAATACAAGAAAGAGAATATCATTCCTGTTTTGAAAAAACTTCACTGGTCACCTGTATTATCTAGGATAAATTTGAAAGTTCTTTTACTTGTTTTTAAAGCTTTAAGCGACCTAGCACGTCTGTACCTTACTGAATGTCTGTCTTCATATGTTCCTATACGTGACCTGAGATCTGCACATACTGGCCTACTGCAAATACCACATGTGAAATGCAGAAAGAGTGGAGAGGCTTCTTTTCGTTGTTATGCTTCTTAATTATGAAACTCACTTCCACTTTTTATTAGGCAGTCAAGCTCGGTACATTGTTTTAAAAAACATTTGAAAATTTTGCTTTTAGTTAAAGTGGTTCTTTCTATTTATGTTTCTTTTATCAGTTCTCTTTAATTGTTCTTATTTTATTATGACTTTCCTAATTTGTATTTATTTAATTGACATGTATGTTGCTTTACTGTATTATTGTATTTTCCTTGACAACTGAAAGTATATCTCTCAATTTTAATATTTTATTTTTACGCTTGGTTTTTAAAGCACCAAAGCACTATTTGTATGAAAGGTGCTCTATAAATAAAGTTTATTATTATTATTTTTAATCTTTTTATTATACTTTGTTACATTTTTGGTTAGGACAAAGATTCTAGTAGAGGTGGCCTCTTTTACCCCGTTCCAAAAAATTTGAAAACTACATTCAGGATACACTGACAATGACCATCTACTGTCTCCTCTAACTGTGTATTGTCATCATGCATATCTTGTGTATTATTTATTGTTGTTGGTTTTGTCATTCTGTAACGAAGCCACCTTTCAAGGCACTATATAAAATAATGTTTGTTTTTATTATTTACATTTTTCATCGTTAAATCTGGCGAAGAGTCTTAAGAGAATATCAAAGAACACGTTGCTCTTACCTTTCCATTCCAAGAAATGCCCTCAGCTCGGATTGCAGAGATTGACCTCTCTGTCTCAAATTCTGAGAAACATAGACTCGATTGAAAAATGACCATTTCCTAAGATTCACATAACATCACCAGTCAACATTTGCCACTTGACATCAATAGAAACCATAGAGTACATGACATTTCCAATCAGTTTTCTTTCAAGGTACAATAGCAATCGCCTTGCCAGAAGAGTTATACTGCGGTAGATAAATATTACAAATGTCAGATACACGCAGAGTTGTTTGGATTACTATGAAAAGATTGGCAAATATATTTATGTTCATTATATTTCTTGGAGTGACAGAGCTAAAGAGAAAAAATACTTACCTTTATCTCTGCAGACAGGATCGCAAGGGATTCCCTTATACTGGGTTCCTATATAACAAATAATACATTATTCAAAAAACATGATATTTCTCTGTCCATTGGCAGCATGATTGTTTATCATTACAGTTTTAGTTAGCTTTAATTTTGGAAACCCCAAGTAAACATAGTTTGTGCCTTTCTCCGAACTTTTTGGCATTTCAATTCAGTTGTTTGTAAGCTTATTTTACAGTTGCTAGGTTGATGAAGTTCCTGAACTGTGCAGTATTTCTTTTGGGTTTGGTGCGAATCATATTCTAGCGGTTGGGGGAAAAAAGCACAGGTGCCATCCCACCATTAAACCCTGAAACTTACCTTAGCCGATTCTTCAACTAAACCAGACATGTTAACTAAGTGTTACAGTATGTTTCAAAGTGTGTATTTTAGCAAACACAACTGAAGTTCTGTTGTCTCCTTGGAGACACCTGGAACTGGTGTGATGCTGGTTCTATGACATCATTCGTTCTAAATGTAAATGCAGGTATTGGCACAACATAGTAAATTGATGTAAAGTTATGGATCCATTTATGATTTTCACTCAGTTTGAAAGAGTTCCTGTCGTGTGGTTAAACTTTGTGTTACGGAGGGTTAACTGGGGTTCTGGCTACTAGTTAGGCTTGGTCATTCAGTCATCTGGTTCATGAAATAGGAAGGTAAGAGATCTGTGTTTTAGTTTTACTGTTTGTTTTTGTTCCATAGAATAAGAAACGTTTCATTAATATTAGTAATAGAGTAGCTGTTTCTCTAAACAGTGTGTGTCAGTTTGCACTGCAGGTGTGCCAGGTAGAGACCATTTAAGAACCCAAAAATATGCTGTCATTTACTGCCGTGGCTAATTTCTGTTAACCTTGTCTCTCACTCACTTTGATGAGCAAAATGTTCATACATAAAGCATACATTTCTGATTGGTCAGAAGAAGCTTCTTAACATATAAGGTATAAGGAAAGTCAGAAAGTTAAGCACTTAGGTCAGCCTTAGGCAGTTAACCAAGACCATAATCCGATAAGAAGCTATTCCCTTTCATGTTGCTAAATCACATGTAGGATACATGAGTTACACCTCCACTTAAGAGACCTTAAAGAGACCTTGGCCAGCCAGGAGTGTAGAAAAACGTAAAACAGTTCTTGAGGACCTAATTGTTAACTCTTAACAGGCAAAGGTTCCTTCAGTCCTATGAGAAATATTTTAGAATTGAACTAAAGTGTGTTTCCGATACAGGACCATATGTCTGTCAGGGCCTGTTGGAGAGGCCCTGCATGAGAACCCCTGGCTGCAGTTCCACATCCCCCTGAAAGTAAATAGAGCCATAAGCACGGAGCTAAGGACACTGCTCCAGGACATGCTGGCTGTCGATCCTGACCAGCGACCAGAAGCCATCCAGCTGAAGAAGCAAGTCAGGCAAGCCATGGCACGAGAGAAAACATCTTTGTAGTGACTGAAAGCAAGATGTCCGTGACCAAGGGCAATTCGTCTGAGTAAAGTCTGATTTCATTCTTATGTCCCGAAAGGCCACTGCCTTTGTGCTGTAGATTTCTGATTTAGACGGGCATTTCTATGGACAACTTTGACTTTTCTGTGGGTCCAATGAAAATAAGTTTTTTAACTTATTCTTTGTTACAGTTTTCGAAAGTTTAAAGACATTCACTGAGTTGACGATAAAGGAAAAGTTTCATCTTTCACCTCTTGGAAGGTAGGCCGGTCAGAGGTACAATATATGTCTTCATGTCTTCATCCTCCATGTTTGTAACTACAGGTTTCACAGTGTTGAGCTAAGACACAAAAACACCTACAAATGGCAGTTCCAAATGTATCAAATGTATAAACCTGGGCTGAAAAAGTGTGTACAGTATATACTCTGTGTAGGTCTGATAAAAGTATTCGAGTCAAAGTGTCATATGGATACAAATTCTCATGATTTTGTATTGTGTGTTTTTTCTCTGTTCTGCTTTATTGAAAGAAATCAGATGCTCTTCCTGAAACTTACCTTAGCTGATTCTTCAGCTAAACCAGACAGACTTCTGAAATTCTCAAATATTATCAAATCTTGTTGGTGCAGAGGTGGTGGAGCCCATTACCAACAGACTCACAGCTGAAATTGCTGTGAAAAGGGCTTCTACCAAATATTAACATGTGGGTGAAAATGTATACAATTGTAATATTTCCTTTTTTCCCATTGAAAGTATAACATATGTGGTGTGAGAAAGAGGTCCTCATTTAATTGCATGAAACTCTGGCACTGGCGCAACAAACTGAACAAAGTTCAAGGGGGTATACGCTTTCTGTAGACACTTTATTTCCTCTTTTTCCATAGTCTAAGAAATGATTTGGGAAACCTGTGGGACACTGGAGGTCATTATACATGAGCCTCTTTCTGCACCTTTTAAGCCATTGAAACCTAGTTGCCTTGTTACAAGGTCTAATATTACAGTAGGTGTGGTTTCCGTCTCCTAATTTCTGAGAATGATCAAATTGGGGAATAAGTTGTAGGGAATACCACTCTTGCACTTCTAAGAAAAGACTATCTCAAATGAAACTCGCTATAGAAAGACATCTTGTTGAAAAATTCTTTATTTTTTGTAATTTCTAAAGAAAAAACATTCATCAAGTCCTTCACAAATGTTTTGTATGTGACTTTCTCTGTTGTTCCCTTTCACACTCAACTGAACTATGTGTTATGTCTTGTAAACGTAATCAAACATTTCACTTAGGTGTGTGGGTTAACACAAACCCATATTGTATGAAACATTCAGTTTTTCATTCACATTTTTTCTAACAATTGCATCCATGCTAGTACTACAGTAAACAACAGTTTTTACTAAAGTAAATGAAATTGTTGATTAAACAAGACAAATTGTTTTAAATGTATGCAATACGACGACATGAAAAACAACACTGAAACTTTTCATTGAAATACTGGACGAGATTGTGCATATTCAATGGATTTCTCCTGGTGCTTTTTTTCATCAGTCTTTTCATATTCTTGTTCTCTACTCAGGTGTCTCCTGTTCCTTTGGTGATGTCTACTGTACACACATGGTATCATACACTTGAGCAAAGTGTGATACCACCGTTTGTTCTTCTCCTAAAATAAAGATGAATATTGACAAAAGTCAGAAGCACTCTTTTCTTTGACAGACGAACAAAACAATGCAAGAATAACCATACTCTCTGTTCCTTACTCATTTCTACCTACCTGTTTGACCACTTTGTCTGCTTCAGTCAGGACAGGGTGCTGGGGCTGACTCTGAGCAATCTGAGAAGAGCTCTCTGTGATCTTCTCCCCTACAGTGGCTACATTGTACTCTGTTTGAAATCCAGGTATCGCCTCCGGTAAGTTCCTCGGTCCTTTTTGGGACTTGAAAGGGTAGAATCATTTTGTGACTACATTTCATTGTCATGCACTGATGTGTTCTGGTTTGTGTTTGATTACTGCAGGCGTTCAAGTACTTTCTTTTTGTTTTAGATTGGCAGTGTTTGAGATGGTAGGAACTTGTCATATTCTCAACTTATTTTGTCTATGAGACTCTGAATGCTCTGTAAACATACTATTTTAGCAATTCTTAGAAATCTGAAAGCAGTGTTACCTGTATCATTTTTTGTCTTGGTAGTAGTATTGCAGCTCCAACATCAGCACTTAAATAATGGTTTGTGATGTTACTTGTCCTTTGAGTTAGTATACTCCTGAGAAGTCAAGAGAAATCTTACGTAAGCATTAATTGTGTTTCACTTTTGAAAGCAAAGTACGTGTCAAGTACTTTGAAGGCATTTGTTGATACTTTTAAGCACTTTCGTTGATTATTATTATCCTTCAATTAGTTATTACAAGTCCAACATTCTTACATGATCTCACTCCATATTCAGAATGTGGGAATACAGTTGTTTTAAGGAAATGCCACTGAATAGATAGGAGCTGCACTCTACAAAGATGAATTTGCTAATTAATCAGTCAGGGACACAGCTTATACTTCAGTAGTCTTAGATCATGTAATGATGATTATTGTACTTTATAACTAGCAAAATCCCCATATCCTGTTCATTGCCCCTTTTTCAGTCATGTGGATTGACTTATGCCTGAGGTGGTTAATTCTCACCTTGACATCTCATAGAACAACTGAATCTCTACCAAGGGTGAATGTGTCCTTCCTCTTAATGTCTAAAAGAAAAGGTTAAAATTCATTGAAGCAAAATGCAACAACCCAAAATGTTGGGGAGGTCGTTTCCACAGTTATTTCATATGACAGTGCTTGGAGTGAAACTACATGACCATGGTGAAGAAGTAAAAACACTTTACCTTGTTCCTCCTGACTGATGTCCTTATGCGTGTTTTGCACAGTTGAGCGTTTTGTGTCTTGTCGTCTGTGTAGGCAACAGCCCTCTTCCCTGGGATAGAACTAGATGATATTTAGACACGTAAATTTGACTTCTCCATTGCTCACATTGTTGTGGATATGATTATAATGCTCTGTTTTGTGGGCTTCCCAAGAAAACAATAAATCCCTTACTACTTGTTCGAAATGCAGTAGCACAGATCCTAACAAATACAAGAAAGAGAATATCATTCCTGTTTTGAAAAAACTTCACTGGTCACCTGTATTATCTAGGATAAATTTGAAAGTTCTTTTACTTGTTTTTAAAGCTTTAAGCGACCTAGCAAGTCTGTACCTTACTGAATGTCTGTCTTCATATGTTCCTATACGTGACCTGAGATCTGCACATACTGGCCTACTGCAAATACCACATGTGAAATGCAGAAAGAGTGGAGAGGCTGCTTTTTGTTTTTATGCTTCTAAATTATGAAACTCACTTCCACTTTTTTTTTTTATTAGGCAGTCAAGCTCGGTACATTGTTTTAAAAAACATTTGAAAATGTTGCTTTTAGTTAAAGTGGTTCTTTGTTCTTTCTATTTATGTTTCTTGTTTTAGTTCTCTTTAATTGTTCTTATTTTATTACGACTTTCCTAATTTGTATTTATTTAATTGACATGTATGTTGCTTTACTGTATTGCTGTATTTTCCTTTACAACTGAAAGTATATCTCTCAATTTTAATATTTTATTTTTACGCTTGCTTTTTAAAGCACCAAAGCACTATTTGTATGAAAGGTGCTCTATAAATAAAGTTTATTATTATTATTTTTAATATTATTATTATACTTTGTTACATTTTTGGTTAGGACAAAGATTCTAGTAGAGGTGGCCTCTTTTACCCCGTTCCAAAAAATTGTAAAACTACCTTCAGAGTACACTGACAATGACCATCTACTGTCTCCTCTAACTGTGTATTGTCATCATGCATATCTTGTGTATTATTTATTGTAGTTGGTTTTGTCATTCTGTAAAGAAGCCACCTTTCAAGGCACTATATCAAATAATGTTTGTTATTATTATTTACATTTTTCATCGTAAAATCTGGCGAAGAGTCTTAAGAGAATATCAAAGAACACGTTGCTCTTACCTTTCCATTCCAAGAAATGCCCACAGCTTGGATTGCAGAGATTGACCTCTCTGTCTCAAATTCTGAGAAACATAGACTTGATTGAAAAATGACCATTTCCTAAGATTCACATAACATCACCAGTCAACATTTGCCACTTGACATCAATAGAAACCATAGAGTACATGACATTTCCAATCAGTTTTCTTTCAAGGTACAATAGCAATCGCCTTGCCAGAAGAGTTATACTGCGGTAGATAAATATTACAAATGTCAGATACACGCAGAGTTGTTTGGATTACTATGAAAAGATTGGCAAATATATTTATGTTCATTATATTTCTTGGAGTGACAGAGCTAAAGAGAAAAAAATACTTACCTTTATCTCTGCAGACAGGATCGCAAGGGATTCCCTTATACTGGGTTCCTATATAACAAATAATACATTATTCAAAAAACATGATATTTCTCTGTCCATTGGCAGCATGATTGTTTATCATTACAGTTTTAGTTAGCTTTAATTTTGGAAACCCCAAGTAAACATAGTTTGTGCCTTTCTCCGAACTTTTTGGCATTTCAATTCAGTTGTTTGTAAGCTTATTTTACAGTTGCTAGGTTGATGAAGTTCCTGAACTGTGCAGTATTTCTTTTGGGTTTGGTGCGAATCATATTCTAGCGGTTGGGGGAAAAAAGCACAGGTGCCATCCCACCATTAAACCCTGAAACTTACCTTAGCCGATTCTTCAACTAAACCAGACATGTTAACTAAGTGTTACAGTATGTTTCAAAGTGTGTATTTTAGCAAACACAACTGAAGTTCTGTTGTCTCCTTGGAGACACCTGGAACTGGTGTGATGCTGGTTCTATGACATCATTCGTTCTAAATGTAAATGCAGGTATTGGCACAACATAGTAAATTGATGTAAAGTTATGGATCCATTTATGATTTTCACTCAGTTTGAAAGAGTTCCTGTCGTGTGGTTAAACTTTGTGTTACGGAGGGTTAACTGGGGTTCTGGCTACTAGTTAGGCTTGGTCATTCAGTCATCTGGTTCATGAAATAGGAAGCTAAGAGATCTGTGTTTTAGTTTTACTGTTTGTTTTTGTTCCATAGAATAAGAAAAGTTTCATTAATATTAGTAATAGAGTAGCTGTTTCTCTAAGCAGTGTGTGTCAGTTTGCACTGCAGGTGTGCCAGGTAGAGACCATTTAAGAACCCAAAAATATGCTGTCATTTACTGCCGTGGCTAATTTCTGTTAACCTTGTCTCTCACTCACTTTGATGAGCAAAATGTTCATACATAAAGCATACATTTCTGATTGGTCAGAAGAAGCTTCTTAACATATAAGGTATAAAGAAAGTCAGAAAGTTAGGCACTTAGGTCAGCCTTAGGCAGTTAACCAAGACCATAATCCGATAAGAAGCTATTCCCTTTCATGTTGCTAAATCACATGTAGGATACATGAGTTACACCTCCACTTAAGAGACCTTGGCCAGCCAGGAGTGTAGAAAACCGTAAAACAGTTCTTGAGGACCTAATTGTTAACTCTTAACAGGCAAAGGTTCCTTCAGTCCTATGAGAAATATTTTAGAATTGAACTAAAGTGTGTTTCCGATACAGGAGCATATGTCTGTCAGGGCCTGTTGGAGAGGCCCTGCGTGAGAACCCCTGGCTGCAGTTCCACATCCCCCTGAAAGTAAATAGAGCCATAAGCACGGAGCTAAGGACACTGCTCCAGGACATGCTGGCTGTCGATCCTGACCAGCGACCAGAAGCCATCCAGCTGAAGAAGCAAGTCAGGCAAGCCATGGCACGAGAGAAAACATCTTTGTAGTGACTGATAGCAAGATGTCCGTGACCAAGGGCAATTCGTCTGAGTAAAGTCTGATTTCATTCTTATGTCCCGAAAGGCCACTGCCTTTGTGCTGTAGATTTCTGATTTAGACGGGCATTTCTATGGACAACTTTGACTTTTCTGTGGGTCCAATGAAAATAAGTTTTTTAACTTATTCTTTGTTACAGTTTTCGAAAATTTAAAGACATTCACTGAGTTGACGATAAAGGAAAAGTTTCATCTTTCACCTCTTGGAAGGTAGGCCGGTCAGAGGTACAATATATGTCTTCATGTCTTCATCCTCCATGTTTGTAACTACAGGTTTCACAGTGTTGAGCTAAGACACAAAAACACCTACAAATGGCAGTTCCAAATGTATCAAATGTATAAACCTGGGCTGAAAAAGTGTGTACAGTATATACTCTGTGTAGGTCTGATAAAAGTATTCGAGTCAAAGTGTCATATGGATACAAATTCTCATGATTTTGTATTGTGTGTTTTTTCTCTGTTCTGCTTTATTGAAAGAAATCAGATACTCTTCCTGAAACTTACCTTAGCTGATTCTTCAGCTAAACCAGACAGACTTCTGAAATTCTCAAATATTATCAAATCTTGTTGGTGCAGAGGTGGTGGAGCCCATTACCAACAGACTCACAGCTGAAATTGCTGTGAAAAGGGCTTCTACCAAATATTAACATGTGGGTGAAAATGTATACAATTGTAATATTTCCTTTTTTCCCATTGAAAGTATAACATATGTGGTGTGAGAAAGAGGTCCT
Source organism: Lepisosteus platostomus (assembly GCF_059453375.1). Taxonomy (NCBI): domain Eukaryota; kingdom Metazoa; phylum Chordata; class Actinopteri; order Semionotiformes; family Lepisosteidae; genus Lepisosteus; species Lepisosteus platostomus. Next base: position 1,897,292 of record NW_028291657.1, on the reverse strand, counting down.
CATTTAATTGCATGAAACTCTGGCACTGGCGCAACAAACTGAACAAAGTTCAAGGGGGTATACGCTTTCTGTAGACACTTTATTTCCTCTTTTTCCATAGTCTAAGAAATGATTTGGGAAACCTGTGGGACACTGGAGGTCATTATACATGAGCCTCTTTCTGCACCTTTTAAGCCATTGAAACCTAGTTGCCTTGTTACAAGGTCTAATATTACAGTAGGTGTGGTTTCCGTCTCCTAATTTCTGAGAATGATCAAATTGGGGAATAAGTTGTAGGGAATACCACTCTTGCACTTCTAAGAAAAGACTATCTCAAATGAAACTCGCTATAGAAAGACATCTTGTTGAAAAATTCTTTATTTTTTGTAATTTCTAAAGAAAAAACATTCATCAAGTCCTTCACAAATGTTTTGTTTGTGACTTTCTCTGTTGTTCCCTTTCACACTCAACTGAACTATGTGTTATGTCTTGTAAACGTAATCAAACATTTCACTTAGGTGTGTGGGTTAACACAAACCCATGTTGTATTAAACATTCAGTTTTTCATTCCCGTTTTTTCTAACAATTGCATCCATGCTAGGACTACAGTAAACAACACTTTTTACGAAAGTAAATGAAATTGTTCATTAAACAAGACACATTGTTTTAAATGTATGCAATACGACGACACTAAAAACAACACTGAAACTTTTCATTGAAATACTGGACGAGATTGTGCATATTCAATGGATTTCTCCTGGTGCTGTTTTTCATCAGTCTTTTCATATTCTTGTTCTCTACTCAGGTGTCTCCTGTTCCTTTGGTGATGTCTGCTGTACACACATGGCATCATACACTTGAGCAAAGTGTGATACCACCGTTTGTTCTTCTCCTAAAATAAAGATGAATATTGACAAAAGTCAGAAGCACTCTTTTCTTTGACAGACGAACAAACAATGCAAGAATAACCATACTCTCTGTTCCTTACTCATTTCTACCTACCTGTTTGACCACTTTGTCTGCTTCAGTCAGGACAGGGTGCTGGGGCTGACTCTGAGCAATCTGAGAAGAGCTCTCTGTGATCTTCTCCCCTACAGTGGCTACATTGTACTCTGTTTGAAATCCAGGTATCGCCTCCCGTAAGTTCCTCGGTCCTTTTTGGGACTTGAAAGGGTAGAATCATTTTGTGACTACATTTCATTGTCATGCACTGATATGTTCTGGTTTGTGTTCGATTACTGCAGGCGTTCAAGTACTTTCTTTTTGTTCTAGATTGGCAGTGTTTGAGATGGTAGGAACTTGTCATATTCTCAACTTATTTTCTCTATGAGACTCTGAATGCTCTGTAAACATACTATTTTAGCAATTCTTAGAAATCTGAAAGCAGTGTTACCTGTATCATTTTTTGTCTTGGTAGTAGTATTGCAGCTCCAACATCAGCACTTAAATAATGGTTTGTGATGTTACTTGTCCTTGGAGTTAGTATACTCCTGAGAAGTCAAGAGAAATCTTACGTAAGCATTAATTATGTTTCACTTTTGAAAGCAAAGTACGTGTCAAGTACTTTGAAGGCATTTGTTGATACTTTTAAGCACTTTCGTTGATTATTATTATCCTTCAATTAGTTATTACAAGTCCAACATTCTTACATGATCTCACTCCATATTCAGAATGTGGGAATACAGTTGTTTTAAGGAAATGCCACTGAATAGATAGGAGCTGCACTCTACAAAGATGAATTTGCTAATTAATCAGTCAGGGACACAGCTTATACTTCAGTAGTCTTAGATCATGAAATGATGATTATTGTACTTTATAACTAGCAAAATCCCCATATCCTGTTCATTGCCCCTTTTTCAGTCATGTGGATTGACTTATGCCTGAGGTGGTTAATTCTCACCTTGACATCTCATAGAACAACTGAATCTCTACCAAGGGTGAATGTGTCCTTCCTCTTAATGTCTAAAAGAAAAGGTTAAAATTCATTGAAGCAAAATGCAACAACCCAAAATGTTGGGGAGGTCGTTTCCACAGTTATTTCATATGACAGTGCTTGGAGTGAAACTACATGACCATGGTGAAGAAGTAAAAACACTTTACCTTGTTCCTCCTGACTGATGTCCTTATGCGTGTTTTGCACAGTTGAGCGTTTTGTGTCTTGTCGTCTGTGTAGGCAACAGCCCTCTTCCCTGGGATAGAACTAGATGATATTTAGACACGTTAATTTGACTTCTCCATTGCTCACATTGATGTGGATATGATTATAATGCTCTGTTTTGTGGGCTTCCCAAGAAAACAATAAATCCCTTACTACTTGTTCGAAATGCAGTAGCACAGATCCTAACAAATACAAGAAAGAGAATATCATTCCTGTTTTGAAAAAACTTCACTGGTCACCTGTATTATCTAGGATAAATTTGAAAGTTCTTTTACTTGTTTTTAAAGCTTTAAGCGACCTAGCACGTCTGTACCTTACTGAATGTCTGTCTTCATATGTTCCTATACGTGACCTGAGATCTGCACATACTGGCCTACTGCAAATACCACATGTGAAATGCAGAAAGAGTGGAGAGGCTGCTTTTTGTTTTTATGCTTCTAAATTATGAAACTCACTTCCACTTTTTATTAGGCAGTCAAGCTCGGTACATTGTTTTAAAAAACATTTGAAAATGTTGCTTTTAGTTAAAGTGGTTCTTTGTTCTTTCTATTTATGTTTCTTGTTTTAGTTCTCTTTAATTGTTCTTATTTTATTACGACTTTCCTAATTTGTATTTATTTAATTGACATGTATGTTGCTTTACTGTATTGCTGTATTTTCCTTTACAACTGAAAGTATATCTCTCAATTTTAATATTTTATTTTTACGCTTGCTTTTTAAAGCACCAAAGCACTATTTGTATGAAAGGTGCTCTATAAATAAAGTTTATTATTATTATTTTTAATATTATTATTATACTTTGTTACATTTTTGGTTAGGACAAAGATTCTAGTAGAGGTGGCCTCTTTTACCCTGTTCCAAAAAATTGGAAAACTACCTTCAGAATGCACTGACAATGACCATCTACTGTCTCCTCTAACTGTGTATTGTCATCATGCATTTCTTGTGTGTTATTTATTGTAGTTGGTTCTGTCATTCTGTAAAGAAGCCACCTTTCAAGGCACTATATAAAATAATGTTTGTTATTATTATTTACATTTTTCATCGTAAAATCTGGCGAAGAGTCTTAAGAGAATATCAAAGAACACGTTGCTCTTACCTTTCCATTCCAAGAAATGCCCTCAGCTCGGATTGCAGAGATTGACCTCTCTGTCTCAAATTCTGAGAAACATAGACTCGATTGAAAAATGACCATTTCCTAAGATTCACATAACATCACCAGTCAACATTTGCCACTTGACATCAATAGAAACCATAGAGTACATGACATTTCCAATCAGTTTTCTTTCAAGGTACAATAGCAATCGCCTTGCCAGAAGAGTTATACTGCGGTAGATAAATATTACAAATGTCAGATACACGCAGAGTTGTTTGGATTACTATGAAAAGATTGGCAAATATATTTATGTTCATTATATTTCTTGGAGTGACAGAGCTAAAGAGAAAAAAATACTTACCTTTATCTCTGCAGACAGGATCGCAAGGGATTCCCTTATACTGGGTTCCTATATAACAAATAATACATTATTCAAAAAACATGATATTTCTCTGTCCATTGGCAGCATGATTGTTTAGCATTACAGTTTTAGTTAGCTTTAATTTTGGAAACCCCAAGTAAACATAGTTTGTGCCTTTCTCCGAACTTTTTGGCATTTCAATTCAGTTGTTTGTAAGCTTATTTTACAGTTGCTAGGTTGATGAAGTTCCTGAACTGTGCAGTATTTCTTTTGGGTTTGGTGCGAATCATATTCTAGCGGTTGGGGGAAAAAAGCACAGGTGCCATCCCACCATTAAATCCTGAAACTTACCTTAGCCGATTCTTCAACTAAACCAGACATGTTAACTAAGTGTTACAGTATGTTTCAAAGTGTGTATTTTAGCAAACACAACTGAAGTTCTGTTGTCTCCTTGGAGACACCTGGAACTGGTGTGATGCTGGTTCTATGACATCATTCGTTCTAAATGTAAATGCAGGTATTGGCACAACATAGTAAATTGATGTAAAGTTATGGATCCATTTATGATTTTCACTCAGTTTGAAAGAGTTCCTGTCGTGTGGTTAAACTTTGTCTTACGGAGGGTTAACTGGGGTTCTGGCTACTAGTTAGGCTTGGTCATTCAGTCATCTGGTTCATGAAATAGGAAGCTAAGAGATCTGTGTTTTAGTTTTACTGTTTGTTTTTGTTCCATAGAATAAGAAACGTTTCATTAATATTAGTAATAGAGTAGCTGTTTCTCTAAGCAGTGTGTGTCAGTTTGCACTGCAGGTGTGCCAGGTAGAGACCATTTAAGAACCCAAAAATATGCTGTCATTTACTGCCGTGGCTAATTTCTGTTAACCTTGTCTCTCACTCACTTTGATGAGCAAAATGTTCATACATAAAGCATACATTTCTGATTGGTCAGAAGAAGCTTCTTAACATATAAGGTATAAAGAAAGTCAGAAAGTTAGGCACTTAGGTCAGCCTTAGGCAGTTAACCAAGACCATAATCCGATAAGAAGCTATTCCCTTTCATGTTGCTAAATCACATGTAGGATACATGAGTTACACCTCCACTTAAGAGACCTTGGCCAGCCAGGAGTGTAGAAAACCGTAAAACAGTTCTTGAGGACCTAATTGTTAACTCTTAACAGGCAAAGGTTCCTTCAGTCCTATGAGAAATATTTTAGAATTGAACTAAAGTGTGTTTCCGATACAGGAGCATATGTCTGTCAGGGCCTGTTGGAGAGGCCCTGCGTGAGAACCCCTGGCTGCAGTTCCACATCCCCCTGAAAGTAAATAGAGCCATAAGCACGGAGCTAAGGACACTGCTCCAGGACATGCTGGCTGTCGATCCTGACCAGCGACCAGAAGCCATCCAGCTGAAGAAGCAAGTCAGGCAAGCCATGGCATGAGAGAAAACATCTTTGTAGTGACTGATAGCAAGATGTCCGTGACCAAGGGCAATTCGTCTGAGTAAAGTCTGATTTCATTCTTATGTCCCGAAAGGCCACTGCCTTTGTGCTGTAGATTTCTGATTTAGACGGGCATTTCTATGGACAACTTTGACTTTTCTGTGGGTCCAATGAAAATAAGTTTTTTAACTTATTCTTTGTTACAGTTTTCGAAAGTTTAAAGACATTCACTGAGTTGACGATAAAGGAAAAGTTTCATCTTTCACCTCTTGGAAGGTAGGCCGGTCAGAGGTACAATATATGTCTTCATGTCTTCATCCTCCATGTTTGTAACTACAGGTTTCACAGTGTTGAGCTAAGACACAAAAACACCTACAAATGGCAGTTCCAAATGTATCAAATGTATAAACCTGGGCTGAAAAAGTGTGTACAGTATATACTCTGTGTAGGTCTGATAAAAGTATTCGAGTCAAAGTGTCATATGGATACAAATTCTCATGATTTTGTATTGTGTGTTTTTTCTCTGTTCTGCTTTATTGAAAGAAATCAGATGCTCTTCCTGAAACTTACCTTAGCTGATTCTTCAGCTAAACCAGACAGACTTCTGAAATTCTCAAATATTATCAAATCTTGTTGGTGCAGAGGTGGTGGAGCCCATTACCAACAGACTCACAGCTGAAATTGCTGTGAAAAGGGCTTCTACCAAATATTAACATGTGGGTGAAAATGTATACAATTGTAATATTTCCTTTTTTCCCATTGAAAGTATAACATATGTGGTGTGAGAAAGAGGTCCTCATTTAATTGCATGAAACTCTGGCACTGGCGCAACAAACTGAACAAAGTTCAAGGGGGTATACGCTTTCTGTAGACACTTTATTTCCTCTTTTTCCATAGTCTAAGAAATGATTTGGGAAACCTGTGGGACACTGGAGGTCATTATACATGAGCCTCTTTCTGCACCTTTTAAGCCATTGAAACCTAGTTGCCTTGTTACAAGGTCTAATATTACAGTAGGTGTGGTTTCCGTCTCCTAATTTCTGAGAATGATCAAATTGGGGAATAAGTTGTAGGGAATACCACTCTTGCACTTCTAAGAAAAGACTATCTCAAATGAAACTCGCTATAGAAAGACATCTTGTTGAAAAATTCTTTATTTTTTGTAATTTCTAAAGAAAAAACATTCATCAAGTCCTTCACAAATGTTTTGTTTGTGACTTTCTCTGTTGTTCCCTTTCACACTCAACTGAACTATGTGTTATGTCTTGTAAACGTAATCAAACATTTCACTTAGGTGTGTGGGTTAACACAAACCCATGTTGTATTAAACATTCAGTTTTTCATTCCCGTTTTTTCTAACAATTGCATCCATGCTAGGACTACAGTAAACAACACTTTTTACTAAAGTAAATGAAATTGTTCATTAAACAAGACACATTGTTTTAAATGTATGCAATACGACGACACTAAAAACAACACTGAAACTTTTCATTGAAATACTGGACGAGATTGTGCATATTCAATGGATTTCTCCTGGTGCTTTTTTTCATCAGTCTTTTCATATTCTTGTTCTCTACTCAGGTGTCTCCTGTTCCTTTGGTGATGTCTGCTGTACACACATGGCATCATACACTTGAGCAAAGTGTGATACCACCGTTTGTTCTTCTCCTAAAATAAAGATGAATATTGACAAAAGTCAGAAGCACTCTTTTCTTTGACAGACGAACAAACAATGCAAGAATAACCATACTCTCTGTTCCTTACTCATTTCTACCTACCTGTTTGACCACTTTGTCTGCTTCAGTCAGGACAGGGTGCTGGGGCTGACTCTGAGCAATCTGAGAAGAGCTCTCTGTGATCTTCTCCCCTACAGTGGCTACATTGTACTCTGTTTGAAATCCAGGTATCGCCTCCGGTTAGTTCCTCGGTCCTTTTTGGGACTTGAAAGGGTAGAATCATTTTGTGACTACATTTCATTGTCATGCACTGATATGTTCTGGTTTGTGTTCGATTACTGCAGGCGTTCAAGTACTTTCTTTTTGTTCTAGATTGGCAGTGTTTTGAGATGGTAGGAACTTGTCATATTCTCAACTTATTTTCTCTATGAGACTCTGAATGCTCTGTAAACATACTATTTTAGCAATTCTTAGAAATCTGAAAGCAGTGTTACCTGTATCATTTTTTGTCTTGGTAGTAGTATTGCAGCTCCAACATCAGCACTTAAATAATGGTTTGTGATGTTACTTGTCCTTGGAGTTAGTATACTCCTGAGAAGTCAAGAGAAATCTTACGTAAGCATTAATTATGTTTCACTTTTGAAAGCAAAGTACGTGTCAAGTACTTTGAAGGCATTTGTTGATACTTTTAAGCACTTTCGTTGATTATTATTATCCTTCAATTAGTTATTACAAGTCCAACATTCTTACATGATCTCACTCCATATTCAGAATGTGGGAATACAGTTGTTTTAAGGAAATGCCACTGAATAGATAGGAGCTGCACTCTACAAAGATGAATTTGCTAATTAATCAGTCAGGGACACAGCTTATAC